>NC_058416.1:85756339-86119941 GCF_002201575.2 Neomonachus schauinslandi | reverse complement strand
ACCGAGCTCCTGTTGGCTCACCTGCCTTTGGCTGGTCGTGAGATTTCAAGGGGAGTGTGTGTGCCTCGCATGGTGCCTGGTGCCTCTCAGCGCTTGGCAAGCCTTTGATTCACCCTTGCTGTGGCCTGCAGAGGTGCCGGGATCCCGGGTCTCTACCAGGGAGAGGTCACAGGCTTCCAAGAGTTCTGGAGGTGCAGCAGAGGTGTGGCTGCCTGGGAGGGTGAGGCCTGTGCAGACTGGGGCAGGGAGGAAGGTGTGACGTGATTGGAGGGGTTCCAGGCCGCACCAAACCGCCCCCCTGGGTGCCTCATGGAGCCTCCTGCTCTGTAGGCAAACCCCGGGGGCTGCTTCTCTGTCTTTGTATTCGATTCCTGGGGCTGTGTAGCCAAGCACCGCACACTGCGGGCCTTAAAACACAGAAACGTATTCTCTCATGGTCCTGGAGGTCAGAAGTACGCACGCAGGATGTGGGCAGTGTTGGTTCCTTCGGGGGGCTCTGAGGGAGAATCTGGTCCAGGCCTCGCTCCTCGCTGCTCGTGGTGGCCGGCCGTCCTTGGTGTAGCTTGACTCGCAGACACACGCCTCCTGTCTCCACCTCTGTGTCTGTGTGGTTGTCCTCCCTCTGTGTGTGTGTGTGTGTGTGTGTGTGTCTGGGTCTCTTCTTGTGAGGACACCAGTCATACTGGATCAGGGCCCCCCTAGTCCAGTGTGACCTCACCTTAACTAAGGTATCTGTAAAGATCCTATTTCTAAATAAGGTCACATTTTGAGGTTCCAAGAAGGGCATGAGTTTTGGGGGGCACACCCTTCAGCCCAGTGTAGTCTCCATACTGGTCGAATGAATGAGTGAGTGAATGACTGTGAAAAGCCATTCCTGTGTGTCTGCTCACGTGTGTTGGTACACAAGGTACGGACATCCCTATTGACCTGGGTGTGTGAGAGGGAGGCTCCAGGGTCACCCCCTTCTCCCCGGCAGGCCCTCCGACCGCTGCCCTCTACACCCTGAGTCGAGCACGCTGGCCGCCTCCTGACTCAGGCCCCTTCTCAGGTAGCGACAAGAACGTTTATTACAGGGAAAGTCATACACACCCTCTGCCCTTCCTTTCTGCCCAAGATCTCAAAGCTCTCTTTGTTTCTCTCCCCTCCCCTTGGAGCCAAGAAAGACTGTAGGGGTGGCCTGTGGCCTTGGGCAAGTCAGCTCTCCTCTTTGAACCTGTCTCCATCTGCAGTTGTAGGAGGCTGAGCTGGGTGCCTCTGAAGGGCTCTTTTGCTCTATGATTACTTCTGTTTTACTGTGGAGAAAATTGTGGGCTAGGAAAGCATGCCTTTAGGCTCCACATGAGGCAGGACTCAAATCCAGATATTCCTCGGTCTTCTCTGCCACCTCCTGTAGGAAGCCCTCTATGATTCACCCGATTTGTATATGATTCCTCTAGTCCTCACTGTGCCCTGTGTGTGACCCATGAAATCACAAATATCAGCCTGCTGTTCAGATGGTGTGCAGTTGTGTGTGTGTGTGTGTGTATGCATATTATACTGGGTTGTGGACCAGTCTCAAAAACATAAGCAGATGATTATTTATGAACAGATGTACGAGAAGCAAAAAGAGGGGAAAACCCACTTAGATACTCTCAGTAGATTCCAGAAAAGCATTTGATAAAGTTTAAATCCATTACTCTTAATAACCTCGAGATTGAAGGATGGACACAAGATTGCAGTTGACAAAGAACGTCTCCAATCGGTAGCGACTTTCCCCTTAATAACGAAACACTGTGGCAGCATCTTGCAAAGGATGTTTGAGGGGCCCAGAGTGCTTTTGCAGATTGTGTCAAAACAGTGTCTAGAAACTCCTGCTGGGAGAGGCATCCCTTTGAGACACGCTTACCCCCTGCCATCAATATGAAACATCTTTGTAGATTGAAGCCAGGCCAGCGGGCTGGGAAAAGGAAGTGCAGAACTCCTGGAAAGGAGCTTGCAGAATTAATGTTTTGAAATGGATACAGTGTTCCTCTTAGGTTTTCGAAGTAGACACACTGAAAAGTAATTAGAAGTAGTGAGACAGTGTGGTGGCCAAGCCCCAAAATAGGTATGCAGCCACCATCACTCTCCTAGGTGTCAGAGGTCACAGGCAGGTAGATTGATGGGAAGAAGCATGTTCGGCATCGGGCTTGGGTGTCCACAAGCCGGTGGCCTTCTTTCCTGGTTAGAAATAAGAGTAACAGCCAGGAGGTCTTGGGCAGCTCCTGCACCTGCTTTGCCTCCCTGAAGCCCAGAATCCCGGGAAATGTAGGGACAGTGATGCAATGCAGAGCATTCCAGATCCCTCCTGGGGTCAGGTGGAGGCTGTTTCGTGGGGCTGAGCTTCCCGTCCACTGTTGGGATTATGGAGGTGTGGCCAGGGAGTCAGGAGCCCGGCACCCTGAATCTGGTGGTCCCATTTTGTGTCTGTGGGGTTTAGGCTGAGCTCCCTGAAGCAGAATTTCCTCTGTGATAAGAGGGCCCACAACGCCATCCTCACACACTTCTGGGGAATCTCTGAGAATGTCTTAAGCTCAGCACCAATCCCAGACTGGGGACACAACGTGTGGAAAGAGGACCTCAGTATGTTCTCCAAGATGGACCCTCAGGGTCGCCTGGTCACCCTGTCGCGTGTCCTGCCTGGGCATCCCCAGGGTGGCTGGTGAGGAGAGTCCGGGTATCGGAAGCCCTGGTAGAAGCCAGAGCACAGATGGGGCCACATGTGGTCATTTGGCTGAGGTCACCTCAGGAGCTTCGGGGCCGAGGAGGTCTTCCCATGGCCCCGGTAATGCTCCTGCTCTTTCTCGAAGGCACTTCTTGCCTCTCTTTGGTAAACGGTGGACATTAGGTATAATTCAGTCTCTTAGGGATTTCTGAATCACTCAGCAGGCCAGCCCCACGAGGATGCAGATGGAGCTTGGCCGTGGGAGCAGGGCTGTGCTCAGAGGGATGGGATGGGGCGTGGCTGCCAGACGGCCGTCGGGCTGAGCCCATGGGCTCCCACTAATTCCTTGTCAGGTAGCCTTCCCTTTTTCTCTCTCTTTTCCTTTTCTCTCCTCGGTGCGGTTTTGCTGCTGTTAATTTTTTGCCTTGGTTTAGCCACGGTCGTGGTACGACCCTCCCCCCCGACCCCCGGGGGGGGCCAGTGTAACTGAAGTTCTTGGGCTTTGTGACAGCTTTTTCCGGGCAGCCTGGTGACCTTGCTCTGCTAGTCAGCCCACTTCTAAAGGGTCAGGGTTGCTGGCCGCTGTCAGACGGGTTGTGGATGTTCATAGGGCAAGAGTTTCCAAGCTGGGTTCGCACCAATCCCTGGGGAGTTTTTTAAAAAGTATTATTGCCTCACTGGAAAAGTGATGGCTTTTTGATCTACTTTCTGATTCTTTAGGAATGTATGGTTATGCAATTAAAAGGTGACCTGGAATAGGGTCTTTAAAAATATTTTAAAATCATTTGGACCACTCGTTATTTTCTTTGCATTCTTCTGTATCAAAAGAAACATTAAATGTTGGCTTTTTAAAAAATACAGTTAACTGAAATTTAAATTTTAAAAACTCTCATTCAATAAACTTGCTTTTAAAAAAAATTAATTTATTTAAGTCACCTCTACACCCAGTGTCGGCTTGAACTCACAACCCTGGGGTCAAGAGTCATACACTCTTCCGACTGAGCCAGCCGGGGTGCCTTCTTGTCCAGTAAACTTCGAACAGCAACTTACCCATACTGTCCATGGTGTGTATCGTCCTTTAATGAGTCTGCTTTTTCTACCGAGATAATCAATTATCAACCAGTGCCTGTTTCCACTCTACTCTTCCTTCCCTAACAACTCAAGACTCACAGCTTTCTAGTCTTCAAAGAACATTTATAATTTTTCAAATGCTTTTCTCACTATCCATTCACTTAATCATCCACTTATTCTTTCATTTATTAAAAAAAATTACAAAACACACACATAAAATTGTACATGATGTTATGCCAGGCATTAGCCGGGTTTTAAAAATAAATTAGATATGTTCTTTGATTTATGGAGCTTGAAACTCATCGGTTATGATAAAATAATAAAATAGAGGATGGGGTGCCTGGTGGGCTCCGTTGGTGGAGCAGGTGACTCAGTCTCAAGGTTGTGAGTTCGAGCCCCACGTTGGGTGTAACGATTAGTTAAAATAAAATAAAATAGAGGATAAAGGCCATACTTGATATGAAAACCATTGTTTGGCTACGTAAAGACCTTACACTTGGTGCCAAGATGACTTGTTTGTACTCTTGTCCGTGGTTTCCCTATTTTTCTCCCCAGAGGCGACTACCATCGCTAAGTTTTGTGCATGTGTGTACTCTCTCAGGAAGATTCTCTGCATATATGAATATGTATTACTTAGGGAAAAAACACCTCACAAATGGCTGCCTACCGTTGTGCTCCTGCTATTTTGACTTAACAATTGGTAAATCCTGGCGGTGGCCCTATGTTGGTTCACTTAGATTGCCCAGGCTTTTTTGATGCTGGGCTTCGTGTTCGGTTGATGGATGTATCATCATTAGTTAAATCTGTTTCACAGCATTTTGTATTGTAATGGCAGAAGCCTGAAAGCAAAAAGTGCCACAGCGAGTCTCCATCCTGGTCTGGAGGTTTTCATGCACATTTCCTCTCCTATCTGTGGACTAAATTCCCAGAAGTAGAACTGCTAGGTTGAGGGGTGTTTTCCTTTTATTTTCCGTAGCTGTTGCTAAAGTGCTCTCCATAAAGGTAGTGCCAATTTACACTCCCACTTACAATGTGTGAGTGCGAGGCAGTGGTTTTTAACCTCAAAACCCCAGGCAAGGAAGAGCTTTTAAGTAAAATGAAAATCTGGAGAAAACCGTGTGAGAGCCTTTTCCCCCGCAAAGGGCAGCTCTAGCAGAGTTCCTGGCACAGCTGGTTAAGGACGCCGGCTCCCATTAGGGGCCCACTTGCACACGGCACGGGAGGGGGCCCTTAATTCCTCCTGGCGGGTGGTGCCTGGGATGGTGTCTTCCTGGTGGGGGCTGCCCCTCCTCTGTCAACTTGTCCATCACCAAGAATCCGAGAAGCACCAGATGCTTTAAAATTACAACGGGACCTGTACAATTACAAAATAATTTTGCTAAGGTAAGAATATTATTATTATTGTTTTTTTAAAGATTTTATTTATTAGAGAGAGACAGACAGAGCACAAGCAGGGGAAGCAGCAGAGGGAGAGAGAGAAGCAGGCTCCCACTGAGCAGGAAGCCCGATGTGGGGCTTGATTCCAGGACCCTGGGATCATGACCTGAGCCAAAGGCAGATGCTTCACCGACTGAGCCACCCAGGTGCCCCAGGACATTATCTTTAAAGAGCTATATGACTCACAGACGTTACCAGGGGCTGGAGGAGGGACAGTGGGAAGTATGTTTTAAGGGGTACAGAATTTCTGTTTGGGAGGATGGAACATACTGGAGAGGGATGGTGGTGATGGTTGTACAAATGCTTAAGATGGTAAATTTTGTGTCCTGTGTAATTAACCGAATACACAGAACAGCAGCCATTCCCTGTAGCCATCCTCTTGTGAGCAGAGGACACTAAAAAGTAGGAAAGATCTAATCTAAGAATGCCAAGAGAATGTATATGGAGCTTTTTGAACAGCTTGCTCCGTTAAGCATGTTCTCATGTCACTTTGAACTGGCAAGAGTTTGGTGGTGCCTGGTGCTGACCACCCACCTGGGTGTGAGAGCCACTCCGGAGACGTTGAGGGCAGGAGACAGAGACCTCCCTGGGGAAGGAGCTCGTCTGGGCCTGTAGGGGCTCTGTGGTCCCCGAAAAGATCCCGCTTCTGACATGAGGGCCTGAGGCTGGCCTCCCCCGTCCTGAGGTGCTGTCTCGGAAATGAGACAAGAAGCTTGTCCCTGGCTCGCTGCTGGGTGTTTTCTGAGCCTCCTATGAGTGAGCCTCCACAAGCAGTGACTGGGTGTGATCTTTGTCACCAGATTCCTGTGTCCCCAGTGGCTCAGATAACGTTTGCAAAAAAGAGCATTTGCCTTGTCCCACCTAGAAGCTGGGGAGTAGAGCGGACGTCTGTCTGAGACTGCTCGGAGGCTCAGAGTAGATGCTGGGGCTCCAGGGATCTGACCAGCACGGAAGAGTGTCCCAGAGTTGTCGCCTGGCCTTTTGCTCTGTCACCAGCCTCCTTGAGGTGCTGGGCATGTGACCAGTGGAGCCTCGGCTTTTAGAGGGCGTGTGCACGAGCTGTCTCTCACTCAGGCAACGCTGCTTCGGTGGAGAAAGGGCCTTGTGCCGTGTCTGGCCGTGGGTTATGACTTTTTTCAGGGTCCTCTGTCCATGCATGGGTCTCTGGTCCTCCCCCTACTTGCAGAGAGTGAAGCATGTGTCCCAGGAAAGAGCAGGACCCCGGGTTGGTTCCAAGGCCACGGAGAGCCCCCTGATGTGGACCAGTGTGTCCTGGCCACCCTGGGACTGGGCGACCCGCTTGTGATCACTCCGAGCCACACTGTCTCACCCTGTGCTGCATGGCTCAAACTCCGATTCCAGGAGGCGAGGTGGCCGCATGGCACCAGAGCCCAAACCGTGTGCTACCCGGTCCCTGAACACCCTGGCTGGGGCGTTTTATGTTTTAGAGTGTTTTGGTTGTGAAAGAGCCCCGAACGCTGTGGGTTCATGGTTGACGGAAACATAGCCCTACCTTCCCTATGGTGCGCCCATCTGAAAGCCTTTGTCAGAGCCTGAAGCCACCACGGGAGGCCACCCAGGCACCTGTGACGAGTTTCCATTTGACTCACGTTTGTCAAGAAGGTGACACGACCTACCGAATTCAGAGGCCACTGTGATTGCTGAGCTGACATAGCTCCTCATGTGGGTGGTGAGCGCATTCTTCCCATTAAGAAAATCGCTACTTTTGAACAGGCTCCGAATGGAACTTTTTTGCTTTTACTAATGAAACAGCCCACCCAACACCTCGAATTCCTTAAAAAAGGAAAACATTTAATGTCAACCCAGAAATTCAGCTTGGTATCACAATTCAGCAGAGCCACATGGGACAGAAGGAAGAAGTTCTCACACGGGCAAGGTGAAGGCTGCCATTCTCCGTCCTCCTGGAGCCGCGATACCGGATCCTTGTCCCTGCCCCCACCCCCGAGCATGACAAAACTTCAGTAGAAGCAGCTTCAAACACAAGCGAACGGCGCCGGATTTGCCTGAGAATCCACAGCAGCCCCACGGGATCGCTGGAGAAATCCCCCAGGTGGCTGCAGATTCGAGCTGTCTTGCCGAGTGAAGTCTTGTTTGGAGCACTCGAGGCCCGAGGGGGTCCTTGATAAATGGAAGTGAGACTGTTATTATCGGTGCTCAGCCCAGACAGAGCAAAAGGTGGGAGTTTGAGGGCTCTGCTCTCGGCCCGCAGGGGCGGAGGCCAATGGGGCACAGGCCGGCCGAGACTCGGGCTGCAGACCCCTCTCTCAGGTCCCCGTGTTTGGGAGCAAGCCAGGGCCGGGCCTCCATCAGCCTAGCCTCCATCAGTCCAAGGCGTAGCCTTTGTGGATTCGCGTGTGTCTGACCATAGATTCTGCATCGAGTAGCCAGATGGTCTAAACATCCCCTCAGTGGTACGGTATGTAACCCTTTTCCGTCATCGTCACGTGCTGCCGTGTTGACATTAACAAGGAGGAGGAATTACTCAGGAGCTCGCCACAGTCAAGAGCAGTTGGGCCACCAGCTGAGGGGACAGCTTTCAGGGCAAGCTCGGCCGCCTCTTGCTGCCTCCTGCCCGAACACCAAGTCCTTCACATGGAGACCCCAGGGAGCATTCCCTTAGAGCTCTTAGCAGGGAAAAGTTTGTTTCTCAGCATGAACCAGGATGTTTTTCACTGTTGGCAAGAGCTCTGTGGCCCAGCAGATTTCCCTCTTTGCTTTGCCTACCAGGAAGCACACAGCTAAAATTTTTACTCATTTGCTTATAGATTGTCCTCAGGAGTCTTAGGTTTTCTCCTTGTTTGGTTTCTTTCTTTCTTTATTCATCTAGTGTTTGGGGGATGCGAACCTAGGTTGTAAGGTTTTGGGAAGCAGGTAGTATGAGTGGGGCTTGGATCCGTTAAGAAGCTCTCATCGTGGGCTTAGCGTGTGCTTGCTTGGTGCAGAACCGGTCGATATCTGATCTCCCTGAACTGCTAATTAGGTTGGTGATTATTATAGTCTCAGTGGCTTATCCCAATAAAGAGGCTTGTTCTCACTTTTGCAGTTGACTTGGATGCTCTGGGGGTGGCCTCCATGCAGTGACTCGGGGATCCAGCATCCTTTCCTGTGGTGTTTCTGCCACCCCCTGGGGTTCCCTTGGGGTCCTTCCCTGGACCTGGGCAGTCAGCTGGCTGGTGAGTGAAGACAGAGGGCATTGAGGATCACGTGGGCATTTTAGGGGCCAGGCTTGGAAGGGGTGTACATTCCCCTACTCACAGAACTACTCTCCAGTCCCACCTTGAGTCTGGGGGCTACAGATGTCACTTAGGAAGAGGAAACTGGACCGTGCCAGACCGGCACAGGAAGCACTGTGGAAGGAACGGTCTGTTATGGGCACAGAGACGAGAGTGGGGTTCTCAGGAAGCAGAGCTGGAGGAGTGTGGGTGCCCGCCTGGTAAATCCTGGCACCGGTCATCTGGCCTGTGTTCAGTGTTCCGGATTACATTCCCGCACTCTCTTCTGCCGAAACTAGAAGGTTGCAGAATGTTGGGGCTGAATGGAGAGGCCCCGTAGAGGTCAGCCTCCTTACTGGACACCTGGAGAAATGGATCCCAGAGGAGGGAACTGACCCACCCAGAGCCAGCCCAGCGAGAACTCTGGTCTCAGCCCCATCCCTGGGGTCATCCCCTGCCCCCCCCCCCCCACACACACACAGGGAGCATCTGCGTGCTTAGCGTACACATCTCTGCCCTGGACAGGACGGTCGAGTCAGTGAGCAGAAGGCCTGGCTGCTGCGACGGATAGTTGGAGAGACCCCCGGCCTGCACAGCAGCTGTTGGATTTCAGCGCGTGTTCTGTTGGGATTCGGGAGTAGAAAAGGGGTCTCCTCCTGGGACTTACTCAGGCCTTGTCTTTGTGACTCACCTGTGAGCACGTGAAAGACCTGCATCGGTCTCACATTAGGAACAGACATTTCCCCCAAAGCCATTGGAGATCCTGACTGCTGTGTCAGTCATCCATCGCTGCAACAGAGTGCTCTCCAACTTAGTGGCTTAAAACATCAACCATTTTATTTGCTCACACCATGGCAATTTGGGCAGGGCTTGGTGGGGACAGCTCATCTCTGCTCCGCTGGTGTCAGCTGGGACAGCTTGCCTGGGGGCGGAAGATCCATTTCCAAGATGGCCCCACTCCCATGGCTTGTAAGTCGGGGTTGGCACTGGGCTCTATCAGCTGGAGCTCTTGGCTGGGACGGTGGTTCCCCTCTTCATCCCCTGTTCCCGGGGTTGGCTTGGGCTTCTCACAGCTCGGGGATCTCCCGAGAGTTGGGCTTCCTCCATGGTGGCTGCTTCCCCCCAGCACACAAACACAGAAGCATGCAGGCCTCCTCCTCCGCCTTCTTTTTTTAATCTAATTTTTTATTGTAGTAAAATACACACAGCATAAAACTTACCATGTTAGCCATTTCCAAGTGTCCAGTTCAGTGGCATAAGGTGTATTCACTCTGTTGTGCGGCCTTCACCACCCTCCCACCTCCAGAACTCTGTCATCTTGCAAGGCTGAGGCTCTGTCCCTGTTGCACAACAACTCTCCCTCCCTCCCCAGCCCCTGGCGCCTACCCTTCTACTTTCTGTCCCTGTGAACGAGACTCCTCGGGGTACCTCAGGTGGGTGGAACCACGCGGTATTTGTTCACTTGTGACTGGCTTGTGTCCTCCGGGCTCATCCACAATGGTCTTCCTTTTTAAGACTGAGCAATACTCCACTGTGTGGACGGACCACGTTTTGTTTATCCATTCATCCATGGATGGACACTTGAGTGCTGTCCACCTTTTCCTTTCGTGAACAGTTGCTGCTCTGAACAGAGGTGTGCAAATATCTGTTTGAGTCTCTCTGCCTTCAGTTCTTGGCCAGGCCTTCCTCAAGGCTGGGGCCCGAACCTGGCCCAGGGCTACTTCCAGCCCGTTCTGTCAGTTAGAACGGGGCTTGGGGCCAGACTAGATTCAGAGGGCCGGGACTGCGCGAGGCCGCGGCTCATTGGGTCCGCCACGGTAACCACCTGCCACAACCACTCTGGGAAAAGATCTCTGCAGAGAGGCCGGTGGGCCCGCTCGCACACACCCTCCAAGGCCTGGCTCCCCTCTCGGATGCCCCTGGATGCCCAGATGCCTGCGGCCCGGGCTTCCGGAGGCGAGGTTCTGCTGGAGAAGCTCAAGCCAGAGCAGGGCTGTCCCCTCCCTCCCAGAGGCTGCAGCGCTCACGGTCTATTTTGTATCGGTAGTGGCTGTGCCCCCTATTATATAATCTGTTATTCTGTGCCGCACCAGGCCCTGGTTACTTGTCAAAAGTTTCTAGAAGCCAGCTGTATCAGCTCCAGGCAACTGGGGGTGCTGCCTGTCCCTCATAGTATTAGTCACTCTGTACTTAGCTAAATTTAACTTTTTATCATCCAAATGATATTTTTGTGGGCTTGGAATTTTACATAATGCTACCAACTGCTGCGGGCTAAGAATTTCTCCTTTTTGTTGTGTGTGTGCGTGTGAGTGTGTGCATGTGTGTGCGTGTGCGCGCACGCGCTGGTTTTCTCCCCCGTGAACTTTTGCACACCCAAGGAAGTATTGTTCAGTTTCTCTTCCCTGGTCTGCCTTCCCAGGTCCGGGTTTCTTCCTCGGCCTCTGCTTTGCCTTTTGCCCCTGGGAGGAAAATTGCTCCTAACAGCTTTCTGATGGCGCTGTTAATGCTTCCTTCCTCACTTGAGGGCTCTCAACTTTGAAGGTCCTTGAGGGTTTCCCTGCTGCCTCCACAGTCTGGGATTCAGAGAAGGAAGCTCAGCTCCAGAGTACAGTGTCTGTCAAGAAAGCAGAGAGAAGGATCTGGAAGGAGGGTGTTGGGGGTGGGGCGGCAAGAAATAAGAAATCCAGAGACCCGTCCAAGGTGTGGGGTCCAAGATGCAGGCTCCTCCTTTGTGCATGTGGGAGGGCGCGTGTGGGGAGCTCAGCTGGGAGAAGTCAGAGCTGCAGGCGGGAGCAGGGAGATCTGGCATCTCCTTGGGGAGGGGCCTGGAGCGTGGAGCCTGACGCCGGGTGCGGGGACGCAGTGTAGCCGGTCTGACTTTCCTGAGCGCCGGCCACTCAGAAATGGTAGCACGCTGGGCCCAGGGGTCTTGTGTGTTCCACGCTGTAACTGTGCGTGGGAGGTGCCCGCCTCCATCTTCCAGATGGGGAAGCCGAGGACCGGGTCAGAGGGATGAGCAGCAGCCGAACCACAGCGCAGCAGACACTGAGCACTTACCGTGGGCCGGGCACGGTGCCTAGCGCTTGCTCTCCGGAGCTCCTCGGCTCTTGACAGCAGTTCTGTAATGTGGGTACCCATGTCAGCACTCTTTTATGGAGAAGGAAGCTGAGTCCCAGGGAGGTTAAGCACACAGGTTAAGTTGCTCGAGGCCACAGAGCTGAGAGATGGCAGAGCCCGCCACCCCCAGGCCTCCCCTCAGCCACCCAGCCGCCTCACCTCTTCTGTGCTCAGGTGCTTCAGATGGGACGTGCACTGGACCCTGGGCTGCTCTTTCTAAAGCATCTGAGGCTGACTCCAGCCTCCCTGGTTGCCGGGTTTCTCGTGTGTGCGTGCGTGTGTGTGCGTGTGTGTGTAGGCTGCCTCTGGGAGAATCAACCCAGAATTGGTATTGGCCTCTTGGCCTCTTGAGGCGAGGAGCTGGGACAAGACTGAAACTCATGCTCATCTTGCACCTTTTTTATCTTTTCAGAAATACAGATATATTGCTTGTTTTAAGTTATTTTATTAATACGTTAGGAACCCCTAGGTATAGATCCCAAAGAATTAAACACACCTGCACACAAAAGCTTGTCTGTGGGTGCTCATAGCAGCTCTGTTCACAATAGCCCCACAGTGGAAGCAACTCCAGTGGATGGATAAACAGAACATGGGATGTTCTTCCAGTAGACTATGACTTGGCCATAAGAAGGAAGGAAGCGCTGACCCCTGCTACAGCACAGATGACCCTGGAAAACACGATGCTCAGACACACAGAAGGCAACGTGTTGCACGCCCATTTGTATGGAACGCCCAGAACAGGCAAATCTATAGAGACAGAAACAGGTTGGCGTTGTCCAGGGTCTGGCGAGCGGGGACCTAGAGTGCGTGGTAAAAGGTATGGGTCTCTCTTCGGGGTTGAAAGAAGTGTTCTGGAACTAGAGAGCGCGGCTGGCCGTGCAGCTTTGTGAATGCGCTAAATGCGCCGAATTGTACACTTTAAAAGGGTGAACGTATGGCCTGCAGACTGTATCTCAATAACGAGGAGCCGTGCGTCAGGAAGGAAGGAAAGGCTGTGGCGGCCCGGCCTGGGCCAGCAGCCCGCGTGGTGGGCCGTGGTACCCCCCACCCTCCGCATCTGTCCGTCTGTGCATGCTCCTCTGCCTCCCGGTCTCCATGTCAACGGGGGATGGAAACCACGGTGTTTAACTTCAGTTACACCACCCACTCGTTTGGAACTTATGCCCGAGACATACAGACGTCTGGGCAAGCTAGTAGCTTGGCACCCCATCAAACCAGTATTCTTTAAGTGTTTGTTTGACATTTATTTAGTGGGGATGAGAAGAGACCGATATCCTATTAATAGAAGTTGTATAGAGAAACAGATTCACTTACTAATTCGTGTCCACTAACTGAAATCAGTGAGGGATCCGAGAAATTTTCAGGGAAGCCCTTCTGACTCCTCCAAAAGGTGGGTTTTATTCATTTATTTTTTCCCACACACACCCCCTCCCCCGGCCATTTTCCAAATCATTCAGGAGGCGTAATGAAGATTTAGCTTTTGAAACGTCAAGGAGAGGACCTAACGTGTAACAGGATGAGTATGGTTGATGATACTGTATTGTATAATTGAAATTCACTAAGAGGATAGAACTTAAGTGTTCTCCCCCTCCCCCCTCCCAAAAAAACGTAGCTCTATGAGGTGATGGATGTGCTAATTAACTCTATGGTGGGAACCCTCCCTGGTGTGTCAAATATCCTGTCTCATTCACTTTAAATACATCACTGGTTTGTCAATTATATCTCAATAAAACTGGGGAGAAAAACTTAAAGGCATAACATGTTTTCTTTCTGTTCCTGGTCATCAGCAACAAATACACCACCACATCTTATTTGGTTTCCGTACCCCGCCCCCCCCCAGACCACAACAACGACAGGTGTGCATGGAAGGTGCATGCAACAGCTCTCAGCAACGGCTTGTGTTTTATTGTGATTTCTCATCTTCCCTAAGGGATGGGCTGGTGGACTTTTTGCCTTTCGTGTGAGGGGTCATGGAGGAAACCTGGCAATATCTTCCGATTTCATTCCAGTGATGATTTGTGCCCCCCTCCCCTCCCACCTCCCCTAGAGGTTCCCCGAGGAGCCGACTCACTCCTTAAGCAGATCCTGCATTCACTTTTTGGACTTTAAATGCTTTTTTTGTCAGAAAAATGATTTCCCCACGGTGCACCTCTCTGTAAGGAGTGCGCGTTTTTCTCTCGCAGCCCCCGCAGATCTCATTCTGCCGGTTTGAGTCACAGTTGACCTTCTCACCCACCAGAGGTGTCCTGGTGGAGTGGAGGGGGGCCGACCTTCAGAATCCGGCTTGCCACTGACTGGTGTGTTACCATGGCAAAGGCCCTTCTCTCCCCGCAGGTTTCCTTACCTCTGAAAAGCGGGGGGGGGGGGGGTGGAGATGGGGGCGGTGGAGACTTACACTGACCTCACACTGAGTTTAGAGGTTTTGTGGTGGAAGCGAAGAAACAGAACGGAGAAACCACAGGGAGCCAGGGCGTGTGTGCATGCAGTGAGCTGTGGAATTCGGTGGAACGTAGAGGAGAGAAGCTGGAGCTCCCCCCTTCTCCCCCTCCCCTGCATGCCCAGCTGGGGGCGGGGGACCTGGGACCCCTGAGACATTTTGTGCGTTGCGGGTCCAAGCGTGTATATGGGGGTGTGGCTGTGGACAGGAGGGGCAGGTGCACGACCAAGACGGAGCCTCAACTCCTGCAGGCCCGGCCCGAAGAGGACTTTGCAGAATTGGCCGTGGCTCCTCTGGGAGTGTGGGCCTGCACTGCAGAGGGTGGGCGTGTGAAAAGCTGGTCTCCCCTGCTCGCAGCCACACCTCCCACTGCTGTGCCATCCCCAGTTAGATTCTCTCCCTCCTCTGAACTCTTACTGCCTGTGCCCTCATTTGGCACTTGATCACTTCTGCTGTCCCGAGCCTCCACGGAATGCCCCTCACTTTGCCTGTGCCTCTGTCCAGACCCTGCAGGCCTAGGTTGGTGTCCCTGGAGCCGCTGGGGCCTGGCCTCAGCTCTTGGCGGGGGTCTCTCTGGAGCTGAGGATTGGTTCCTAAAGAACCATGACTTCTACAGCCTGCAGTTGCAGCGGGTTGGTGGGGGGGCTGCCTTCTGGTCACGGTCAGGGGAAAGCCTCCCTGGCCGCTGCCCGCTACCTGGGCCCCGTATGAGGTCTGGCAAGTGCGTCAGACAAACAAGCATGTGTTGAGTTGCAAGTGTGGGCCATGGTGGGAGCCCCGGGTTGGGTGGCGGCTTTAGTGGTGCTTGTGAATTTTCTGATGTCTTGGAGGCTGATTGCACCCGGGACTCCCCAGAAATCCATTTCTCCACCTTTTCCATCATGTTGTGCGTGTTCATCTCTGGCCTCCGGATATCTGGCGGAGGTGGGTCTCCAGTTACACACCGCCCAACTGCCCGGACTTGATGGGAAGGAGAGAGTTGTCTGCATCACCCCGTGACGCTGCTCCTGACCCCGCCCCAGGCACCAGGATGCTCCCAGCTGGTGGCCAAGAGCTCTAGGCTGCCGTTCCCTACTTCTCTTCTGTTTGCCTTCCCTCTGCAGCCTGGGGTCCTGCAGTCCCATAGGTTGATAGGTGAAAAATCTCAGGGTTGAGGCCGAGCTGGGCTTCAGTGCTGAGAAAGCTCCTGTGTGCTGGGGGTGTGGGTCCTGGTTCTCTTCTGAAGCACAGGGAGCCCTGGGCAGTGTCGAGTGCATCAGCCTCTGGGACCGCATCCTGGACGGGTCCGTTTGTCGAGTGCAGACTCCTTCAGCCCAGCACCCCCTGTCCTCTCCCCTCGGCATAGCTAGGTTTCCTGTCTCTGGCGTTGCTCAGGATGAGGCCGGGCCCTGTCGATTTCCCAGCTGGGTGGCCCTGAGTGACCAGAGCAGCTGGTGTCTCACCTTCTTCCCCACTGGCTTCTCCCTGCAGGATGCTGACACGTGTGACCTGGTCCCCAACACCCTTCCGTGTGCCTAGCGAGTCGTCCCTCCTCCTGTGGCAGGACATCGAGGGAGCCTTCTCACACGGACCCACTGGTAAGGACCGCCCACTAGCTTTGGAGTTTGGGAGTGCAGGGGCTCTCTTGCTGTTTCCTCTTCCTTAAACATCTGACCTTATCTGATTAATGGGGTAGATTGTATTAATCGATCCTCCTTCTTGCAAATATTGATTGCTCTTCACTAAGTAGGTAGGACTGATGTTCTTTCCGTGGTTCTTTAAGATCCCAGATACGATACAACCCGTTTGGATGGCCCTTGTGAGTCTGTGCTGTACAGTATGCCCTGAGGGACCTCTCTTCTCTTCTCTTGGAGCCCTTGGCCCAGCCTGGGATCCCCACTCTCAGTAAACAGGGCAGGACAGGAGTTTCAGAGTTCCTAAGCCTTGGCAGTGGGCAGGGGCTTGGGTGCTGCCTCGCCACATTTCCCACAAGCCGTAGTCAGTGACACGGACCAAAACGTGCGTGTGTTTTCATGTAAGCATTTCCCTGGATGAGAAACTGAGTGGCTGGGCGGGGGGGGGGGGGGCATGGCATGTCTGAGGTCCTCCGGAGAGTTAGCGGTGGCCTAGGCGGGATCCCAGTGCTTAGCCTTTCTCTCCTGCCCTGGGTCCCCCTGGGCTTCTTGTCCATCTCATCCCATTTCCTGTCCCCAAGTCTCTGACACAGGCCTCGCCCTGTCCCCTTCTTGTCATGCCGAGGCCTTTGGTGGGTAGAGCAGGGAAAGTGGTGTTGCCTTCTCTTGTTCTAAACTCCAACACACCCCTCTCCCTGGACGCTCATCAGCCAGTCTGAACTTTGGGGACAAGGAGGATGGATGTTTGGGGTGAAGAGGCCGGGGGGTGACACTGGTGCTCCTCCCTGGACACAGTGTGAACACACTGGCTCTGTAAGCACACGGATCCATTAGGATCCCATTTTACACAAGGAAGCTGAGGCTCAGAGGTGGCAAGTGTCTGGCCCAAGGTCACACAGCTAGTCAGGGGTGGGCTTGGGATTGGACCCCAAGTCTAGACCCTGGAGCACATGGTATGGTTTTCCAAATATGGCCCTGGCTTCCCCAAAGGATGAGGCCCAGGCTCCGCCCTTCCTTGCTTGGGGCTCCAGGTAAGCCCCTTTCCGCCCCTGGGCCTCCCGTCCTTTCTGGGGAACAGGGCACAGCAGACGAGGCCTCCGCCGAGCGCCCCCCTCACTCCTGTGTTTCCATGTTGGCACCATGGGCTGTTTTCTCTGTAATTGCTCATTCTTTTCAGTTGCTGTAAAAAGGCCTCCAAGTGCTAAGAAGAGAGAGTGCTCTGTTGTATTTTTGTTTTGTTGTCTTGTTTTAATTCACTCTCCGGGAGTCTCAGAGCCTCAGTGCTGGGGTGGGTGTGGCGGAGGGCTGGCTGGGGACCGCAGGGCGCAGGAGGTCACCCTGGCCTTGGGGCCCTGGTGAGCACTCCTCTGTCCTGGAGGCCTGAGTTCTGACAACAGCAACTTTGCTTCCTGTTTCCTTTTCCACTGGAAGGCAGTTCTTTTCCTTCCGAACAACTGCATCCCCCAGTTACGGGGTTTTAGAGATGGTGGCCTTGTGTCCATCTTATCTGGGGGCCCCCACTTAGCCCCAAGTGTGCTCAGGAATTCCTCTGCTTTACTCATTTATCCCACGAACATTTACTGTGTCCCCAGGATAGACCAGGTGCCATGTTGGGGTTCCAGGCACGAAGCTGGGAACAGAAGAGGCAGGAGTCCCGCCCACGTGACGTTATACCCTGGTGTTGCCAGAAACTCACCCACGGTCTCACCTCTGCGTTGGCAGAGGGGAAGATCATGGTTGCCCCTACACGCCTCTGAGCTCCCCGTGGGAGTTTGTGGCCGTGACAGGCCTCCGGACCACTGGGCCCCGGCTGGCATGCGTTGGGAGGGTTGGGGAGAGGCAGGCCTTCCCCGCGGCTGAGAATGTGAAGTCTCTTCCTCATCTCCGAAAGGGCTTAAGGAGCAGGATCTATTTTTAGAGGAGCTCCTTGCTCCAAAGGAACAGGAGCCCTTCCTTCCAGGAGGTGGGGGTGGGGTGGGCGCAGGGCAGGGGTCAACTGGAGTGCCTCAGCTCAGTCTGGCTGTGTTCTGCATCTGCTCGGCCTGGACGCAGGGCCGTCCGCAGAGAGGGTCTGCCTGAAAGAGGGGGTCCCCGCCGGGGAGAGCATCTGCCCTCAGGCACCCACCCAACCCGGGTGGAAGGTGAAGATGTTTGCCGTTCTGAGCCGGGGCTCAGAGCTTCTAGCATTTGACGGCCCCCTCTGTGGGGAGGGTCTGCAGGCCCCGGCTCTGGGTCATCACTTCCTCCCTGACTCCCCCAGCTCTCGCAGGGAGGGGTGCTTCCTGCCATTGTCTCTGTGAGGTCTCAGCAAGGTCACTATCTCCTCCTGCGGAGGAAGAGAGCCGATGCCTCCGACAGGACCTCAGCCCACAGCAGCACTGACACACTTCCGTCCCCACCGCGCAGGCTGGCCTCCCAGCCTCCCCTCGGCCCAGGCTGGAGGCCCATGGCAGGGCGGGGGCTTCTCTCCTTCACCTGCAGAAGCTTAACCCTGCCTGCAGGCACCCCAGCTGCAGATGGGAGAGTTAGCGGCTCGGGGTTCCGGCCTGCGATGATTGGCATTTTGGATGGCTTAGCCAGAGTGGGAGGCTGCACCCATGAGCACGGAGGGGCAGGAGCTCACGGTCAGGAGGCAGGACTCCCAGACACTGAGTCATGTCCTACAGCAAAGATGCTGCCCGCTTCCTGCCTTCCTTTGCTGTTCCCCTGCCGTGTCTGGGAGAGAGCTGGGCGGGATCTGAGTCCCCCACCTGTCTCCCCACGACTTCCCGCAGCCATGTTTCTTTTTCTCGTGCGGCGCCTTGACACACAGCCCACGCTGCCCAGGACCTGGGCCAGCCACCCCCCCACCCCCCCGCCTGCGTGCAGAATGCCCTGCCGGCCTCTGGCTGTCCCGCCTCTCTGTTCTGCCGCATCTCAGGGGCCTCTCGGTGCCCAGTCCCTGGCTTTGCCTGTTGACTTAGGTGCTGCACTTCCTGAGAGTGTACTTTATTCTCAGCCAGGTGGAACAGTGCATTCCTCCAGCTTTGTTTCTGGTCCCTGCTCCCTGTCACCTGTTGAGGTTCGCACAGGATACCAGGGCTCTCAGAGAGCCGGGCTTGAGTGCGCTCCACTCACGCACTCCGGGATCGGCAGGGCCAGGGCGAGAAGCCGCCTCCGCCTCCTTGAGGCCGCGTGAGGCCAATGGCTCCGTCTTACCCACCCTGTCCCGGCTGGGGCTCCCCTGGAGCTCTGCCCACAGGCCCTCGGCACTGGCAGCCCCCCTTCCGGCTGCATCCTGCTCCCCGTTTCCCCATCTCGGCCTTCCCTCTGTTCTGAGGACGAGCCCACTGCTGGAGTCTCTTGTACTTCCCCATGGACGGTGTCCAGTGCCCTCACCGAGGCCATGTTTGTAACCTCATCTTGCCCTACAAGGAGGCACCTGGAAGCATTTGCTTATGAGCTGACCCTCAGACTTCCTGGGACCAGGTCCGGTCAGTGTTCTCTGGGTCATTTCCTTGCTTTGTTCCTCCACACATGTCCTGAGCTGCAAACCTGCCTAGAGAAATCACTTTGATTCCTGGAGACAGTGTCCAGAGCTTGGGATTCTCAGAAGGACTCCTGAGATGATGCCATTCAATCAAGCTGGAGGTTGTATGGCCCCAGACTGTTCGCTTTAGCAGCATGGTCCAACCTGCAGATGATCAAAATGTATCCATTCAATATATTGTAGTCAATGTATTCATTCAGTATTTAGCCAGTACCCACTATTCTGGGAGCTGGGTATAAAGGAATGATACAACATATAAAATCCGGGCCCTCCTGGGCATACACTCTAGTGCGGGAAGACACACAATAAACAAAGACTGTCAGATGGGGATTAATGCTACATAAATAAATAAGAAGGCCTCTCAAGTTGGGACAGTTAAGCAAAGGCCTGAAGGATGCAAAGGAGAGAGCCAGGAGCTTATCTCGAGGAGGAGCATCCAGGCGGGAGACAGCCTGTGCAAAGGCCCTGTGGCAGGAGCTTGTCCAGGATGTCCTAGAAACTGGAGGGAAGGAGGGAGGGGACAGGTAGCACAAGAAAGGGGTTGGAGAAGTAATGAAAGCCCACATCCCGCAGGGCCGTGCAAGTCTTATTGAGACTTTGACTCTGACCCCGAGCAGGATGCGGTGGTACCGAGGAGTTCGAGCATAGGAGAGCCAGGATCCCACTGAGCTTTAGAAGGAGGATTTCTGGCTAGGGTGCTGAGAATGGACTGGGTGGGGTGGAGGGAGGAAGCGGAGAGACCAACGGGGAGACCGTTGTCAGGGCCTGAGGTGGTGGACGCTGGGCCAGCCTGGCGGCGGTGGACGTGGTAAGGGAGGTGGTTTCCAGGCATGTCTTAAAGGTAGAGCCTAAAGGGATCGCTGAGGAATCAGGCGATCCCTGTTGTGTGGGCTTGTAGAGAACAGGCTCTCACTGACTTGGAAGGACTCAGGAGGTCAGCCTTTTCACTTAACCTGTGAGGAAACTGAGCCCCAGTAAAGGGAGTTATTGCCCAAAGTCACACAGCAATCTGGTTAGCGGCAGAGCCAAGACTCGGGCTTCCAGCCCCACGACCAGTGGTTTTGTAGCTGATCTGCCGGACGGCTCTGGGCGGGGGATGTGCAGGGATTTGAGGGCTCAGGGAAGAAGGACTGGCCCCAGACACTGCAGCTGAGCATGGGGTCATGGCAGACTCCACTGGCGAGCAGAAATTCGGGACTTTGTAAGCGGACAGTTCTGGGCACACTGGGCCTTCCACTGCGTTCTCTGGGCTGGTGTTTTGACCTCAGTCGGGCAGGGGTCTTGATGGGCACATCTGAGCTCTGGGGTAGATCAGCCAACGCTCCCATGCATTTTATTGAAGCCTTTTTTGAGCTTCTACCAAGTGCCAGGCCAGAGCTGAGATGTGCTTGCTCTCGAGGAGCTCACAGTTCAGGGGAGACAGACAAGTGAACCCAGATGCCCCTGTGACAGTGGGGAGCTGTCCACATGCAGGAGATCCAAGGTCAGGCACTGAGCAGCCTCTGCACCCTCCAAGATACCCCAGTGAACCCAAGCCAGACTCCATCCGCACACCGCGGGGGTCTGGTTAAGTCCCTGATCCATCTTATAAGAAAGGGGATCAGGAGGGTGGGCGGGGGCTGGGATCCCACTGCCCTACAGCTGTCACCTAAAGCAGGTTTCGCTTAAACAGTGAGGACCCAGCCGCACCCTGACCTTGATTATACTCACTGAGGGGCAACCTTGCACTTCACCGCTGGGACTGCTGTGTGCTTCTTTGTGAGCAGCTAACAGGCTGCTGACATTTTTTTTAGTTTGCAAGCCTCCTCTAATGGCCAGCTCTAAGTCACTTGCGGCCTTCGCGATACAGAGCAAGGCCTGTCAAGTTCCCAGCTCTGCATGGGATGATCTGGGTATCGTCTTTTTTTTTTTTTTTTTTAAGATTTTATTTATTTATTTGACAGAGGGTGAGCACAAGCAGGGGGAGCAGCAGAGGGAGAGAGAAAAGCTGGCTCTCCGCTGAGCAAGGAGCCCGATGCAGGGCTCGATCCCAGGACCCTGGGATCATGACCTGAGCTTATGGCAGACACGTAACCTAATTGAGCCACCCAAGCGCCCCGGGTGTCGTCTTTAGACTCCTTAGCGCGAAGGTTGCCTGGGGAAGGTAAAGAGATTTTGCTTTGGCTCCCTTTGGAGAAGCTGAATCTATTAAGGCCAAAGGGGGGAGATTCAGTTTGAATTTTCCTCCCGCCTTTTCACTTGCCCTGTCCCCATCACAACGAATGTACCAGTGAGGAATGACAACTTGGAAATTGCTTCCCCTGATTGATTTACGGGCCGTCTGCAGAAACAGTTCTCATTGCCCCGGGCTCTGGTCAGTGCCCTGGGACCCCAGGTGACCGTGGGGCAGGGCTAACAAGAACGTGGTGCCCGGAGGTGGGAGATCCGGCTGGACGCTGAAGAGAGGCGCGAGGCCCTGTGGGCTGGGTGTCTGGCCAGCTTCTGTCCTTTGGTTGGCGTCTTCCTCGGAGGCCAGAGGAGGGGGGAGGACGGCAATGAAACCCAGGCACATGCTCCCGAGTTCCGTCCTTCCCTACTGTGCGCTGCAGCCTGACATGGTATGCCAGGGATCTCCCCGCAGTCCTGCCGTGCTTCTCACGGTCAGACCCTCCTCTAGCGCAAGTGGGGTTCGGTGCAGTTCCCACACATAGCTGGTGAGGCTCAGGATTCACGCCTCCCCTCTGGGCTCCGTCTTCCCGAAGAAAGGGGGTTTGTTGGTCTGTTCTCAGCCAGCAGCTTTCTAGGAGGTGGGTTCCCAGACGGGAGGCACGGCCTGAGGTTGGGCCATCATTTAACCAACATGTATTAAGCACCTTCTGTATGCCTGAGCTGTGCTGTGTGTCAGAGGTAAACATAAATCCAAGTTGTGCTTTGAGGGGCTTGGAAGGAGAGCCTTGCCTCCCCTCTTCCCTCTAGCGGAGCTGAGCCTCCTTCACGTTCCAAATACTCTTGGGAAACACCGCGCACTCACTCCCCAGTGCTTTACCGTGAATAAGCTTATGAAAATGGAACCGAGCAGGTGAGGATGAGAGGAGAGGGCATCTCAGCAGGAGGGACAGCTCTTACATGACGGGTTGCCCCAGAGCCAGCCCGTCCCATGCTCCACTCCTGCCTCAAGGGGACATCTGAGGTCAGGGCCAGGTTTTCTTCAACCACTAAAGCATCTCGCAGAGATGGCCTAGATTTGGAGACTGACCAGAGGAAAGAGAGCAAATGAGAAAACCAGAGTAGAGCACCTCACACGGCACCTGGCACTTAGTAGGTGCTCATTAAATGAACATCCCTTGCCTGACACAAGCAATCAGAGTTGGCCACGGATCCCAGGGGTTGTGGCTGCCTGGGGACCGTGGCTGAGCCCCTCGTTGGCAGAGCCCTCTGATCCACATCTGTGTGGGGCTTGGGGCTTGCAAGTGAATGGTTCCTTCTGTCTCTGAGGCCAGGAAAGGCTTCTGGAACTGGGGACTCTGGAGCTACGGAGGCAGAGTTTGAAGGGGGTGTTTGAGGACACACTTGCCCCAGGTGAGGCAGCCCGAGTCCTCTCTCCTACCAAAGAATGGCCCATGCTGTGCTGGCCCCTAAGTCCTGTGTCTGACACAGGAAGCTGGGGACAGGCCTGGCTTGGAGAAGTGGCAAGCTGGCAGAATGCCACCGGGTGGTGACCAGGGCTGCCCAGCCTGCCCCTCCCACAGGCAGATGGGACTCCCCCTACTCTGTCTCCCCAAGTGCCCTGGGCTTATACTCCTCTGCTTTTGCCTAGCGTGGTGATTTTTTAGCAACTTGCCTGGGATATAATTTATATGGCATACAGCTCACCCATTTAAAATGTACAATTCAATGATATTTCATATCTTCCCAGACATATGCAACCGTAAGAAAATTTTAGAACATTTTTGTCACTCTGAAAAGAAACCCGTACCCCTTTGCTGTCACTCCCTTCCCACACCCCTGGCAGCCATTGGTGTGGTTTCTGTCCCTATGGATTTGCCTGCTCTGGACATTTCGTGTCATGAGATCAGACACTGTGTGGCCTTTAGTGACCGGATTCTCTCACGCTGTATCATGACTGCAGGGCTCATGCAGGTTGGGGCAGGTGTCCATGCCTCACTGTTCTTTTGGCCGAGTAATAGCCATTGTATGGATAGGTTTTGTTTATCCACTCATCCGTTGATGGACATTTACCTTTTTTCCCACCACAATCATTTTTTTTTTTTGCAATCACGAATAATCCCACTGTGAACATTCATGTACAGGTTTTTGTGTGGACTTCTGTTTCATTCCTCCTGAGTATGTACCTAGGAGTGGAGTCACTGGGTCCTAGGGTAACTCTGTCTTTCTCTAACATTTTGAGGAACTGCTAGACTTTTCCAAAGTGGCTGTCCCATTTTACAGAGCATTTTTTAAAAAAAAATAATGATAGACATAGAGAGTCGGGTAGTGTGGTGGTTAATGCAGACTCCAGAGCTAAAGTGCTGGGTTCAGATCCCGGCTGGGAGATGGGGCAGGTCCCTTCACCTCTCTGAGACTCAGTTTCCCCATCTATAAGATGGGGACGGTATTAGGACCTACTGCATGTTGCCATGGGAAGTAGACCAGTGACTTCTGTACAGTGCTCAGGAAGGGCTGTGTCTGTGTTAGCTGTTATCATTATTTTTCCCTAGACTGTGGGTGCTGGGCACATAGTAGGTGCTGGGCACACAGTAGGTGCTCTGTCAGGGATGTTTTGAAGGATATGGAATTTGCATTCAGGGTGCCCCCTTTTGTCTTCTTTTTTTTTTTTTTTTTTAAGATTTTATTTATTTGACAGAGAGAGACACAGCGAGAGAGGGAACACAAGCAGGGGGAGTGGGAGAGGGAGAAGCAGGCTTCCCGCGGAGCAGGGATCCTGATGCAGGGCTCGATCCCAGGACCCTGGGATCATGACCTGAGCCGAAGGCAGACGCTTAACGACTGAGCCACCCAGGTGCCCCCCCTTTTGTCTTCTGATCACCCCTGGGGAAAGCTCCCGTCAGCTCTCAGTGCCTTGTACCCTGCTAATCTCTTTCTTCACCCGGAGGGGCTGGCATAGGGCAGGGTGGGCCCTGAAGCAGCTCCAGCTCCAAGAGGCATGAAGCCCAGGCACACAGGGAGTCCTTGGAGTCAGGACTCGAGAGTCAGGAGTGGTTTGAGCAATTCAGAAGCTGCCGCGCTTGGGAGGCAAGACCCAACCCCATGGTGGTGCACCCTGCTCCTCTCTGCACCCTGGCTCCTGCCCTGCGACCAGCCATGAGGAAGGAGCCCAGATCCCCACCAGAAGCCCCACAGAGGACCAGCCCTGTGCTTGGAGGCATCCTCGGAAGCTTCCCCAGGCCCACCCGCACCGGGCCCCAGGCAGAGAGACAGGCCTGCTCCCTCCCCTGGCTGGAGCCCCTGCAGAGTGGAAGCTCCCCAGCCTGGCAGCACCAGCCCAGCACCTGCCCAGACAGAGAGGCAGAGTTAGAGAGCACCCAGGCCTGTCGTTTGCCCTGATTGCTGAAGGGAGTCCACAGGGTATGGGGTTCCATTCTTTAAAAGGTTTTTTTGGGTGGGCAAAAGGGAGTTAGGCCGTATAAAAGTCCACCAACACAGAGTTGAGACAAACCTTGGATTTCAAGTCCGACTCCATCACCAACTGCGGTGTTGTCTTGAGCAGGGGGTTCAGCTGCCTGGAGCCTTCATGTCTTCATCTGTGGAAGGGACAGGTTGTGACGTCTATCTTGTCTGCTGACTGCAGTTAAACAGTCCTGTGTAGGGTGCTCCGAGGGGAGCACCTGGCTCTCTGGTCACTCCACAAATGGGGATTCTTTCCCTTCTTGTGGGGAGGTGCTCCTGGGGAAACAGGGCCCTGGGCTCCCCTGGGGAGGCCCAGAATGGGCCAGGGCTCCTGGGAAGGAGGGAAGGGTAGTCAGACAAAAGTCAGGCCAGGAGCAAATAAATAAAATCTTTAAAAAAAAAAGGGGAGGGGGCGCCTGGGTGGCTCAGTTGGTTAAGTGACTGCTTTCGGCTCAGGTCATGATCCTGGAGTCCCTGGATCGAGTCCCGCATCAGGCTCCCTGCTCGGCAGGGTGCCTGCTTCTCCCTCTGACCCTCCCCCCTCTCATGTGCTCTCTCTCTCTCATTCTCTCTGTCTCAAATAAATAAATAAAATCTTTAAAAAAAAAAGAGTCAGGCCAGGGGCTAAAGATCTAGGCAGGGAGGAGGTGTCAGGGACCAGCCCGGAGTCCCTGTCAGAGGACACCCCGCTCAGGCCACAGATACAGCCGGTGAGTCTCCTCAATCTCATGTGCTCAAAGGCCCTGCTCCTGAGATCTGTGATAGGGCCCAGTGCCTTCTTAGCCTGACTCGATCTCACCACCCCTGACCCTGCACTCCTGCCCCTGGGACTTCTTGCCATTCCCCAGACATACCATGCACTGTGAGTACTAAAGCCACTGGCTCATGCTGGTCCATGTGCCCTTCCCCCTTCTCTCCTGGTAAATTCCTATGCATCCTTCAAAGCTCAACCAAAATGCCCCCTCTCCTATGAAATCAGGCAGTCAGCTGGTGCCTTTGCCTTCTCTCTGCTCCAGCCTCACTCTGTGCCCTTCCTCTGTTAATACACCAGGTGCTCCAATGAGTGCCTGTCCTTCATCCCAGAGGGCGAGTCCTTCTTCCAGGACACTGAAGCTGAGGAGCACCAGCAGCCCACCGGTTCCCCTAAGGTGCCTGCTTCTTCTTCCCCAATCAGCCAGGTTGTCTCTGAGTCGTCCTCCCTTCCAGGAGGGGGGAAGTGGCCAGGGAAGTGGGAGACCGTGTACGCGCTTCCACTATGAGCCGTGCTCTCGTGTCCAGGTGCGGGGTGGGGTGGGGAGGACGGGAGGGCGTGTCCCTGCGACCTTGGTGTGTGGGTGACCTGCTTTTTGTGAGCGTGTGTCCGGGAACCACAGAGCCCGCGTGCCCGCTCCCTTTGAGTCTCCCTTCTGTCTCTGAGCTGATTAACGTGCTGACGTCCGTCAGGAGCTCGCGTCACTTTTGGTCTCCCTGCAGCCCGGCAGCTGCGATGCGTTGCTTTGGACTTGTCCCCTGCATCGCAACGGAGGGCTGAGGCCTGCCGGGAGTGAGGGATTATGTGGTTCCCTTCTGGCTTCAGCTGCCTCGCCGGCCCGACCAGCTGTTCCTTGTTGCCCACTGCCAAGCGGCAGATGTGGGGGGCGAGGTCAGCCCGGGAGCTGGGGACCTGCCCATCATCTTCACGTGAATGTCTCCAAGGCTATTTCTGGCCTCGCCATTATCCCAACGGCTTTGGGGGATAAATATAGCCACGGATTGAAAAGCCCCAGTGGCAGGCAGGCAGGCGGTACATACTGGAGAGTGTGCGGACGGGGTGCTTGGCTATAAATAAGGCTGCTAGAACACCTCCACCAGCCGTGCGTGGAAAGACAGATTTCCTTGCCGACTCCCTCCCAAAGCCCACGTGTGCCTGGGGGCCCAGGCGGTGGAGGAGGGAGGAAGGGGGGCGCAGGTCTGTCGGGATGTTGCACAGAAGGGCTGGCTGCTGGAAGTAGCTAGCTCCCCTGTACCGCTCCCTAGAGTAGCTTATAAAGGGGGATGGCCAGTAGCCCCAGAGGGAATCCCAGGGATAACCGCATGGTGGGAGGGACGGTGTGTTGTGCTGAGAACCGTGGCCCAGTTCAGCATCCTCAGCCTGCTCCATCTCCCTCCCTGAGGCCCGGCTCCTGTTGCAGAGAGGCCCGCGGACAAGGGCTGGGCCCAGGTGGTCCTGGGGCGCAGGTGGCAACGTGGCTTTCTCGAGCTTCATGCCTGTCTTCCCCTCTGCTTCCTCCCTGCCTGGATCCAGCCTCCTGTCAAGGGCACAGCTTTGTTTATCTTCTGCTCCCCTGGTCCTCACCGCTCAGCCAAGAGAGTGACCCTCATCCAGGCTGGAGTTGCGGGGGAAGGGGTCCAGCTGCTCCCTGTCCCTTTTCCCTCCTCACTCCTGCCTTCCTGCGCAGGAGCAGGTACCTGGGGCTGGCGTTGAGCGAGGAACAGGACGCGTGCCCAAGAGATACTTCTCATGGACAAGGATAGAAGTCGGGAAACTGGCAAGAATCCTGTGAGCGCGCCGTGAATACAATATTGTTCCTGTGCCATCGCCAAGCCCGGGAAGTGGCTTCCTGTGAGCCCACTCCCGTCTGCGGCCTCGGTGAACAAAGGCCGAGAGCTGGGGCAGGCAGAGCCAGCGCAGGGAGAAGTCACACGTAGTGATACCGTCATCCAGCGTGCTTGCTGGCTGCAGATGGGGAGGGGGCAGCTGTCGCGAGGGTGCCCTGCCAGTCCTGCAGAGGAGGGGTCTGGGCCTCTGCCCCACAGCTATTCTGGAGCGGGCACTTGTGTGCAGATCCATCCTGAACCCCGAGTGTGGGCTGGGAGCTGAGACGAATCGGGTCTGGCCCCCACTCTCAGGAGCTCATCGGCCACTGGAGGGGACAGAGTCTGTACGTGCCTGTGGTGCCTGTGATACCCGCCTGTGGGGACAGGGCGGGGAGCCCAGGGAGGAAGCTCTCAGGGGCGCCAGCCAGTACTTGAGTTCACCCTGCACAATGCCCAGTTCACCCGCCAGCCGGGGTAGGGTTGGCGTAAGCGGGGAGGGCCTTCCCTGCAGAGGGAACAGCCTGCCCAAAGGCGTGGAGGCAGGAGGCACCGTGGGTCCCACTGTGAGTGTGGTGAGCAGGGCGTGCCGGGAGGCCAGGCTGAGCGGAGGGAAGGAGCAGGGTTCCAGGGGGGCGGGGGTTCGGGGGTCATGCGCTGGCTGACGAGTGTGGATGTCCTCTTGAGAGCCGAGGGGGAGCGTGGAGCGGAGCGGCTTTCATCCCAGGAATGTCACGCTCTGATGTGGGGATTAGAAAAGGCTTCCTCTGGCTTCGTGTGGATGACAGGTCGGAGGCGGGGGGAGGAGGGGGCAGGCTGATGGCAACATCACGACGTCTTGCTTTGTTGAGTGCATACCTGAAAGATGTGTGTGTGTGTGTGTTTTTAACCGAGCCTGGAAAACCAGGACGTACGTGTGGGTGCATGCCCGAGAAAGTAGGATTTCTCAAGATGGCAGTGCTGAGCTGCTGTCAGCAGGTGCGGACACCATGCCACCATCAGCTCCCCTTGTCACCAGAGGGGTGACTTTGTCCAGCAAGCTTGGCCGCTGCCAGTAGCCTGGGTCTGGAGCCAAGATAATTGACTCCCACAGGGGTCAGCCCCTGACCTGGGAGTTCTCTCTGACCCCGAGGTTGGTGTGTGGCTCTCAGCATCTCCCTGGGCAACCCCCTGCCCGCTACTTTTCCCTCCTCACCCGAGTGCCGAGTGAGTCCCAGCACCCCAAAAAAGAGATTACTCTAAGAGTGTTGTTTGACAGAAAGATAAACATGTTTGCTTGAGCCAACCGCAGGACCCAGGAGTTAATCTGGTCATGTAAATATTTTCATGTATTTATGATTCTGCGGGTGTATATTGATAGAAGAAAGGAGAGATGGCGTGGCCCTGATCTCGCCTTTAGGGAGAGGGTGTGATGTTTGCTACCATGTGCGTGAGTCAGAGGCCCCACGCTGCTCTGGAGCCCCAGTGTCTGCAGGGCCTGAGATCAGAGCCAGGAGCCTCCTGAAGGCCACGCAAGGCCCGTCCTTCAGTTTTCCAACAAGGCACGGAAGGAAACTGTTTCTCTACTCAGCGACCGTTTCTTTCTTTTTTTTTTTTAAGATTTATTTATTTGAGAGAGAGAAAGAACGAGTGGGGGGAGGGGCAGAAGGAGAGAGAGGATCTCAAGCAGACTCTGAGCTGAGCGCAGAGCCCGACGTAGGGCTCGATCCCACGACCTCAAGATCACGACCTGAGCCGAAACCAAGAGTCGGATGCCCAACCGACTGAGCCGCCAGGCGCCCCCTCAGTGACACTTCTGATACCACATGTGTGGGTTTTCCACACCAAGCCATTCTCCGGTTATCTGTGGACACTAGCTGGGTGTCCTGTATGTCGTTCAGTTCTGACGCTAGCTGCCTGGAGCTGGCCCAGACCCTACAGGGGAAGGGCTCAGCCCCGCAACCGCCTTCCATTTCAGATGCCAATCGCGAGGGGTGGGTCTGGGTTACCCAGCCTTCTGTCCAACATAGCTGCAACGTTGGGGTTCCCACACACCCCTCCCTCTGCCTCAGGTTGGATTAATTTGCTAGAATGGTTCGCAGAACTCAGGAAGCATTTGCTGATGTTTGTTGGTTTATTATAAAGGGTGTGATAAAGAATACAAATGAACAGCCAGATGCAGAGGTGTGGGAGGTGAGGTCAGGAAGGACCCCAAGTCCTGCCCTTTTGTCCCTGTGGATTTTGGAGAGTTCCACCCTCCCAGATACGTATGTCAACCTGGAGGCTCTCTGAACCCTGCTGTTTAGGGTTTTTATGCACAAATGATTAAATCATCGCCACTGTGATTAGTTCAGCCTCCAGCCCCTTCTCCCCTCCTGGGGCTGGGGAGCTTAGCCTCTAGCTCGTTAGCACAAAAACACTCTTATCACTCAGGAAATCACAAGAGTTTTAGGAGCTCTGTGCCTGGAAAAGGAAGCAAAGACCAAATATGTATTTTTTAGTATATCACAAGATCATAGGGAAACTGATCCCCAAGGAGGCTGGGTGAGGGGACATGTGTTCAGAGGCACACAGGGGACTCAGGGGCAGAGCCTGGTCTTTCCAAGGGCCACACCCAGATCCACTGGGCCCCCACTGGGGTCTGTCCTGGCACCTGTGGAAGGTGCTTCTGGAAAGTTGAGGGCAGTCGCTTGGCCCTCGGGGACACCCAGGGGTGTTCTTGTACCCTCTCTGTCCTGCCTTGTCCCCTGCCCTGCGGATGTCCAACCCTTGCTGGTGGACCTGGCTCAGCCTCTGCTCCTTCACCTACCTGCTTCCCCTTGGGCCTCTTGAGCCCAGCAGGACAGGCGGTCTGTGCCCAGCTCGTGTGGTCTGCAAAGCAGGTCGGTGCCGGCTGGAGGTCCCGAGCCCTAGAGGCAATGGACTTGGGTTCTGCCCAGTGCTGTCGTCATCTGAGCCTTGTCAGACTCTGCAAAATGGGAATCGTAAAATGTCACCTCCCAGGGTCGAGGGAGGATGAAATAAAACGAGTTGAGGCAGGCCAGCTTACGCACGTTGGTGGCCTCACTTGCCCATTTCACTGCCCATTGAAGGAGATGCTAGGGATCCCTCTGTGCTGATGCAGCAGCCAGGCTCAGGGGGGCCGTCGGAGAGGCCTGACCAGCTCCTCTGTGCTCCTGGCCCCCACGAGCCCCTTCAGCTCCATTCCCCCGGCTGGTCACCTGAGCTGAGGTTGCCCCCTTGAAATGTATGGTCAGCCTGGGGTGGCGAGGCTGACATAAGACAAGGACTTCTAAAATACCTGGCTGGGTAGAAAGCCTGTGACCCTGTAACATGGGCAGAGGCAGCTGCTGGTGAAATCTGGCCTGTTTGACAGTTTCTGCGGTCCACTTGCCCCCGATCCGGCCTTCACATTGTCCCCCTGTCCGCACTGGCCCCACTGCAGCCTCAGACCCCAGCCTGCAGTGGCCTCCCGCTCAGGTCCCAGGCTTTGTCCTTGACATGACCGGGGGTGCTGCTGGGGTCCGGCTCACCAACTGGAGGTTGATGCGTTGTTGCCTTTGGCCTCAGGGTTGGGGGGATTGAAGATGTGGAGTAGCGGTTTCTGCCCAGGGCCACCACCTGTCCTCTGGGTCCTGCGGGGCTAGGGAGAGCCGTGTCCCCTTGTTTTCCCTCCCAGCGCTGGTCCGGGTGGTACGACACCCTTGAGTGATGGTTGCCCATCAAGGGGGCTGCGGAGTAGTGGGCGGGGGACAGGGCTCGGGGGGTAGAGGGAGCCTCCCTTTCAGAGCCTCTTCCAGCAGCCTTACTCGGTTGTTTACAAATAGTCTTATTTTGGGGGTGTCAGGGTGGCTCAGTCTGTTGAGCGTCTGACTCTTGATTTCAGCTCAGGTCATGATCTTGGGGTGTGGGATCGAGCCCCAGGTCGGGCTCCGTGCTCAGCAGGGAGTCTGCTTGAGATTTTCTCTCTCCCTTTGCCCCTCCTCCCACTTGCATTCTCTCTCTCTCAAATAAATAAATCTTTTTAAAAACCCAACAAATAGTTGTATTTTTGCATGACAGCTTTATTGGGATTTAATTCACATCCCATACAATTCATCCAATTAAAGTGTACAATTCAGTGATTTTCAGTGCAGTTGACCCTTGAACAACAGAGGTTTGAACTGTCCACTTATATGTGGATTTTTTTCTTCAATAAATACAGGACAAGACAGACTGTCAATGTATTTTTTCTCTTCCTTCTGATTTCTTAATAATTTGTCTTTTCTCTGGCTTCCTTTATTGTAGGAATGCAGTATTTAATACACTGAACATACCAAATACCTGTTAATTGACTGTTTATGGTATCGGTCAGGCTTCTGGTCAACAGTAGGCTGTTAGTAGTTAAATTTCTAGAGAGTCAAAAGTTATGTATGGATTTTCCACTACTCGGTGGGGGCGGCCCCCCTACCCCGTGTTGGTCAAGGGTCAACTGTATATTCACAGCTGTCTGTGACCATTTCCCCCATGAGTTTAAGAACATTTTCATCACTCCTAGACGTCACTCCGCGTTGCTCCCTGAACCCCAGCCCCCGGCAATCACTAATCTGTTTTCTGCCTCTGTGGGTTTGCCTGTTCTGGGTAACTCATTGAGATGAAATCATACACTGTGTGGCCTTTTGTGACCAGCTTCTTTCACTTAGCGTCATGTTTCCAAGTTTATTCATGTGGTGGCGCGTGTTAGAACTTCATTCATTTTTACGGCTGAATAATACCCATTGTGTGGATGGACCTCATTTTGTTTTTCCGTGTATCCGTTGATGACGAGTGCATATTTGTTTACGTTGGCTCCACACCCAGCACGGAGTCCATCGCGGGGCTTGAACTCACGACCCTGAGATCAAGACCTGCGCTGAGATCAAGAGTTGGACGCTCAACCGACTGAGCCACACAGGCGCCCCTGATGAGTGCATTTTTTTTAAAAAAAGTGATTTTCCATCTCAAGCACAGTTCTGGGCCGCTGAGGGGGTCAGGGGACAAGTGAGTAGAGAATGTGAACAGCATAAACCGTGGCTTCCGAGAGGGGCTTTGGAGGGTGGAGGGTGTTCTTTCTCTGAGCAGCCGCTTCGGAAGGAGAAGAGTTAGGAGACCAGGACAGGGAGGGTCCGTTTCAGGTGTCCTGGCAATTTTTCTTTCCTCTTTCCGTGAGACAGGGAGGTTCTAAGCCCGCCGTTGAGGAAGGCGCCAAGCCTTAGCCACGGAAGTGGTCTCTCTGAAGGAGGCCTGGGTCCCAGGTGGGAACTCTGGAGCGTGTATGTCCTGAGGCCCTGCTTTGAGGTGACATCTAAGGACTCAAGAAGCCTTACGGGCAGATCCAGAAGGAGCCCAGATTAGAGGCTGCCGGATTGATCACAACCCAGGGATTAGGGGAGGGCTGTTAAGCATTTGTTTAATCTTGCTCTGATTGTCTCCCCTTTTCAAACAGAGTGAGGAGTAATCCCGTTGAAGGCTGAGGTGTGGCAGTGCTTTCTGGAGAATAGAGTATTTCAATTGTATTCAATTGTATTGAAAGGCACCACACCTCTCAGCCCTCTGCAGGCCACACCTGAGCCATGGCTGGTCCTCAGGTCCAGAGCTTGCAACGGGGGGTCACGGGGAAGATGCTGTAGCAGGTGGGGCCCGCCTCACCCACCCCAAAGTGTGCGTGCAGAACACCAGCTGGGGGATTTCTCCACTGAATCACTTCCCTGCAGGGACCCCTCAGGTTCCAAAATTAAGCAAGAGGGCAAGAAGGCAAGGAGAAACAGCTCCATCCTGTCTCCTAGAGGCAGGCGCCCCGCTGGAGGCTTGCACACTTTATTGAATTTCACTCCCGCGTCAGCCCTGCCCGACAGGGATGATGGATGAGGTGCAGGCAGGTCTCAGAGCTTGTGGGTGGGATGGGCGCAGGAGCCTTCCGCACACAATGGGGCAGCGCCGGAGAGGAGGACTGATCCTCGTGGCAAGTTCAGGCTGGTGGAGATGGGGTCTCCAGGGCGGTGTGGGGCGAGGCTATCTGGGTTTGACAGCCAGGCTCCCATAGGCTCTGGGTGATGGCCTGGCAGTGTAATGTCACTGTCTTCGAAAATACGTCAGCAGAGCTGACCCTTGTCTGGTTTCGCAGTGGGTCTTGGACAGACGGTGGCCCTGGCTTCTGTGTCCCCCCCGCCCCCAGCTCACCCCCAGCCAGGCCTGTGCAGGGGAAGGGGGACCCAGCATTGAGAACCATCAACCCGACATGGAGAAGTTCAACTTACGGACTTAATAACGTTCCCCCCTGTCGGTGGTGGTGAGAACGGAATGGGCAGAACTGAGAATCCTCCATCGGGTTTTATGGACAGACAGAAGGCGGCTCTCGCGCCATGTTTTTCACCTGTGTCCTCCCACCTCTGAGCGGCTGCTCCTGGGGTCACACATCACTAGGGTGCTTCTGGAAGCCTGCCTCCTCATGAAGCGGCTGCAGCAGGCGATCCTGCCGTGAAGTCAGGCTCCTCCGAGCAGGCGAGGCGGCAGGACCAAGTGAGGAAATGCTCCTTGCTGTTTCTGCAAGGCAACTGGTGGCTGGTGGCCTGGCCCCGTCAGCGGGGGGGCGACCATGGGAGCAGCCCGGCCCTGTGTTGCTTCTCACGAGCCGCCTCCGTCCTGGGTGAGCACAGCCACGTCCTTACCAGCTAGCTGCCAACCTGTCCTCCCGGCTCCAAGGAAGCAGGGCGCGTGTGCCTGCGGGAACGTCGGGTCTGACTTGAGTTTCGTGACATGTTAGAGCAACTCATATAGACTGAGTGTGGTGGCCCTGCCCTGGGGCCTACGCTAGATGCTTCTCTCACATTATCTTATTTCATCTTTGCCACCCTCCCATGAAGTCCACGCCGTTACTGACCTTATTTCATAGATGCGAAAACACTGGGAAGTTAGGTCACGTGGCCAGGCATCACCACCCCAGCTTTGGACTCCTTTTGTAGGCCATGCTGCCCAGGGAGGGCAGAGGGCCACTGGGGTCCCCCGGCAGGACAGAAGGCCTGCCCGAGCTTCAGTTTCTACATCTTGGAATGAAGAGGGACGTGCTGGCCTCCCAGGTCTGTCAATGAGGATAGAAGGAGGTGGGCTGGGACTAGGGTTAGGAGATTCCGAGGTGGCCCCCGTGCCCCTACCTCCTGCAGTCATGGCCCCATGCCGCTCCCCCAACACACACACGTCCTGGCAGGGCTGACCTGTGCGGCCCGTGGATGTTGGAGAAAGGACGGGGTGTGACGGCCAAGGCGCCACGTGGTTTATGCCGCCCTGTCTTGTGGGTCCCTCACTCTGGGAAGCCAGCGCTATGTCATGAGGAGCGAGTTCCCTCAGTTGACCTGGAGCCAGAGCCCCCCAGCTGAGCCACTCTTAGATTCTCGATGCACAGACGCAGGACGATACTAGACATGTTTATTGTTTTAAACCGCGAAGTTTGGGGTAATTTGTTACACAGCCGTAGACAACTAATAGCGAGTGCCATAAATGCTATTTCCCTTCTGTTGTTCCTCTGAGTCATCTTTGTTCATGGGGCAGATCTTGTCTTTCCACCAGCTGCAGAGATACCTGTTTGTCGGCTCTCTGTCATAATTGCCGGTCTCGATGGCTGGCAGCAAGGTGTTTACCCAGAGCATGGTGGGTTGTCACATCCAGGACCCAAAGGTCACGTCTGCTTTGCCGGTACGTGGAACCTGCTGTCTTTGGTCCTGAGCTTGAGGACGGGGAGGGAGGCGATGGGGGATGGGGAGGCAGAGGAAGACGCAGCCTGTCCCATGGAGCAGTAGCTGATCCAGGGGTTTCTCTGGTTTTGTTTGCATCATTATTTTCAATGAGGGTGAGGCAGGGATGTTCCAGAACTTCTCTGTCTGAGGACGGGAAGAAAATTTGTGTTCTCTCTTTCTCCTCAATGTTCTTTGTCTTTCTCTTCCTTTGGCTCAGCTTTACAGACCACCTGAGCCTAGAGTGATTCCCTTTTTCCTAGGTTGGTCTGCAGAGAGCAAGTGCTGGGCCCATCGGAGAAATGAGGGCAGCCGCTGGTCTTCACAGGACAGGGCTTTGGACTGGCAGCAAGGGTGGCGAGGGCTCCCTTTGGAAGCAGGAGGATGAAGGCAGGGAAGGTGTAGGCCAGGCCCAGGTGCAGTTGGTCCTTCATGAGAGCCAGACTGGCTGGCTGGTCAGAAGAACTGCCCTCACTTGGTGGCAGCGTGCACTTACAGCCTCTGTCCGTGATGCCCCTGCTGTGGGCACAGAACACACAAACACACCGACCTTGCTGGCCAGTTTCAACACAGTACATTTCAGACCCATGACCTAGGGGGGTGGTGGTGGAGACAGTTTTACAACCTCGAGCCTGTCCAAGTTTGCACAGAGGGGCCCTAGCTGTTCCCGGTAAGATGGCTCACTGAAGTCCCGGTGGTTGCCACGTCCTGAAGGACCTGTCCCTTACCTTCTCAGTCTCCAGACTTTAGGTGGGACGAGGAGACAGACTGCTGTGTTCAGCTTGGTTTGGACGAGGAGAGAGACTGCTGTGTTCAGCTTGGTTTGGTCTGCTCTGTCCTGTTGAGTCCGTATATGCCTTTACAAAGCTTTGTTGTTCATCTTCCATTGTCTAGTTGTCCCTGATCCATTCATTCAACAGAGCTTATTTAAAAAAATGTAAAACTTTTTATTGAGGTACAACGAACATGCAGGAAATGTAAAAATACGAAGTATTCTGCTGATGACTGTACAGACTGACTCCAGATCAACTAACAGGACAGCCTCAGTCCCCAGAAGCTTCCCACCACCCGTCCACCAACCACCTTCCCTTCTAAAGTCATCAGCAGGGGCGCCTGGGTGGCTCAGTCGTTAAGCGTCTGCCTTCAGCTCAGGTCATGATCCCGGGGTCCTGGGATCGAGCCCCGCATTGGGCTCCCTGCTCAGCAGGAAGCCTGCTTCTCCCTCTCCCACTCCCCCTGCTTGTGTCCCCTCTCTCACTGTGTCTCTCTCTGTCAAATAAATAAATAAAATCTTAAAAAAAAAAATAATAAAGTCAACAACAGTGTTTGAACACTGCTCACATGCCAGGCATTGTTCTAAATACTGGTGATTCAGCGGTGAACCCAATGAAATCCCTTCTTAAGATACACTGTTACATAGTGCTCAATGCCAGGAAGGGAAATAAGGGAATAGAATAGAGAGAGAGGCTGGGATGGTAGGGGGTTTTAGACAGCATGGTCAGAGAGGACCTCTAAACTTAGGAAACAAATCATATAATATCTGGGGAAGAGGGAATGACAGGTACAAAGGCCCTGAGGTAGAAGTGTGCCTGGCAAGTATGAGGAACACTGAGGAAGCCAGGGGGGCTGGAACTGAAGGAAAGAGGGGAGGTGCTAGGGCTTGAAAGGTCAGGGGCCCGGTCTTGGGGGACTTGGAGGTCATGGCAGAGACTCTGGTCTTGGTTCTAAGTGTGAAAGGAGTTGCTGGAGGGCTTGAGGTGAAGAGTGACATATTCTATTTACATTTTTCAGTGTTCACTTTGGCTGCCCTGTGGAGCCTGGAGCGGCAGCAGGGAGACAAGATAGAAATTCAGTACTGCAGTAGCCTGGCCCAGTGGTTACTTAAGAGGTTTGCAGATATCCTTTAGAAAGTGGTGTAGGGAAGGGGGGCGCACATGGGTGGCTCAGTCGGTTAAGTATCTGACTCTTGATCTCAGCTTAGGTCTTGATCTTAGGGTCGTGAGTTCAAGCCCCACATTGGGTTCCAGGCTGGGCGTGGAGCCTCCTTAAAAAAAAAAAGAAAGAAAGTGGTGTAGACAGGAGTGAATCTCCTTTGAGAAGGAGTTGAAAACACTTCACCCTTTAACTGTGCGCAGGGAATCCGCCACCAGGGTGCAGGCCCCCCCCCAAAGGGTGAGGGCCTTCAGATGTCCCCTGGGTCTCTGAGCTGCCGGCAAGGCGTGGAGATATTCCTTCCCTCCTGCACTCCAGCCTGGGTTCTGAGGGAGTTAATTGCATCCTCGGTGCCGACCAACACAGCTGGCTGAGCAGAACTAAGTATGCAGATCTCGGGCTTGACATTGAAGACCTTCCAGAGAAACCAGGCCGGTACAACCCTGCTGTGGGCTTCCCCAAGGGACCTGCCCTGAGAACTTTACCACCAGCTTCCAGGGACTCATGTAGTCCAATCCGGATGTCAGAGCTGCAGAAGCTTGTGGGGGGGCGGGTGTCTACCACTGTTAGCTTGAGGCTCCTCTCTGTGCCTCCTCTTCCCTCCTTCCCTCCTCCCTCCCTCCCCCATCCCTCCCCTGTCCCTCCCTCCTCCCTTCCCCTCCATCTCCAGAAATCTTTTCTTTCCCCAAACAGAAATTCTGTCCTTATTAAGCACTAACTCCCCATTCCCCCTCCTCCATCCCCACCATTCCACTTTCTGTCTCCACGAATCTGCCAGTTCTAGGCGTCTCCTATAAGCGGAATCATAAAGAGTTTGTCTTTTTGTGTCTGCCTACTTTCACTTAGCATAATGCTTTCAAGGTTCGCCCATGCTGTTGGGGTGGACTTTTTAGAAACAAGTGGGGTGTTAGCTCTGCATGCCTGCCCCTGTCCCAGGAGCCACAGAGGAACAAAAGGGGGAAGAGCATTGCGGGTCCCAGATACAGTAACTCACGTTGTCCCTGTGCCCGAAGGCTGGGGCTCCTCAACTTATGGCTTCACCTGTCTGCACCTTCCAGGTGGGCGCCCCTTGAAGCCAAGGCCTCATCCCACCTCTGGTCCTCCGTGGCGCATGTGACAACTTGAGGTTCATCTTGGGTCCTGGGCTGTGTGCTCAGGTGCATCCCATCTCAGGCTCGTTTTTCTCCCGCAGGTGGTGGGTCTTGTGCCTTGACTCTCAGGTCACCTTTGGCCTGATTCAGCTGGCTTCCCACAGCCCAGCCTGGACCTGACCCTGGCGGGCTGGGCCGCCTGGGGGCAGAAGCAGGAGGAGTGCTTCTTAGACTATGGCTTTTTTATTTATTAAAAATTAATTAAGGGACTTTGATGTATCAGGACTTAAGAGGGGTTGACAGGTCACATGGTCTCTGAAAGCACAGGGCTGGTAATCCATTTAAAAAAACATTTTCTTCTTCTTCTTTTTAATTTAATGGAGGAAATCATTAGCTGGGAAATTGGTAGAACTGATTTATTCCTGTTTTGGGGAGGGGGAGTGGAAGAGAAAATCTGCTCTAATTGCCGCTTGTTCTAGAAATATGTCAGCAAAATATTCCCATTAGCTGGGCCTGGCATGGGTGAAGGCAGAGCCCTGAGCTTTCTTCCCTTCCTTCAGATCCTACTCTGAGCAGGGGGCAGCGGGCTGCGTGGACCCAGGTGGGTGGCCGTGATGTCCGCAGTGACACATCTTAAAAGTCCCAGCAGACCTGCCTTGGCCCCTGGGGCACATCCTGCTGGGGGCCCTGTTGCCTGTGAGCCCCAGGGATCTCATCCTCAAGCCCTCATTCCCAGGGACACAGGACCAGGACCCCCGTCTGGGAAAAAGGACTACGTGCCTCTTGGGCTCCATCCGGTTCCAAGGGGAGGCAACTGGGTTCACCCTAAAAATAACCAAACATGCACACAGCTTCAACATGCAAATGTTTTTCATATCTGTGGGCCAAATAATTTAAAGGTACAGCTGTTTTTCCACTGTCCCAATCTGTTTGTTTTCCCTGAGCCGGGAGGAGCTCTGACGTGGTCTGGGGCTCTTCTGGGGTCACTGTCTTCCAGCACAGTGACCTGGCTCGACCTGGCTGAGGTCTAGCGGGTGCTGAGCTGGCTGTGGGCTCTTGGCAGCTGCCCTCTCCCAGCCACCTCCTGCCCCGGGGCAGCCCGAGCCTGGCAAGGGAGAGCACCCCCCGGCGCCGTCCGTCCCCCTTTCAGGCTTGTTGCGTGTGTGCAGGACATGGGTAAATGAGTTCTCAGAGGCTAGGAGGCCATAAATAGCCAGGCAGGAGGTGGAGAAGGTGAAAGGCAAGGGACCGCCAAGGTGGTGAGCCCCAGATGGACCCCAGGTCTTCCAGATCCCCACCAGAGAGAGCTGCCCTGCTGGGTGCCGGCCTCCCTAGTCCAGGAGCAGAACGGGACGCTCCAGGCCCTTGCTCACCTCTTTCTCCCCATCTCTGGGCACCGCGCTAGCTGCTGTGAGGTTTCAGAGCAAATTGTCACGCCCATGGCAGGGCACTCATTCTGTCCCTGTAATAATCCTCCCATAGACCAGCCGGGTCTGCGGAGAAAGCCCATGGGGCGGGGGAGTCTTGTGGTGCTGGGTGTGGTCACCCCTAGGAATGGCAGGCATGAGACTGCAGAGCAGGAGTGGGGAGCAGCATGGGGAGCGGCCGCCATCCTTGGGAGTTGGTCCACAGTGGTGGGAGGGGCAGGCCCAGACCTGTGAGTGACTGACCTCTGCCAAGTTTCCATGCATGCATGCATTCGTTCGTTCATTCATTCAAAAGATTCATTCAGTGCCTGCTCAGTGCCAGGTGCTCTTGGAGAGCTGGGAGTGCAGCAGTGAGGACAGCCAACCCCAGTACCTGTCCTCATGCAGCCTCCACGGCAGTGGGAGAGATGGTTGTTGTCTTCGTAAAAGCATGTGCTGTACCATGCATGGGCCCGGAGGACATGCTGAGTGAACGAAGCCAGACACGGGAGGACAAATACCGTGTGCATCCATGTATCTGAGATGCCCAGAGGAGTCAGATTGGGGCGGGGGGGAGGCGGGGGGTGGGTGCCTGGGGCTGGGGAGGGGGAGTGCGGAGTTAGTGTTAAAAGGGGACAGAGCCTCGGTCTTGCCAGACGAAAGAGTTCTGGAAGTGGACGGTGGTGAAGGCTGCGCGAGAGTGTGAGTGTGCTTCATGCCACGGAACCGGACACTTAAACATGGTTAAGATGGTAAATTTGATGTGATGTATTTCACGACAATTTAAAAAATAAAAATAAAAGAAGAAGAAAGAAAAGTAGGTAGTGTCTTCCATAAGGATCAAAGCTGTGAAGTAAGTAGAAAGGTTGGGGGGGTGGCGGTGCCCGGTTGGGGTGAAGGCGGAGGATGGCCTTAGTGAGGATGGGAGGCGGCTGTGGGCAGAGGGAAGGCCGCTACTGATGCTGGACAGCATGGGGCATCGGTTTGAAGGGGATCCCTCTGGCCATTCTGTTGGGGGAGGCAGGGGCTCTTGGGAAGTAAGAGGCTTTGCTGGGGTGGGGGGCGGGGAGTGGGGACAGGCTGGGGCTCCCTGTCCTCAGTAGTATCTCCCAGCTCTGGGTGACCACACCTGTTCATGTGTTCACACCAGGAGCTGTGGTTCTTTGCGGCAGATTTTTCTGGAGTCCTCCCTTTCAGTCCCCAGATGTCACTTCTCCCTCCCCATCGTGGGCGGGTTGGGGTAGGTCAGGGACAGGAGTGGGCTGGCTTGGCTAGGTTTCAGTTCCTGCTGTTCAGGCTTTGAAGCTGCATAGCTCCTTGGAAGCACGCAGCCATCTCTGGGCCCTGGACCTGCCCTGACGTGGGGCCCCTCCTACTCAGGAGGTTCCAGAGTGGCTTCTAAGGAGGCCCATGCAGACTGGGCAGAGCTGGGGGCTTGGCTTGAGCCCCCAACTCTTCCTGCCTTGCCTGTGCTTCTCCAGCTGAGTCTGGGTTTCTGCTTCTGCAAAGTGAGCAGGTCGGATGGGATTCTGGTCTGGATTCTGGCAGATGGAATCTTCGAAAGCTTCTGTACGCATTTGGGATGGTCTCCCTGGGGGCCCAGCCCAGCAGCCCAGCCTGGGACCAAGGACCTGCTGCACATTCCCACAGGGGTCCCGGCTGCCACTTTAGGAATGGGGGAGGGTCTGTTCCAATCCTATAGCTCTGGCCCAGACATTCCAGGGATGACCTCAGGAGTTGCTGGGGGAAACGGCAGGAGATGGGGTTCTAGAATAGGGGTCTGGGGCCAGTAGGGACAGGAGGAGAGGTCAGTGGTTCAAGGATCCACGTCATTATGGAGTCCTCCGAGCCCACTCCCCAGCTGGGGCCTGCTTTGTTCCCTGAGAGCCCGACCACCTGCCCTCTGTCCTTTTAGAGGGGGCCTCGGGGGCCAGGCTGCAGACAGAAGCCTGCTCTACCACCCAGACAGTGTGGGGTAAGTAGGGAGAGGGAGGAATGAAGGAGCAGGGCTGCGAGCTGGGTGCTGAGCCTGGGCATGTGTCCCACCGTCCCATCTCAACAAGTCCTTGGGGCTGTCCGGGGCGATCACCACAAGCTCCCTGCGACTACTCGATTTTCATTTTAAATTGAAGTGAGATAAAATTTAAAATTTCATTTCCCAGCCACAAGAGCCCCACTACAGGTGCTCAGGAGCTGTGTGGGGCTGGTGGTGGCCATACAGGATGGTACCGACATGGAACACGTCCATCATCAAGGAAAGTTCTATGGGGCGGTGCCTGTCCATTTCTAGCACAACCCCACGATGGAGACTGTTGCCCCCATTTCACAGATGTAAAAGCTGAGGCTCAGAGCAGGGACTGACTTGCTGGTTGTGTAGCCCGTGGACACCGGAGAGTACTAGAGCCCGGGTCTGTTGGGTCTCGGAGCACGGATGTGGGGTTGGCATGCTCCTGTGTCCTGCTGCCCAGCGAGCTGGGGACTGAGGAGGTCAAGGCTCATCTGCTGGCCACACACGGGCTCTGGGACCCCTGCCTCCTGTGCTCTGTTACCGGTGGGGAGCAATCTTTAATGAGAAGGCAAATCAGGGCTTAATATTCAGTTTGGAGCCTCTTCAGCCTGTCCCCTCGAGACCAAATCCCTGAGGAGGGATTTCAGGATGTGTCGCCAAGAAACTCGTTTTAAAAGTGAGAGAGCACTAGCCAAAACCCACCTGTCCCTCCAAGGATGAATGCATCTGGCACATCCATCCAGTGGGACTATGGTGCAGCCGCCAGGAGGAAGGAAGCGCGGACACCTGCTACAACCCGGGTGAGCCTTGCAAACATGATGCCAAGCGAAAGAAGCCAGACACAAAAGGCCACATAGTGCATGGTTCCACTGATAGAAGATGTCCAGAAGAGGTCAATCCGTAGAGATGGAGAGTAGACTGGTGGTTGCCAGGGGCTGGGGAGAGGAGGAAGGGAAAGTGAGAGGCTATCTGGTTTTGGGGGCGATGAGAATGTTCTGGAACTGAAGAAGATGGTTGCACAGCACTGTGAATGTACCACAGGCCCCTGAATCGAATACTTTAAAATGGTGAAAATGGTCAGTTTGGGGTTATATCCGTTTTGCCACCCTAAAGAAGTGAGACAGAATGGCACGATTCTGGTGGCGCGTGGAGGGATGTGCTTTATAAAATGTTTTCGACTTGGCCGTATGTTTGAGCATCTTCATAATAAAGGGTCGAGGGGAAAAGGTGACAACAAGACTGTGAAGGGAGGGGCGCCTGGCTGGCTAGGGTCATGAGTTCAAGCCCCGCGTTGGGCCTAGAGCTCACTCACTTACTTACTTACATACGTACATAAAAACTTATAAAAATAAACGAATGAAAAGACCATGAAGGGAGAATGTTTGTAAGGCTGCGGCCTTCAGGCTGGACTCCCGCGTGGGCCACCCTTTGGTCTGTCTGCGTCAGAGCAGCGAGCCAAGGCCTCTGTGCTGGCTTCAAGCTGTGTAGAGCCTTCATCCAGTCCATCTCGGGGAGCGAGGAGAGGTGGGGTGTGGGGTGGGTTCCCTGAGGTGGTGTGTTTCCCGGTGCCCGGCCATTCGGGTGTCCCAGGGCCTGGGGGTGCAGGCTGGGAGAGGGGGGTGGTGGGCTTATCCTCCCTTGTCATGAGGAACTGAGGCCCAGAGACATGGCTGGACTTGCCCCCTTGCGTGATCTCCATGAGGAGATACGGAGACCCCCAAGCCAGGCCTCCTGGCTCTCTCCCCAGCCCCATTTCTGCTGCTCGGAGTGCGACCGAGCCAGTGGTAAAGGCCGGCCCTGGAGTTGGGTTCTGTATGGAAGCAGCCAGGCTGCCCCGCTGGCAGGTGGGAGCAGGTGTCCTGGAGAGTCCACCCCCCATCCCCTGCCCACTCCCCCATCCTGCCCCTCCGCATAGGCAGCTCTGGGCAAAGGAGCCCTCTGCGGGGGGGACACACTTATTCCTGAGGGTGGGAGACGTGGCTGACGCTCATGGGGCCTGTGACTCAGGGTCCGGCCCCTCTGATTTTTAGACATGGGGAGGCGGGTGGAGGTCTGCAGTGCCTCCCCGGACGCCAGGGCCCCAGGCGTTGCCCAGGCGGTCGGAGGGGCTCTGGTCCCAGCCCCCGTGGTCCGCCGGCAGCGCGACGTGAGATGGGGGCACGGCTCTCCGCCGGGCAGGGCGTGACGGAGCGAGGAGCCGGGTGAGGAAGCCCGAGGCTCCCGCCGCGCCGAGCGGCTCCTTGCGCCCCTGGGCCGCCATGGGCCCGAGGCTTGGGTTGGGGGAGGCTGCGCGGCCGGGAGAAGGTGCGGATTGGCTCTCGGCTGACGCCTTCCCTCCGGCATATGGCTCCTCCGCCCGCCTCAGGCTCTGCCAGCGGCCCCCCCTTCTCCATGGCAACTTAGCTCAGTGGTCCCAGCGGAGGAGAGAGAAGCAGTTCTCCCTCTTCCCTCCCTCCCTCCCCTCTCCCCACCTCTTCCTCCCGACCTCCCTGCCTCCTGCGTCCCCGCCAGCCCGGGGCTCCTGCGTGCCGGCCGGCTGGCCGGCCGTCTGTCCGTCCGGGAACCTCCGCGCTCCGGGCGAGGGTTGCCTGCGGAGCTGCGAGCCGGGGGCGGCTCCCTGAGGCCGGCAGCATGCGGAGCCGGGCGGACCTCCGCAGACATGGGGGGCTGCCGCGCGCCGCTCCGGCTCTCCCACTCAGTCCCCCCTCTGCCCCTTCCTTACATTTTCTTCCTGAAAGGTAATTTTCCGCGAAAACTGTCACAGCCTCAGGACGGGTTTATTAGCAAGGAAGGCTCGGTCTGGTCACGTGGGCTGCTTGTTTTCTCTGAGTAGCGGGGCTGGAGGGAGCTGCGGAGGGAGAGGCATGGCCTGCCTCGCAGGCTGGGAGGGGGCTCAGCACTGCTGGGGAGCGTGGGGTCTCCGGACGGCTGTGAGCAGACTGGCTCCTGGCCCCAGGCGCTTGGGCCCGCTGCTGTCTGTTGCACTCCTGTTTTCCCATATACTTGCTACATAGCACGGCAGCCTGCTTTCCCGGACCTGATCTGGGGGGGAGGGGATATGGCGAGGCCCGCACCTGCAGCCCAGATGGGGCAGAGCTCCCCAGCGGTCCCCTCCCCCCCCCCCCGCGCCACGCGCTGCGCATCTCTGCCTAGTTCACGCTCACCTGGAAATGGAGTTCAGTGGGGGAATGTGTTGTCCCCGTGACAAAGAATCTCCGAGAGGATAGTGGAAGCGAGAAGCATCTGCTGGCTAGTTCCTGGCAGCTCGGCCATCTGTTTGGGACAGTCCCTCGGCAGACTTTGGTGCAGACGGGATTAAAGACCGCTGCCCAGTGGGTCGGCATTCTGTCTCGTCTTCCCCATTTCCAGCCATGGTGCTTAGGATGGGTTTCCTGGAGGGAGTGGCTGAGGTGTTGGGGCGGTCCCCCGCTCGGCCCCCCGCGGGGGGGGGGGGGGGGGTTGGGGGCAGGGAGCCCCCTCCCTGTTACCTCTGCCTCCTGCACAGCAGCGGAGGCGCGAATCTCCCATGGTCAACTAGAACATCTAGGTTAATGGAAAGTGAGGCCCAAAGGGAACAGATTTAGTACCCAGTCCTTAGAAGCCACGGGCTGAATGGTGTCTGAGAAGCCCTCTGTGATCTTTAAATAGAAGGCGAGCGCCAAGTGGCCCGTCTGACTCACAGGGAAGCTTCAAAGTTTGGTGCAGGTATGAGGGGAAACAGCTCGAGACTCTGAAGGTGGCGCCCTACGCGGGGGGGGGGGGGGGGGGGGGGCTGAAATGGCAGCTATGTGTCTCAGAGTCAGGCTCCCAGGCATCTGGTGGGATTATATATTCTGTTTCAGTGTCTTCTCTGACAGATTGCTTTAATAACAAATCCGCCTCGAGGGCGGCCCGAGACAGGGCTCCCTGTCTGGTTCTGCGGTCGGGCCTCTTCCAACTACATTTGCACATCCCACAAAGCCCTGTTTCTCCCAAGCTGCCCTCCACCCTGCATTCTGGTTGCTTCCCCTTCATAATCAGGCTGGTTCCTGTTGGGCTGGTTGAGGAGAATGCTTCTGTGTCTGCAGATGTCTGCGCTGTCTTGCTTTCCCTTCGCTTTGAGCCTGGAGTCTGTCACGGAGACCCTCCTGGCATCTGGGCGCTGTGCAGGCTTCTTAATGACATTACCCGCGTCTGGACTCTCGTTGGTTTGCTGTAAATTCCGATAAGTTTACGAGTTGAGTGGTGCGTGAGGGGGCAGTGTGCTGGTTTTGTTTGGTTTGCTTTTGGTTTGCTGGCGCAAGGAATTATCCAATGTGACACAAAAGAGGTCTGCCCCACATGGGGCGGCGATCAGCTCCCGTCTTTGCTCTCAGCCACCGCGGGGGCGTGCTGCAGCTGGGGGGACTCTGTCCCCCGGGGGCCTCTCATGTGCATCCAGGGTTAGGGGGGTTGCTTGGGTGACATATGTGTGTGTTCAGTGATCCCAGCAAGCCCGAAAGTCAGAAGGACAGCAGAGCGGGGCTGCCCCACCAACCCGCCTGCTTTCATCTGAAGTGAATTCTGAGTGCTCCGTGGCAGCCCCCCTCCTCGGGACCCCCAGCACAAGGAGCCGGCCTCCTCTCTTAGTGTCATTTCACGTAGCAGTGACTTACTTGAAAGCTTTTGTAAAGAGCTGCAGAGGGTGTGAGAGCAGGTCGGAGAGGTGGGAGCCCTGGCTGCCGATGGCTCCAGCCAGAGAAAGTGTGGAAAGCTCATTCCAGGAAAAGTGGAATAATCACCCGTTGGCTGGCTTTCAGGCGGTGAGTGACTCTCTCTTCTTTAATTCCACGGGAGCCCTGGGATCCAGGGAAGGGCTCGGTGGGAAGCCCGGTGGTTCAACAGATCTCACGAGAGGAAAATCTGTTTTATTTTTCCCCTGAACGCTGGCGTCCACCACCCAGGCTGTGCCAGGCAGGACGGCGGCGCTGGTTCGGCATCCGGGATTCTAGGACTCAGGACCGCGTCCGCCTGGAAAGCTGAGCTGGTGCCCCGGCCCAGCCCCATGCCCAGCCTGGAGAAGGTCCATTGGTGGTGGCTGCTGATCTTCATGACACACATGGTTTCAGGAAGTGAGCAGGAGAAAAGCAGCTCATGAACATCAACAATCCCAACCTGTGTTGTGATGTCCCTGACACACACACGTTCACACACATGCATGCGTGTGACTGCATGCAGTCACACGTGTGCACTCACAACCACACTCACATATACACCCCTACCATCTGCACACACAGGCAGTCACACATACGCACACACACACCCGTACACACAGGCACACTCACACCCTCATGCACACACGCAAACAGTCGCACGTGTGCAAACTCACACAGACAGATCCGTCTTCCCCTTCTGCCACCAGGGCTCCTTATGGCTTATTGGCATTCTGCTTATGGCAACGTGATCTCCTATAAACGGCCCCTGGTGCTGATAGGATTGTACAACTTCCCTCTTCTGCATTGCTTTTCGGCTGTGTCTTACCTGCGTGAGGCAGACAGCTCCTACCCACTTCTCCCGGCGCCCCTCTTTCCCATGCCCCCGGGGCTGTGTTGTCAGACCTACCACAGAGACCAGCGCATTTGTGTTTGCAGGGAAAGCCCCTGGCTGCCAGCTTTGCATCCTGGGCCTCTGAGCGTCTCAAGCCAAAAGGAAGGGGAGTTGTCAGAGAGACTGCAAAGCGGTAGATATGCTGAGCAAGGCCGGGTGTGCGCACGCGTATCCACGCTCTGGAGTGTTCATATTTAGGCTTCCTTGGCTTTGCTTCCCATTTTCTCCCCATTTCTGGTTCGTTTCTCAGAGCACAGTCTCAGCAGACTCACCCCCCCACTGCCTTGTGGCACAAATCTCATCTAAATTAACGGTCTGCAGCTGCATTCGAAGTGCTTGGTGTGGTCCCATTTTACCTACGAGCACACTGAGTCTCAGAGGGGTTGAGAAGCCCGCCCGGGGAAGTCAGCATGAACTCAGATCTCAGATTCAAATTCATTCATTCATTCATTCATTCATTCATTCATTCATTCATTCATTCATTCGGCCCTGTGCCACAGGGCTCTGGGATGAAGAGGAGTGCATCCATCCCAGTTGTCTGAGGAAAGAAAAGGAAAAAGAAAGAAGCAGAGAGCAGGCTCTGGAGGCCGCAGCCCAGGGCCTGAGTGGGGAGCCCCTCACTACCCGCCCCCAGCCCCGCTCCTGCCTGGAACTTGGGAGTCAACACTGCACCGTAGAGAATCTCCATCACCGGGTCTGGACCCGCTCTTTATTCTGGTTTCTTTTAAAAATGTTTCCGGCATCATCATGTCGGGAAGACAGTCCACAGAGAGGGGTCTGTCTGCTCTATGCTGAGAATTAGGTGTGCGTGGCTCCGTGTAGTAGGAAGGGCACCGTACATCAGCAGACTGGGCCTCAGTTTCCTCCTGCTTCACACGCCTCAGCACAAAGGAGGGGGGTGTGAGGGTGTCTGGCAGTGAACCCCATGAATTGGCCTGAGGGGACAGGACTGGGATTGTGATCATGCCTGTGAACTTTGTAGCACCTTACGCTCTGACGGTTCTGAGCAGATTGTATGTGTGCAGATCGAATGCAGAGAGACGTGCAGAGAGAGAGCACTCACATGGTAAAGCAAGTGATTTAAACAGTTGTGCTGGGGAGAGGGTATATGAAAATTCTCACGTTATATTTGCAACTTTTCTGTAAGTTAGAAATTATGTGAAAGAAAAAAAAAAGACTTAAGCAATGTGAGGGCTTTTCCCCAAAGGTGGACAGAATAGTGACATAACAGATGAGGGTTTGTACCTCAGAGACCCCCACAAGAAGCCACGTGGAAAAGGCTGATGGCTAGGGGGAGAGGGAGCCACGGGGGTGAGACTTTCAGGCCACGGCAGTCTCTCGAGAGGCAGTGGTCCTGGGCACAAGGGCCTCTGAGGTCAGGCTCCTCCCCAGCTCCCTCCCTGGGCTCTCTGATGGGGCACCAGGCTGGGATGTCTTCCCCAGGGCCCCTGCCTGGTGGCCTGAGTCTCTTCTTCCATCAGACACAGCCTACCGCCTGTCCCAGGCCCAGAGAAAATTGATTGTGACTCTTGATGGTTTCTGGATGGGGTGCTGGTTTATCCTGTGGTTGCAAATGCACCCATTATGTCAGCTTGTGGCCTCTGCCGCCTGGGCTCCTGCAAGCCCCTTGCAGTAAATGGCCACCCTCCCATCCTTGAGGCAGTTGAGGGGAGGGAGCCCTAGACCTCCAGTCCCATCCCTGTTCCTTGCAAACTCCCATGCCTCCATTATCTCCCCGACAAAGCCCAGCTTGGTGGGAGTGAATGAACCAGACACCTGACGTGCTTTGTTCAGTCTAGCCTAGCAGCAGCTGCCCAGCGTGTGCCTCAGTTTCCCCACCTTGTTGCCATAGCGAGAGGCACTTTCCTCCCCAGGTCCCATCACCTCTGTGAAGGCAGCTCAGAGGGTAGCAGGGCGGACAGGAGTTAGCACCCCAGAGCAGCTCGGGGGTGTCTCCCACCCTTAGGTGCCCAGCTGGCGCTGGGGAAGAACAGAGGGTGGGAGTAAGTCAGAAGACCTTGTCCTGATCCCCACGCTGCCATCAGCCTGGGTGCGAGACCTTGGACAATTCCCTTGGCCTCTCTGAGCTTCAGTCTCCCGTGCAGCAGGGTTAATGGCAGGTGCCCTCTGGAGACCGGGAAGGACAAAAGGGACAGCCTGAGCGGAGCACTCTCTTCCACGCCGGCGCCCTCCCTTGGCCTGTCACCCCGTGCCCTTGTGAAGCACTTCACAGCTTTCTAGGCATGGGCACACATTATCGCGGCCTGTGGCTGTGATGGGGCTCAGACAGGGCTGTGGACGGTTCACTTTAAAGCGCTCTAGCTGCCTGGCTTCATCCGCCCGCTGGGCCCCTGCTCACCTGCATGGCTGAAGGCCTTCCCAAGACTCTGGGCTCCCGGGATGGGGAGACTGGGAGGTAGGGGCAAACCTGGGGTGGCAGGAAGAGCAGGACTTGTTAGCCACAGGCTGGAAGGTGAGTCCCGGCTCTGTGACCTCCAGAAGTTGCTAATCCTGGGAACCTTAGCTTCCCTCCATGCAGAACAGGGCTGTTGGGAAAGAACGTGAGACTGTGCTTGCCCAGCTCGCAGGAGTAAGGTGACAGGGTGACCGTTTTATAGGGCTCTCTTCCAGCGCAGGACTTAAAAATGGATTGCTTTCAAACGGCCGCTCTGTATCAAAGCCCGTCCTCCTAGGATCAGGGCCAGGCCAGCTGCAGCTTTTCGTGCTCCCAAATGTTTGGAAGGCTGGGGCCGTTCGCAGCCAGGGGGACCTTCTGTCAGGAGGCGTGGTCACTGAGCTGCCCGGGGCCTGGAAGATGAAGCCTGGGCTCTGCCAACCCCCTGAGCGCACATGGCCCAGCAGGGTAACTGAGGCACGGGGGTGTGTCCAGGCTGGAGCTGCTTGCGGCCATAGTGCCAAGGAGGGGCCTCCCCTGGACCCACAAAGAGAGCCAGGGCCAGAATCGTTGCTTGGATCACCACCTAGCCCTCTGCCTTCCCAGGCAGGAGTTGGCTCACTGGGGTTCCGGGTCAGGCCTGGCCAATGGGGAGACCGACAGAGACCCAGAGGAGCTTTCCTGAGTGACCCAGAGCCATGCTGGGCTGGGCAGCTCTTGGAAGCAGGATGGAGCCCACCTCCCCCCCACACACTGGCCCCTACCCCACTGCTCCCCGTTTACAGCTGTGGGGGGCTTGTGCTGGGGATTTGGTGATGTCCCTTCTGAGCAGTGCTGGCCTGAGTCCTGGCCTTCTCGGGCCCAGCTCTCACCCCACAGTCGACCCGAGTTGGGCTGACGCATGAAGCGGCATGTGGGTGCTGGGCCCTTAGGAGGGCCCCCCCACCGCAACTAGCCCAGGCCAGGCTGAAGAACTGGTCGGTCCATGTGAGGTCATTTAGAAGGCAGGGCTCCAAGCGGCAGCCTTGCATAGAGCTTGAGGTGCCTTGGAGGAGAGCCTTCCATCTGCCGGGCAGCCCTGCTCTCTGACCGCTTGGGAGTCGGGCGAGCCGAGCATGGCAGCCAGTGGGAGGGGCTCCTGCCTCAGCCTGGCAAGGGTCACGTTCCTCTGGGCACTCCGGGAACCTGTCTGTGAAGAGAGGGCTCTAGGGGAACACCAGCGAGCACCTGCCTGTGCGGGGGTCCCTGAGGGCATAGAGCCACTGTCACCATGGTCCTCAGGCCCTTGGAAATTGTCTAGCTCAAACCTTTGCTGCCCCTGGGAAACAGGCCCGCAAAGGGTCAGGGTCCTGCCACAGCCACACAGGGTATGAGACCAGGGTAGGGCTTATGCCCCCAAGAGCAGTGGACTGTGCTGGGTGGGCAGGAGGCTGGCCAAGCCTCTGGAATCTGCCTGCCTGTCTCACTATGGGAGCCGGCCTGCCCCTGGGCCCTCTCCCGCCGCCCTGTCCACCTGTAGCATCTCCTGGCTGACCTTGCTGCCCTGGGCTTCCCGCTCATCTCCAGTCAATGAGAACTTGATGGCTGCATTACAGCTGGTGTGCAGAGCTCATGCTTGGACGTGGCTTTGCAGTTTCCAAAGCATGTTGCGTCCAGGTTTATTGGTTGAATCTCACCGTGGCCTTGTGAAATGGTCAAGGCAGAGGACCAGAATCTTTTCTACAGAGAGGCAGAGAGGTGGAGGGAACTGCCCAAGGTCAGACAGCTGCTCTGGGGCAGAATTTGGACTGCACATCATTTACCTAACCAATATTTGCCGGGCACCTGCCTTTGTCAAGCAACTGCTCTGGCCAGGCCCTGGGAAGGCAGCGGTGAGCAAGCCGCAGGACCTGAGCCTGAAGGCAGAGCATGCAATGCCATTGAAGTCTAGGAAGGGCCAAGAGGAGAGTCTGGGGAGCTGACCGGCTTTCAGGGGCCAAGAGGAGAGTCAGTGCCACATGCCTGGGGAGCTGACCAGCCTTCAGGGAAGCCTTACCTGGGAGAAGGATTCTTTGAGCACAGGGGGCTCAGTCTTCTGATTCCAGACCCAGAGGGACACCTGGAACCCAGGCCACTTGTTCTCACCTCCAGTAGACTTCCTGATATCATTGTGGGAACGTGTGTTAAATGCAGGGTCCTGGCCTTCTCATACAGAGGTTCTGATTCAGTTCTGATTCTGGGCAGGAGGGCCGGGCATCTGCCTTTTGAACAAGCTCACTAAATGTTTCTAAAGCAGCTCGTCCCTGTCCATGAGTTTGAGAAATGCTGGACTGGGCTTCTCAGAGCCCTGTAAGCTGGGATGGTCCTCACCTGGTCCCTAGGCATGGTAGCATCCACAGAGCTAGGAAGGTGGAGTGCCGGGGGTTTCTAGATGCTGAATTGTCGGGGAAGCGTTGGCCAGCTTCTTACCCCCAGTGAGAGGTTCCCCCAAAATAGAGACGGGTAGGAGATGCTGAGCCAAAGCTCAGGGTGGCGGTGGAGCGCTTCTCGTCAGAGAAAGCTGCAGTCCCTGGGTTAGGACCTCACCCAGAGAGGGCTTCTGGCTGCTTGCTTAGGGCTGGTGCACCTGGGGGCCTAGAAAAGGCTGTCCAGGTGCCAGTGTGGGAAAGCAGGGAAAATGAGGAGGCCGGGTGGTTGCACATCCAGTAGTCACTTCCCCTGAGTGTCTTCACCGTGGATGCAGAAGGGCGTCTCACTGGCTCCCCAGTGCCCTGAGCTGTTTGGCTGCAGGCCTGGTCACAGGCTTGCTCAGGCCTGCTCGGGTGCTGGTGTGGCCTCCCCGCCAGGACACCATGGGTTTTTCTCCCACAGACCCCCGAGCAGGGGGACACTGGCTAACGTCTGTGCAGCCAGCTTGGGCAGTGTCCTGCTTCCCAATGCCACAGAGCCTGCGTCCTGTCTCCTGGGGCTGCCATCACACCGGCCTGAAGGCTGGGCTTGGAGCAACCGAACTGTATTGTCTCATACTTCCAGAGGTCCGAAATCTGAACTCAAGGGATCTGCAGGCCCGTGTTCCCTCCGAAGGCTCTAAGGGTGAATCTTCCCTTGCTTCTTCCGGCTTCTGGTGGCCCCAGGTGCACCTTGGCTTGTGGCTGCATCACTCTTTTTCTGCATTTGTGTGCCCATGACCAGCCCCTCTGTCTCTCTTCCTCTTCTCCAAGGACCCCTGTCATTGGATTGGGGGCTCACCCTAAATCTGAGATGATCTCATCTCGAGATCCTTAACTAATCACACCTGCAAAGACCCTGCTTCCATTTCAGGTCACAGTCCGAGATTCCAGGTGGACAGGAATTTCCACTCAGCAGGCGGAATGTCACCAGGTAAAGGGCAGGTCTGCTGCACTGGCCAGGGGGGCAGTGGGCTGGCAGCTGGTCCCAGAAGCCAGATCTGGGGCTTCTAGCAGCCTCCGGCTCTGTTGTCAGCTAGGGCAGCTTTGCCTATGTTAATAAAAGGAGAGAGCCCAGAGCAGAAGAGGTAGTGACCGAGGGGGCAGCTACCCCGGAGAGGGTGTGCCATGTGGACACCTATTTTAAGGTGTCCTAGAGAAGAAAACCAGAATGTGTCTCTGAAGAGCCAACCGGGACCCTAGGTTGAGTCCCCAGGAGGCCAACTGCACAGCTTAAGGACTTCCTGGCAGGACCTTGTAGGCGATGAGCATCCCGTCCTGGGAGGTGGTCTAGCAGCCCTCCAGGGTAGGCATTGCCGAGAGCATCCCCATCCCCAAGAGCTCTGAGCCTGTGCTTGTCTTCGGGTGGATGGCCCCATCCAAAAGCTCAGGGACCCCCCCCCAAGGGCAGCCAAGGTGATTTGGTAGAGTCAGCCCCATACCCCTAGACCCTCCCTCTGGCTGGCTGGTGGGTTTGCAGGGTGGGGGCAGGGGGTACCCCCCAGTACCCAAGGCCATCAGCCCCCTCCTGCTGATGCTCCCACAGAGCCCTCCACCTCCACAGCTGGGTCTCCCCTCCCCTTGCTCTGTCCTCTGGCTCAGCATCCTGCCTGCCCTCACCCAGGAGCCTCTCCCAGGGTGCCTGTCCACAGGAGCTGCCTGGCTCACACCCAGGGGCTTTAAAGTTTTGTTTTGGTTTTGGTTTTTTTGGTAAGATTCATATAACATAAAATTAACTCTTTTAAAGTGAGCAATTCAGTAGCATTTAGTACATTCACGACGGTGTGCAAATAGCCCTTCTGTCTAGTTCCAGAACATTTGTATCACCCTGACAGGAGACCCTGTACCCAACTCTGGAGCTTTTTTTTTTTTCAATTGGGGTAAAATACGTGTAACAGAGTTTACCACTGTAACCATCTGTAAGTATCTAGTTATGTGGCGTCGAGCATATTCCCATTGTGCAGCCGTCCCCCGCATCATCTTCAGATCTCGTTGCTGTCTCCGCACTGACGCTCTGTCCCCACACAACACTCACCTCTCCCTCCCCCAGCCCCTGGCACCCCATCCTGCTTTCTGTCCCTGGAAATTTGACTCTTCTGGGTGCCTTGTATATGTACGTGGAATCCTGCAGCACCTGTCCTTTCTGACTGGCTAGTATCACTCAGCTCAAGGTCCTCCAGGACCATCCACGACGTAGCACATGTCAGAGTCTCCTTCCCTGTGAATGATGAGTAACATTCCAGTGTGTGGATAGACCACACTGGTTTATCAGTTCATCCATCAATGAATGCTTGGGTTGCTTCCATTTTTGGCTATTTTGACTCCAACCCTGGGGCTTTTTGAGAGTCGAGTGAGAACAAGTACAGAGCCAGGGTTCCGACTGGGCTCGTCACATCTCCAGTACACGCACCCATCCCCCTTAATCTGTAATTAGCTCAGGTCCCTGAGCCCAAGCCCCAGGGGAAGGATGATCATTCCAGAATGCCCCCCCCCACACACACACCTGTACCTTCCTCTCTGAGCCACACTACCTTTGCTGCCCATCAGCCCACGTTTTTATTCCTCCAGAAAGACCAGGACACAGCATGCTGAGGACCTCAGCCCTTGCGGGAGGCTGCTGGCCTGAAATTCTGACTTGCTAGGTGACCTTGGGCATGTCTCTCCTCTGAGCCCTTGCCTCTCATCTGAAGGGCAGTGATCTGAGCCAAGGAACTCACATGGGGACTTGTGTCAACTACTCACGAGGGGCTGGGCTCCTCGGAAATGCGCCCAGATGACTGTGCCCATCCTTGGTCCTGCTGTCTCTACGGCTAGCCCCATCCCCTGGTGTATTCCGTCCACAGGTATTTGCTGAGCACCTGTTTGGGGCAGGATGGGGGCCGTAGGGGGCTGCCAGCAGAGGTGGCTTTAAGCAACCCAGAGGGATGACCAGACACGTCAGGAGGGAGGGCAGGTGTCACCCTTCATATCCATGCCTAGGGCCCCAGTGTTATCTCATTTAATCCCACCCACCCCTGTCAGGTGGGCGATCGGGTAAACTGAGGCCTGAAGTGGTTGAATGACTTCCTTGAAGACGAAGCTTGAATCTGAACTTAGATCTGTCTGGTTCCAAAACTAGTCTTTCCCACTGCGTCTTTTTCCTTCCAGCTAGCCTTGTTTGTTTGTTTCCTGCCACCTTTTTTTTTTTGCAGGGTGGGAGGATTGTGCTTGCCCCCGCCGCCCCCCCCTTCCCCCGTTCCTGCTGTTCAGTTCAGGGCTGTTCAGCACCTCCTCACTTCCCACCCTGTTGACATGGGGCTGTTGCTGGGTTGGTTTTGTTTTTGACCTAGTCAGCCTGGCAGGGAAGTGGCGGGCTGTGTGCAGAGCTTCCCAAAATAGCCCCAGGCTCCCTGCCAAAGATAGAAGAGCCAGACTGTGTGCGATGGTCTTGGGCCAGTAGAGGATGACTCTGTTTCCTGCACCCAGGCCCCCTTCTTCTTCTTGTTCTCCTCTTGGCCTCCCCTGCCCTATGCCTCCCCCAGCCCAAGTCACCGAATGCCACTTCCCACACCTGTGCCCCCTTAGGAGGTTCTTCCCCCCAGAGTGCCGTGAGGCCGGATGGCTTTGTTATAGCCTGGGGCCTAGAATCAGGGATTCTCATTTCCTCCCTATGACTGACTTGTGCCATGACCTTGACCAAGTCCCCGCCGCTCCCTTGGCTTCAGTCCTCCTGTTGGAGGTGGGGGAGGCACATCTGCACCCCGCCTGGCGTTATCGTGGGGGTGGGTGAGAGAGTGGGGGCAGGGGACCCAAACGGGCAGTGGGAGGGTTGGTAATAATGATCTCAGTGAGTCGTCTCTTCTAACCCTAACTGTTTGGAGCATGAGGATGCAGTTCAAAGGGAGGCGCTCCGTTAGCAGGGCGGTTCCAATACCGTGTCACTTCATAGCAATCATGGCAGCCGTGGTCATTGCTTGGGTGTTGTGTGCTGGGCATTTTATGTCCCACTGTCCCTTCATCTATTCCCCCTCAACTGCCCTCTGAGGGTACATGGCACTGGACCTAGTTTTATAAGCATAAGAACTAAGGGTCAGAGAGGCGCCTGGGTGGTGCAGTCGGTTGAGCATCCAGCTCTTGGTTTCGGCTCAGGTCGTGATCTCAGGGTCGTGAGATCGAGCCCCGTGTCAGGCTCTGTGCTCAGTAGGGAGTCGGCTTGAGATTCTCTCTCTCCCTCTTCCTCTGCCCCCACCTCTAAAAATAAATAAATAAGTCTTAAAAAAAAAAAAAAAGAACTGAGGGTCAGAGATTTCGAGTAACTTGCCAAGCCCAAGTGAAAGGGGAAGCCATGAGGGGAACCCTGTTCTAGCTTCAAAGCCCGTGCTCTGTCTTTGATGTCTTACCCCCTCCTCCAGGCTAAGCCTGTTGCTGCTCTAGGCTTTTCTCTCCAGACCCTGAGCCCAGCCAGATCAGCCAGAAGGTTCTGTGTATATTCATATGGAAAACCTGATATAGGACAGAAACCCAGGAGGGCCTTACCTCAAAAGAGAGCCCTGGGGACGTGGGGGCATCTCTGGGACTGAAAAGCTGCCCCGCTAAAGTGGCTCTTTTTATTTTGGACATTGAAGCAACGTCAAAGAATGGTCAGCAAGCATTTCGCAAGGACCACCGTGTGTCAGGCCCTTGGGGGCATATGCATGTACCCCCCAAAACCTGGAGAGGCCCCATTATTTAGACTTGGCAGGTGAAGAAATGCAGCTCAGTGAGGAAGTCAGGCCACCCCGCCAAGGCCTCCAGCTCCTATGTGGCAGGGCCAGAGCTAGACCCCAGTCTGTCTGGTGCTCTCACTGCCCCTCCAGAATCCAGAGACTAGGAAGCCTATGGCCGCCACGCCCCAGCCCTATTCCTCCTCCTCGCCCCTTCCTCCTCTCGTCCAAGTTCAGGTGTCTATGGCCGCTGGGGCTACACAGGGCTGGGTTCCATCCCCAGAGCAAGGCTCCCATCATTGTTTGCTGATGCGATTATATTTACACACATTTCTCTGTGTGTTTATGTGTGCGCGCAAAGCTGTCTTTGGTTTGTGACTTGCACTGTGTGCCCGGGGTCGGGGCCTGGCGAGTTTTGGGGGCCGGGTGTGTGTGATGCTCATCATCTGGCCTGCATCTGCTGTGGGATGAACCAGGGCTGACGCACAGTTGTTTCCTGGGGAAGAAACGCTGAAATGCAGAGCCATAATTCCTTAACCTCGATTCCAGAATCCAGCAAGCTCAGAAAACCAAACGTTTTTTTCATAACTCATTTGGCAACAAAATCCCGCCTGAACTGAGGTGAGGCTATTTATAGTCCAAGTGAGGCTATTTATAACCTTTATGCAGTCTATGTTCCCATATTTTGCTGCAGAAATGTCAATATATTTGGTTATTGGATGCTGCTGAACGATGCAGTGTTACCCGTCTAAATGCAGGGAGCTCTGAATTCTTAAATACATCTGGCCCTGAGGGTAAGACCTCTCCTTTTAGCCTTCTGCAAATAGCTTCTGCTTCCAGGCACCCACAGTGTCCCTCCCCTGGGATTCCTGGAGCTGAGGGAGGATGCCGCCCCAAGTGCCTGCAGGAACACCCCCCCCAGCCCCACAGCGCACGCCACCAGCAGCGCCCAGCAGTTAGATGTTTCTGATATTACCGTGGGGAATGGGGTACATCTTTATTGACAGGCACGGCGTCTCCACGCTTATGTCTGATCCCCCTGCTGGATGTATCACCACCTCTCTTTACAGATGAGTAAACGGAGGCTCAGTTTTAAGTATCATATCTAGGGACAGAGGTGAGAAGGGCAAGTGCTGGGGCTCCAACTTGCCCTTCCATCCCGCTGCCTCTCTGGGAGGGAGTCTAGGGACACAGCAACGTGTCTCCCTGGATTTGCAGCCAAAGCACGTTGAAATGGGAGGGAGGAAGCATATGGAGACCCAGGTGCACATGCAGGGGAGTAGGCAGATGCGAGTCAGGCCCCTCCCTTGGCAGGGAGGAGGGAGGGGGAGAAGCAGGAGCCCCTCTGCTGCTGCAGGGCCTCCCTTGGGACCCACCGCCCACCTCCCACTGTAATCCCTGCTGCTCAGGCCCTGCTCTAAGAGCACCTGCGCCGCCTCCCACCTTGTCTGTTCCCAGCAGCTGACAGCCTGCCCTGGATCTGCTCCCGCCCTTGGGGCTTCTCTGCAGTACTCACGGAAGCCCAGGTGCTCAGAGAGAGGGCGCAACTTTGCCTAAATCCCATCTGCACACTGTTCTTGGGACCGCCTCCCCCACAACCTTCAGGGGCTCCCTTGTATCTGGGCTTTGGTGGGCTCTGAAGCCCCCAAGGGTCCAGGCTCCCCAGCGTGCAAGCTCTTTCCCACTCCCATCAGTCATCCTGCGACAACCCAAGGACCCCTCGCCACCTGCCACAGAGTCCTGCCTCAGAGCCTTTGCTCAGCCTCTTGGCCACTGGAAGGCCTCCCCAGCCCCCACCCGAGGCACACCTGCCCTGCAGCGCCTCGCCGCGCAGTGAGAGAGTGCGCTGACGGTCAGAGGGACCCTATGATGGCTGCAGTTCCCACCTCGACAGAGCTGTCAGTGAACCGGCCTCAGAGCAGATCCCTGGGGTAGTCCATACCCATGAGCCCCACCAGTAGGGTTTGTTGCGTCAGAAAGTTTCTCAAAGCTGCCATGGGCTTAAAGAAGGCAACTGTGACACATTGTAGAGAGCTCTGGGTTGAGAGGACAGGACTCTGGGCTCCAGGTCCTGCTCTGCCCTCAGTCCCTAGAGGGAGGGGAGGGATGGATGGATGCAGATGTGAGGCATGATGGATGGATCCATGGGTATGTAGATGGATACATGGATGCATGTGCGGATGGGTGGATGCATGGTCTCATGCATGCATGCCAGATGCATGAGTGGATGGATGGATAGATACATTGATGGATAAATGCATGGATGGATGGATGAACAGATCAACTCCCAGCCCTTCTCTGGACCTCAGTTTCTCATCCATACAATGATAGTGTTGGGTTACAAGTTCTTCTTCAGTTTCTGAGCTCTGTGATTCTGTCTGTGTCAACCTAGCACCCTTAAGAACCCCTGCCCCACCCCGGGCACCTATAAAGCACCCACACCTATTCCCGGGGACTCTGGAACGCTTTCTTGGCTCTGCTTTCCACTTGCCGTGGGCGTTCCCTGGGCCTCGTGACCCTGGCCTTCATCCTCTGCCCACGCGTGTGCTGCTGGCCTCTGTATCCACACATCTCTCCAACTGGAGGTGTAGCTGTGCTTTCTTCTGACCTTTGTTTTTGACAGAGCCATTTGTTTATCTGTGGGAGGGCTGTATGTCTGTTCGGGAGGAGCCGCTGAGGGATCTGTGGGTGGAAGTGTTGTGTGGAAGGGAAGAGCGCACCCTGAAGTTGGACAGCCCTCTGGCAGCAGGCCCTGGGGTCCACAGCAGATGACACACGGCCCCCGTCCCTCTAAGAACTCAGAGCATTATGGTAGCATTATGCACAGTGACACCCCGTCCTTGCGCCGAGGGCTTGGCGGACGGAAGGGCAGCTGTGGGCCAGGGACGGCTTTATCAGCGAGGCAGATGATGTTAGGGCTCGGCTCCCTAGGCAGGGTGTCCCTGGGGAGGTGGGGACCCAGATGATGGCAGCAAGTGAAGACACCGAGATTGGCCCGGGACCTCGACGCACGGGGTTGTCCGGTCTTCAGCTCCTGCAGGAGCTCGAGCACCAGGATAAGGAGCCTGGGTGTTCTCTGGTGAATAAAGGTGAATTCTTGAAGGTCTTTAAGCAGAAGAGGGACCCAGTCAGTTCTCCTTTCTTACAGTCTGTAAAGAAACAAGGGCTGAGTTGGAAAACTCACCCCTGACTGGTGCGCTGAGCCCTCAAGGCCTCATGGTTGGGATAAGGAGCTGGGACACTGGCTCCCTGAGAAAGGGGCGGCTGCCAGTACTCGGACAAAGAAGGGAAACTGATTAACTGGAGTTTCGCCTGACTTTTTTTTTTTTTTTTTTCCTGAAAAAAAATTTTTTTTGGAGATATAATTCATATGATATAAAACTATGTTAACAATTCTGTGGCATTTAGTACATGCACAATATATTAGATTGTGGTCGTGTGACCACCACCTCCATCTATTCCAGAACACTCTACCCCAAAAGGAAACCCCGAAGCTATTAGCAGTCACTCGCCATCTCCCCACGCCCAGCCCCTTGCAGCCACTGATCTGATTTCCTTCTCCATGGATTTGCCAGCTCAACATCATCACGTCACCAGAATCACACATACATCGAATGCCAAGGGACTTTTGGCCTGACTTCCGTTCTGCTTTGCGCCCCCCCCATCCCTAAGCTCAGCTGTACTTCGTGCTCTGTGGCCCCCAGGCCAGCCTGGTGTCTGACCAGACTGTAGCTCCTAGCCTTGCACCGGTCCAAGAGGGAAGTTGAGGCAGATTCCATGAATAAGCTAGTCAGCAGTAAGCTGGACCTGCTGGAGAAACAGTTCTTCCGCCCTCATGGGGCATGGATTCTGTGGAGGACTGTGAGGCTGGGATAGTACCTCCCCCGCCCCAGCAGAGAGCACAGACCCAGCTCCAGAAACCACAGTGCTGCAGGTCACGTCTGGGGCCCAGCTTCCCTCCTGACCTGATCTGTGTCCACCACTCCGTCTTGTAGACCCTCTACCAGGACTCAGGCTAAGTGGCTCAATGGCCACCTTGTAATGAACCACAGGGGAGGTGGCTCATCGACTCACTGCCCCCCCCGCCAAGACTGCTCCTTGGAAGATCCCCAGAAATGACCCAAAGCACCCCCCCAAACTCTCTGACCATTTGGAAACACCCGGGTTCTTTGTGCCCTGCCATGCGCCTTGGCCGGTCTTCTCCCTGCCCGGAATCCCTGACCCCCGCTTGCCAAGGATTTCTAGACGTCTGCAGGGCGCCTTGTGGCATGCCCAGCACTGAGTGAAATGGATGTGGGCACTGCCCTTGGGCCTTGCAGTTTGGGCCCAGACAGTGTAATGGTGTGGGAACAGAAGATGAGGTGCTTGTCAGGGGGGACCCTAGGCGCCCAGCTTCTCCTGGAGTGGTCAGGGAGGGCTCATAGAGCGGGAGCTGGTTAGGCGAAGTCTACGGGACCCTTTGGGGATTTGCCACGTAGACCAGGTGGGGAAGGGCTTTTTCGACAGAAGGAGCAGTAAGTGTGAATCGCAGCAAATGCTTGAGGCAACAGTGAGGCATGTCCCGCCGTGTGCCAGACGCTGGGGACCGGGTAGAAGCTGTGAGCACTGCCCTGAGGACTTCAGCCGGGGTGCTGGGTGGGGGGGAAGGGGGAAGGCTGCCTGCGGCGGGGCTTCAGGGAACAGCGAGGAGAGTGGCTGGAGCTGGAGAATCGGGCGGCCAGGTGGGAAGACCAGAGAGGTCATGGGCAAAGCACGAGGACCTTGAGGGATGTTCTGGGAGCAGGGCCTCTGACCCTGAGGGAGCTGTCAGATGTGATCAGATGCACTCTGACAGCTTCTAGGAAGATTTGGGGGGGACCCAAACTGGAAGCGTGGGGAGCAGCTGGGCAGCTGTTCCTCCGCCAAGGTAGAACAGGGACAGTAGGCGGGGCAGATAGAGTCCCTGGTTCTGCGTGGTGATGTGAGACCCACGGGGAGGGACCCCAGGTGGTGCTTGGGGACCTGGTCTGCATGCTGGCCTGGTCCTTAGCCCTGTGAGACGTTGGCTGAACTGCCTGACCCAGAAGGCCCAGGCTTCTGTTCACTCTTCTGCAAAATGCTCAAGAGGAGGGACGAGGAGCGTTGGTTCATAACTACTTGAAAGAGTGCAAGCCAGGGAACGAGGCTAGATTGGGTTGTGCTTTCCCTACGGGAGGACCCTGGGGCTCATGGCCCAGCTCCTGCGAACTCTAGCTCCCCCAGGTCTGTGCAGCTGAAGGGTCCCAGTCCCCCTTCCCAACGCCCAGTTCCCCCCTGGGCCCACCGCCTTGCCCACCCCTCCTCCCCCAGTTAATAATTCAGGACAAGCAGATGACTCTGTTTCATTTCCCTCCTGCTCTTGACTAGCCTCCCTGGGGCTTGTTCCTCAGCTTGGGGTGGGCATGGGGTGGTGGGAGCCCAGGGGTCTCTCACTGCCAGTGCCCACGGCCTCGATGGGCCCCAATGGGCCGCAATGGGCCCCAGGGCGCCCCAGCTTCAGAGCTGTCAGCCCACAGCCTATGGAGGTGGGGAGGATCCTTAGACACCACTGGTCCTGCCTTCCGCCCACCCCTGATTTCACGTGGGGCCCGTTTAGGGCACGTGGCTCCTGTCTAGGGCACGTGGGACCCGTCTAGGGCACGTGGCGAACAGTTACAGGATGAAGAGGCCAGCAGTGCCACTTTTGCTCTTAGGAACGTCCTTTCCTTTGCTCTTCTTGATGTTCCTATGAGGAAGGGATTCACACCCATTCTTCCCACTTTGGGGATCTGAGGCTTCAGAGAGCCTCAACTTACCCAAGGCCAGCATGCCTTCAGGCCGCCCCTACCCAGTCTCCCCTCAAGGCCGAGGGCTAGAGCTCAGTGAACAGTGAACTCCCAGATGACAAAGCCCTGCGGGGGAAGCTTTAACGCATGCTCCACTCTCTGGTTGTTGGCCTCGTTCTTCATGAAATCCTGGGGGAGCAGCCAAGTGCATGTGACCCCCTAATTGGGCTGAACGTGGAGAGAGCCAGATCTCGAGGCCTACTCTTGGTTACTACCAAGGAGGCCTGGGACATGGTCCAGGGCCCCACAGGATTGGGAGAGGGAAGAAAGACTTCCAGCCTTTGTCTGCTAACCCAGGAGGACTTGCTGGAAGAGGGGGGCAGGTCAGTTCAATTATTTTGTGCTTGGCGTGTGGCAGAAGGAGGCAGCAACACAGAAGCCAGCCAGGCCCGTGAGGGCACCCTCCAGGGCTAGGGGCTGCTGTGGCATGGTCCCTACGTCTGTCCACTCAGGTGAAGCCTTCCCAGTGAGCAGCTGGCACAGAATGCTCTGGAGCGGCTCTAAATCGGGAGTTGGTCTCCCAGGCAACGTGAATGGGAGCTATCAGCCTGCACTCCTCCACCTGGGTACCCAGCATTGCCCAAGAGCTCTGGCAAAGTTCAGCTGTTAGCTCTCCTTCCCAGACGAGTCAACTCAGGCCAGACTTCTGTGACACATATGAGTGGCCGAGCTCAGCCTGATAGTCTTTCCTTTGATGCTCGACAACCACCCTGACCTGAGGGGCAGGGTCTGGGACTCAGTCCTCAGGGCGCCTCAGAGCTGACTCAAGGAAACTTGACGGGGCTTGGGACTGGGCGATGATGTTCCAGGAGCCAGATGGACCTGGGGGCAGAGGTGGTGTGAGCTTAACACCACAGGGCAGAGCCCCCGGGAGAGGCAGGGGCTGCGCGATGGCTAGCGGGGGCATGGACGTATCATAAAAGGTGCCCCTCCCTGACCAACTTCTCTCCATTTCTTTCCTTCCTGCTCTCGTACTGCTCCCACTGACACCTCACAAGCGTGTATGTTCAGATCTGTCTTAAGATCGTCTTATTAGCGTACGAGGACACTTCTGTAGACAGAGCTTGTGGGGAGCCCCCGGCACTAGTTCCCCCTGCCCTGTGTGCTCCTACAGGGGCAGGGAGCAAGCTGAGAGTGGCTCAGGGGTCGGGCAAGAAGGAGATTTTCCATCTAGGATCTTGAAAGGAGGGGTCTGGTTTTGAGGTTGATCAGAAGATCCCGTAGCCTGATCTCCCTTCCAAGTGGTCCAGAAACACGTGACTCTAAGCAAAGTCTACTGATGTGTGATTAATTTACAAACAGGCGTGCAGAGCGGGACATTGTGTACACAGGAGCCCGCTGTTCCTGCAAAGCTGTGTCAAGATGTCACCAAGCTCAGCTTTATTTTAGTACCAAGTTATCCTATCTGTTTAGCACCAAACCTGCTCACGCGCCAGGTGGCCGAGCTGGTGGCATTATCAACTTTGGGAGGGGACAAACCTTTAAGGTCGTTCCAGGCCCCATGCAGGGCGGGGGGCGGGGGGGGGGGCGGCCCAGAGCAACTTCCCAGTTTCACAGAGAGTGTCCATGTTTCGTGGATAAAGTCTCCACACGATGAAAGGTCGGTGCGCGTCCAGAACACTGGACTCCCCATCTGCCTATGTTCTCCCACGTCTGCCCTCCACCCCAATCAGCTGCGGCCTTCCCCTAACTAGATGACCTCCCCACAACTCACGTGGACTCAGAAGGCAGATTGTGAGATTGCAGATGACTATACAAAGAAAAACACCTTAGCCGATTTGAAATTTTTAATCATTCTTGACCTTGGGGTGGAGTGAAATTTATTGTAATGCCCTTCTGGAGGAGAAGGTTTACTCAGCACGTGAAGAACCATGCAGAAGGTGAAAAGATGATGCATCACCCTACGATTAGTCAGGACTTTTCTGGTGGTGAATAACAGAAGTCCAGTTTGGGCTAGCTCCAGCGAAAGGGGGCCCTGCTGGGAATGCTCACATCACCATAGAGGGAGGACAGGGCAGCCAGCCCCAGTGGCTGGGGTTACAGATCAGATGCCGCCAGGACTTGCACTCATGCTCAGCTCCATTGAGGCCCGTGTGCCTGGGTCCACAGAGAGGACGTAGCGGCTGACACCTTCCTTCCTTTGTCACCGGGGAAAGGACCAGCTCATGTTCTCTTTGACGCCAGGCTTAAAAAAAGGTCCCTGGCATTTTAAGCAGAGGCAAGATCACAGTCTGCAGGTTGAGGGCACACTGCAGCCTTCTCTTCTTGCTCCAAATCCCTCGATGTGATAGAACAAATATTATTAATTTTCCATGCAGGCAAAGAGATGCCTTTGGTGCATAAGAAACCACGAGGAGTTAGCAAAAGATGGGGTGAAAACAGAATGAAACTGAGGAAGGAAACAATGTTCAAATCGTACCCAGGAGGGAGAGAGAGAGGATTCTAGGTGTGTTCCAAGCCTGGATGTAACATATGAGGACCCGGAAGGGGTTCTTGGGTGATCTACACAGTTGGTAGGTAAATGAGGAAGTAGAATGAACACAGCTATCGAGTTTCTTCTCTTGTTGGGGAAGGAGAGGTGGACCCTAATTAAATCTGGGCACTCCAGAGAATTATATGTTTAAGTATGTGTGTTTAAATATTTAAAGAGGACCCCTGGAACAGGAGTCAGCAGACTATGGCCTGCAGGTCAGATCTGGCCCACATTCTGTTTGTGTAAATAAAGTTTTATTGGAACACAACCACACCCATTTGTTAGTGTATTTTCTGTGGCAGCTTTCCTGCTATAGTGGCAGAGCTGAGTAGTTGCAACAGAGACTGCATGGCCCACAAAGCCTAAAATAAATACTATGTAGCCCTTAATGGTAAAACTTTGCTGATCCTATTCTAGAAAAATGAAAATAACACAAAACGTCCAATGCAGTATAGGAAAAAAAAAGATATATCTAACAAAACAAAATGAATCCAATAAAGAGCAAAGAAGAAGAAAGGAAATACATATAGTAAACAAAAAATGGCAAGAATTAGACTAAACATCAGTAAGCACAATGATTGAGAAAAGAGACAGTCTCTCAAAATAAGCTAAAAAAATTTTTTTAATGAAACTGAAAAAGAAAAAAAAGAAACTTAAGAAATTTGAAAATAAAAGGATGAGGAAAGAAATCCCTCACAAACAGCAAAGAAAGCAAATGAGCAATGTTAATATCATGAAAGAGAAGTAAAATGAACATATTTTAGGGATCGAGGAATTGCTTAAAGTGGTAAAAGGAATATTCCACTAGGAAGTTGAAGTTAAAAGATGTGGACTTTCTGTACTTAACGTTGTAGCTTCAAATATGGTAAATAAAAATTGATGATATTATGAGGAGGGAAAAATGACAAATACAGAGTAACAATATTGAGCTTTGAAAGTCTCCAAGATGTCTACATAGATGTACACAGATGATAAAATTGCATGGAACGAAATACACACACATAGCACACATGCAAATAAGTACAAGGAAAACTGGGGAAACGTGATTAAGATCTGTAGATTTTATCAGTGTCAGTATCCAGCTTGTGATATTATAGTTTTGTAAAATGTTACTATTGCGGGAGACTGGATAGTGTGCAAGCGATCTCCCTGTATTATTTCTTAAAACTGCACGCGAATTGATAAGAAAAGTCCTTCAAGAAGAACACATCAGGTACAAAAAACTGAATAACTCTTAGGTTAGATGAGGGAGTCAAAGTGAAAATTTTAAACTACAGTATTTTATTTTTATTTTTTTTTAAAGATTTTATTTATTTGAGATAGAGTGAGAGAGAGAGCACGAGTAGGGGGAGAAACAGGCAGAGGGAGAGGTGGAGAGCAGACTCCCCACCAAGCAGGGAGCTCGATGCGGGGCTCAATCTCAGGACCCCGGGATCATGACATGAGCCAAAGGTAGACGCTTAACCGACTGAGCCACCCAGGCGCCCCTAAACTACAGGATTTTAAATGAAGAGCAGTAAGAGCACTGAATATAAAAACCTATGGAGTAAAGCCAAGTCAGTACTCAAAGGACAATTTGTAGCCCTAAATTCATTTATTAAGAAGCAGGTAAGATTAAAATTTTAAAAAGTATTGAAGTCTGCTTTCAATTCAGGAAGCTAGAAAAAGAGACTCAGAGAAGGTAAAAAGATATTGTTACAAGTGAAGTCAGAAAACGGAGTAGCATTCATCAATAATTCTAAAAGCTTGTTCTTTGAAGACTAATTGAAGAGACCCAACTTTGGCAAGTCTGATTTAAAAAAAAAAAAAGCAGAAGGCACAAACAAACAAAAAAAAGAGAATATAACTACAGAGGAGATTTTAAAAAGAAAAGACTATTATATGCACCTTTATGCCAATTAGAAAATATAAGTGAAATGTAGGACTTCCTAAGAAAATAAAAACTTCCAAAATTGGCTTCTCAAGAAAATAAATTTGCCCCTAAAATGGGGATAAAATTTCCTAAACCTTCAAGAAATAGATAGTCCTCATGTTACGGAAGCTGTTTTGGAGAACAGGAAAGGTGTTCTGAGTCCTTTTCCAAGTATCCCTGATGTCAGAATCAGAGGATAACTCAGCCAAACTACTGGCTGGTCTCACTTCTGAATAGAAACCTACAATCTTTCTGGAAAAAAAAAAAAAAAAGCAAATTTAATTCAGCCAGATATGAAAAGAATAATGCAAGCATGACCTGGTATGACCTAGTAGGATTTATCCCAAGAATAGAAGGAAGATTTAATATTTAAAAAAAAAAAACTTTTCATCTAATTTACTATATTGACTGTTGGCTTTTTTTTTTTTTTTTTTTAAGTAGTTCAGTTTTTCAAAATTAGGACCATTCTCCTCATAGAACAGACAAACGCATGCCCTTGGCTTGCTACTGAGGGAGTCCTGGGAGAACTCTGTCACACTGTTCTTTCCTGTGTCCTGTCCCTGGGGGCACAGGTGAGGCTGCAGGGGACCAGGTCCCCTTTATTGGGGTGACAGAAGGAAGGCAGTGTGCTGTAGTGAATAGAGCAAAAATTCTAAAGCCAGGCCAGGCTGAGAAGAAAATGTAGAGATTATAAGGTTCAGGCTGCTCAGAGAGGTTGCATACACCCAACGGAAAGAGTGTGGTTTGAATTGTGTCCACACACACACACACCCGCCGCTACCGGTGGATCTGTGACCTTAATTGGTAATAGGGTCTTTGCAGATGTAATCAAGGACCAAGGTAAGGTCCTACTGGAGTAGGGTAGGCGTCCTTATAAGAAGGCCATGTGAAGACACAGGGGCCTAGAGACACACACAGAATGCCACATGGGCATGGATGCTGCCACAAGCCAAAGAATGCCAAGGATTGCCGGCAACTTCCAGAAGCTAAGAGAAAGGCATGGAGGAAGGGACCAACCTGACACCTTAATTTCAGACTTCCAGCCTCCAGAACCGTGAGCAAATCAACGTATTACTTAAAGCCACCCAGTTTGGGGTTCTTTGTGACAGCAACCCCAGGAAATGAATACACTGATTATCTAGCCAAGGAGGAACAGAGTCGAATTGTGACCAGGCTGCGCCCAAACCACTGGGTCATGCAGACGGACTGCTAGCTGGCAGTGGAGGGTGCTCTCACGTGGGCAGTAATGCAGACGTTTGCTGAAGCAAACCTATATCCTCCCTGAAAGCACAGACCCTCGTCCTGAGTCTCAGAGGATTTCTACACATAACTTTCACAGAGAATGAGCAGTTCGGAGTCAAAAATAACCAAGCCTAAGAAGAGAGAAGGCAACCTGAGCCAGAGCCAGAGCCAGAGCCAGCAGGAACGATTTACAGCAGAAACAGACCCTCAGAACCTCAGATCCTGCAGTATTTGGGCAGAGACAGGAAAATAACCACGTCCGGTGCGTTTAAATAAATAGAAGGCATGGCTGAAAAACCGTGCAGGGAATAAAAAGCCATAAAAAATGATGAAGCAGGTTTGGAAAAGAACCAAATAGAACTTTAATAGGAGAGTAGTCATAACCAAAGAAAGGGTTCATAACTGGAAGCTAGACGTGAAGAAACCACCCAGAATACGACACTAGGAAGAGGAAGGTGGGGAGCCTGGGTGGCTCAGTTGGTTAAGCCACTGCCTTCGGCTCAGGTCATGATCCTGGAGTCCCAGGATCGAGTCCCGCATCGGGCTCCCTGCTCGGCAGGGAGTCTGCTTCTCCCTCTGACCCTCCTCCCTCTCATGCTCTCTGTCTCTCATTCTCTCTCTCTCAAATAAATAAATAAAATCTTAAAAAAAAAAAAAGAAAGAAAGAAAGAGGAAGGTGTAGAGAAGATAAGACATGTGGGGAGAACACCTGACTTTCATCCAATTAGAGTTCCACAGAGAGAAGAGAAAAATAAGCTACAGGCCATGTTTGGAGAGCTAATTGCTGAGAATTTTCCAGAACTGGTGAAAGACAGAGGTAGGAATGGGGAGTGCTTTGGAGAAAGGAAGGAGAATGTGGAGAAGTAAGTGAGATTCAGCTCATAAAAGATGGCTAATTCTCTCAGGTCCTGGGCTCAGAGCTAGATTCCAGCCCAGCCCCCAGAATGACTCAGGAGATGCCAAACCCTTCACCCTGCCTCCTCTCCAATCTGGGTCAGTTCTTCCTACCCACTGGTTACCAATGGGCTGCTCCTGAGAACTGAAAGTTCCTTGTGCTAGGACAAGGTGTCAGTGAGGAGTGAACCTTGAGACTCTTGAAAACATTGCCCCAAATCAAGCAGGGTCCTTTCCCTGTACTGCCCAACTCAGGGGACTGCCAATCCTGTAGTCCATGAGAATGTCACTTCTTAGAGTTGGGCAGTGCACAGCCTGTGCAGCTGAACTAGGCAACCCAACTATCTCTGATGCCTTCTTTTCCCAAGTAATGTGTCTGGGGTTTTCCAAGTTTAACTAGAGGTTTCTTTGGTTGTTGTTTTTTTTCCTTTGTATTTTCTTTCCTCCCTCCCTCCCATGATGTGATGGCATCCATCATCACCGGGAAGATTTTATGGGGCGATGAAGGGAAGCTAATAGCTCTGCAAAGGAGAGCTGGGAAATTTTCCAGGCATATAGTGTTCCCTGGCAGCCCTGGGAGGCTGGCTGTAAAGGCCACACTACTCACTCAGTGAGACAGAGCAGGGCCTGGGCAGAGTTGTACAGACGTGAATTTGCGTATGCACACATGCACACTTCCCCCTGGGGACACTGGCTGGGCCTTCTGGCCCAGGATCCAACCAGGCCTGCTTGCTCCCTACTGAGTTGAGCATTTGGACCCAGTTGTTGGTGGCCTCAGCTGCCTGGACCCTTGCTTACCCAAGGGCAGTGTAGATCAAGCCCTGGATCACAGGCCAGGAGATACGGATTCTCGAATTGTTCTGTCCGGCCCTTGACTCACTGTGTGGCCCCATCAAATGACTCAGCCCCTCTGGGCTTTCCTCTACCCACCTTTCCCCGGCTACTTGCAAGCATTGACTTTCTGATGAGGACGTGGCAGCCTGGTGTGATAAACTGTAATGTGCTGTGCACATCTGAGAGCAAAGGTGATTGGAGCCACCCGGCATTGTAGGATCTCACTCAGGGCCAAGCTTGTCTCTTCCAAACACCCGCCTCCCCCACAGGAAAGGGGCTGGGATGGCCCCAGATGCCCCCCATGCTCTCTGTGGAGATCAGCATTCAGCCCTCTGTCTGTCTGAGGCTTATGCCCCTGCACACAATACACTCTGGCGGGGAGGCAAGTCTGGCTCTGTGAACAGTCTGAGTCACAGACACTGTCAAGAAACTGGGTTTGTTATTCCAGGGATGTAGCGCAAGGATCGTGCGCTATTCTTGGAGAATCTTTTAGTTGCTCTGAGGAGCAGCTAACAGAGCAGTTTGTAATTAGCACTTTGGCTGCTTAGTGACATTATCTGCCTGAGGGGGGGCTTGGGGAACATTTACCAAGCGAACCTTCTTGAGTACCTACTAAGTGTCAGGCCCCTGTTGCCCAGGATCAGAGAATGTGAAAGGGCTGAATGGGAAGGATGTGCTGTAATTTCTTCCGGCCGTGAAGGAGGCAGGCGAGGTCCGCGGGGTGGGGTTGCCCGCGCTGTCAAGGAGCGAATCCGATCACTCAGGAGTGTGGTGAGCTGTGGGGGTCCTCCAGAGAGGGGCGTGGCATCTGGCCCGAGGCCCAGATCACCACAAGGAGCCAGCTGTGTTGAGGCTGGGGTACCAGCATTTAACAGGCACGGCCGAGGCCAGACTCAGGAGCTCGCCTGGCTTACTCCAAGAGAAGGAAACATGCTGGGTGCCCAGAGCAGGAATCTCCTTCCTTTTTAAGGATGAGTACTATTCCCCGACAGGTCTTTGATGACTCAGGCGATGTCCGTCTTCCTGTGTGGCCGAGAGGCTCCCTGGGGCTCTGTCTTGGTCCCCTGGGCCCCTAGGTCCTGGTATAAGATTTCTTGCTGGGAGAGGAGGTTGGAGGAGTTTGTTAGACTAGAATTTAAGGACCTTATCTGCCAGGTTATGAAGTTGAGATTTTAACCTCAACAAATCATCCAAATGGCCCCCCCTTGGCAATGCAGTAGATTTGGGCTGGAACCAAGGAGTCTGTATTTTGAAAGAAATAGCAACCTTTATTTCCAAGATCAGTCAGGAACATTAAATTAAAACCAAGTAAATACTCTTGGATGGAGTTTACGTGGGTTTTCCCTTGGCTCCAAGGTTTGCATTCACTACAAAGTAATCCGAAAGAGGGGAAAAAAAAAGTATTTTTCTAAATCATGCATCTTTGAGGGGCGCGTGGGTGGCTCAGTCAGTGAAGCATCTGACTCTTGATTTCGGCTCAGGTCATGATCTCAGTGTCCTGGGATGGAGCCCTGCGTCGGGAGTCTGCTTGGGCTTCTCTCTCTCCTCCTCCTTCTGCCCTTCCCCCTGCTCATGCTCTCTCTCTGTCTCTAAATAAGTAAATAAAATCTAAAGAAAATAAATAAATCATGGCATCTTTGTAAAAAAGTATTAAAGCTATCCTGTTTGCTCATATTGTACCCGGATTCTGATGCAGCCACCACGAATCCATCAATAGATATCTCTGGCCTTGAACACACCACTTACGTGTTTTGTTCTTCCAAAAATGGGATGCACTTGTCTTTTCCACCTTGGAAGATTAATCTGAAAAAGCAAGAGCATGAAGCAAAACGCTTTTGTAAACCATAAAATGCTATTATTCATGCCAAGGGTATATATTTATATAAATTGCTGTCCATTTAGATGATGATTATTCAGTTCTTAAGCTGTTTCCATCTTGGCTGCATGGAAAGACAGACTTGACTCCAACACTTACTGAGTCACGGGGGGACAAGATACCTTGATGACATGGAGTCCTGGCTTCCTCAGCTATGAAAATGAACATAATAGCCATGAAGTAGAATATTATTCTGGCATAAAAAGGAAGGGGATACTGATCCATGCCACAGCGTGGGTAAACCTCAAAAACATGATGCGAAGTGAAAGAAAGCCAGACAAAAGGCCACACACGGTGCACAAGTCCATTTGTGTGAGGCGTCCAGAAGAGGCAAGTCCGTGGAAACAGAAAGCAGACTAATGAGAGCCAGGGAGTTGGTGGGAGAGAGCAGAGAGCGAGGGCTAACGGGACCCGGGCTTCCTTTTGGGGTGAGGAAACGTTCTGGAGCTAGGTAGTGGTGATGGTTGCCCAGTCTGTAAATATACTAAAACCCACCGAATCAGACACTTTAAAAGGGTGAGTTGTATGGTATGTGAATTATATCTCAATAAAACAGATGAATGGGGGCAATCTATCTGACGCAAGGCATTTGTGAGGGTTAAGTGACTCCTAATTTATTCGGGTAGCCTGACGGTGTAACATGGTTGAAGGGGTTTATAAGCCAAGAGACCAAGCAGAAGGTCTGGTTTGCCATGCGCTGGAGTGTGGGGTATGACGAGACCCTGGTAGGGCCTCCAGGAGCGTCAGCGTTGGGTGGACTGGACATTTCCTCCTGCATCCTCCTCACGCTATGCATGAGGGCCTGCTGTGCAGGGAGGGGCTGCTGCTAAGGCTCTGACCGCTCAGTTGCTCTACAATGTGTATCTCTAAAGCACACTCCAGCTGGTTACTGGGATCCAGCAAGTTTGGGAGCCGTGGTTTCAGGCACTACGGGGAGCTGTGGGGAGTTTCTCCGAGCTAAAGGACTTTCATGCTCCACTGCACCTGCACCCCACTGGGCTGTCGCAGCTGCAGAAGGAATCGTGGGGCATTAGGCATGCGGTAGGCTTAAGGGGGCAGGACTAGGGACACCGGCTCCTAAACTCCAGCATGGGGTTTGTGCCCCTCCAGATTTGAGGTCAGCCCCACAGGGCTACTTGCAGGCTGCACAACACCAGCTGTGTTTTTTTTTGGAAGAAAAAACAGATCATAATTTGCAGCTGATGGCTGATCAGCTTGGAGCGAACTTGGAATCTCGCACACAGTCGGCTCGGAGCTTTGTCGGTGGGTGGCTGGGCAAAGAGAACCTCGTCCAGGCAGAAATCTATCGAAGGGCAGTGCTACCTGCCTGTCTCCTGCACGCACTCCATCAGTGGGTATCAAATGCAGGAATTAACGGAGGTCTAGAGGTAATGAGGACTGAGAATTGGCTTAGCCACTCGGGCTCCAGATGAATGAGGAGTGCGATGGTGAGCCTGACCAGTGTAGTTGCTGTGGGGTGGTCGGTCGAAAAGAGAGTGGGAAAATGGGAGCCGCAAGTATAGGTAAGTCTTAAGAAGATTTTTGCTAGAAAGGGGGAGTAGAGAGAGGGGGTGGTACCGAGAGAAGAGAGTGGAGCTCAGAGGGCCGTGGGATTTTGCTTGGTTTTTGTAAACTTGGGAGCGAGCGGTTCCTTGCACGTTTGCGTGCTGAGGGGGCGGGGGTCCAGGAGAGAGGCACAGACCGATGGCAGGCCCGCCCCCCATGGCAGCCACCAGGAGCAGCAGGTGCAGGTGGGCTGGTGGATTCGATGGAGAGACAGAAGGGGACCCTAGAGAGGGTGTACGATAGCCACTGGGAGGCGCAGGGGCTGGATCAGCGTAGCAGGCTTGCCGGGCGCTGGGCCCACCCAAGCTGTGCGGTCAAAACCGAGCCCAGGCTGGCCCGGGAAGTAAGCCCTCAGCCCCGTTAGCTGCCATTGTCACTGACGTTTACTATGTTATCATGTTATCATCACACCATCGTCATAACAAGTGGTCGTCACCAGTGGTGGTGAAATCCCAGCTCTGCCTCTCAGCGCGCTGGGCGCCCTAAAGCTTCTGTTCCCCCGGCGGGTTGATGAGCGGAGGCGCTCCGGGGCAGTGTCCGCAGGGCAGCCCCGTGCCAGGCACCAAAGTCACCGGAACCCCACCCGCTGGGAGGTGCTTCCCGCCCTCAGACATCTGGGGGTTCCCCCTTCTTCCACCCCAGGAGCTGGGGGGATTCTCCCTAGAGGGGTGCTCTTCTCCACGGCCAACGTGCTCTAGACGCAGGTCCTTAGGTGAGTGACGTGTGCTCTGCTGACAGAGAATGATCTGGATGTTGCTGCAGCTATGGTAGCACCTGGGCAAGGCGAGCAGGGGGCGGGAGGCCCCTGAGCACACCCCCGCCGACCGGGCCAGCCCGCAACCGGGCTGTCGGGCAGGGTCCCTCTGGGGTTGTGTTTCCCTTGTCACATCTCAGCGGTGTGGCAAGGGCAATGACACTTGGCTCGTTTGAGCTGGACTCCGTGCCCGCGGAGGGGAGCACCCCCGGAGGCCAGCGTGGTGATGGTCACAGTAGGAGGGACCAGCAGGGCCCCTGAGGGGCAACGAGTAGAGAGCAGGAGGGGAGTTCTGGCCGGAGCATCTGGGTCTCAGTTTTAACTTCCTCACCTGCAAATCTCCTGTCCCCTTTTCCGGACAAGGAGGTCGGAGCTTGCAGGCCTGGCAAGGGAGTGCGAGTCAGGAATTTGGGGTGCCAATCGCACTTGGCTTGTGGCTGTCCTTGAGCAGGGCAACCTACCTTCTCTGGGCCTGCTTTGCTCTCAACCACAGCGATGAAAAGCTCTCCCACGGAGCCCCCTGGCTGCCGTTTGGGTTGAGGTGTTACAGAAGAAAAGCTACAAAACCCTCAAGCTTTTTCTGAGGATCCCGCCCCCCTGACAGGTCAGTGCATGCCCTGCCATGTCCCCTCTCCATCCCATGGCTTCTGATGGCCAAGTCCTGTGGTGGCTTGGCAGTCTTCCCCAGCCCAGCACTCCGGGCACACAACGATGAGATTTACGGCCTTCCCTGGGATGTTGGTGCCTACAGGGGGGCCCAGGGCTCTACCAAAGTCCCTCCATAAGTCTTTGTTTCATTGCTCAGGCCAGGCAGGGGGTGAGGCTGGGGCCTCCAGCTCTCAGGTCTCAGTCTCATTTATAGGGTGACCATTGGACTGGAGTTGCCTCCAGAAAATTTTGGTTGAAGTCCACCATCTACCAGCTAAAGATGGAACACTCTGGAGTCAGGGATTAGAACCCTCCCCCCACCCCAGCTCCTTCCAGCTCAGACTTTCCTGGGGGATGTGCCTGCCCCTGCTTTGACCCCCCCCATGGGACAGAGTGCTGACTTCATGCATACACTCCCCCATCCCTGGTGGGCCTGGTCCCTGGGGCACAAGGAACTGCTCCTTTCCTCTACGCCCTCCCCATTCGTCTGGAGTTAGCTGTCCCCTAGATATAGGGGGTGGGGGCAGAGCTGCCCACGTGGGGCCAGATGAAGTTCTGTTACCCACTTCGGCCTCTGATTAGGGAGGGGCCTGTAGACTTGGAAAGCCAAGAGCAGAGGAAGAGGGCTTTCCTGGAGGATGTGGAGGAGAGACCCAAGAGAACCAGAGGGGATGTTCCAGACGCACCGGAGGCTGCCTCGGCCCCTCTCTCCCCTGCCAGCCACCCTCCACGCTGTCACAGACGTCTAGGCAGGCTCCGATGGCCTGGCTTGGAGTCGCTTCCAGACCTAATGGCCAGAATTGCGTTTGGACAGTTTCCATCCTCTGCTGTCTCCGCACAGCCTCGCTCCTAAATTCCATCTGTGACGTCAAAGCCCAGCTAATCATGGAAAAACAGATTAAGTTCAGTAAACTCAATTTTCTTCTTCCCCTCCCAGTCCGGGTGTCTCGCCACGGCCTTCGCTCAAAGAGTGGTCTTGCCCACCTGCTCGGTTGCGCACACTTTTGGCTCTACCAAAGTCCCTCCAGCCTGGCTACCCCAGCCCCTTTCCCCCCATGATGCCTAGGGGTCCCTGAAGCCCAGGGAGGCCCCAAGACGTGTCCTGACCTTGACTCCTCAGGCAGAACCCCGTGTTTCTGGTCACCCGCAGGCTCCTTTTGTCTTCCTTATATGGGTCCTGATGGGACAGGCTGACTGAGGAGGAGGGGGGTGACACCCCTTCCGTCTGGGCCTTGTGCCTTTGTCCAGGGCTGGGCAGCCCTGATTCCTCCCTGATCACCATGCCAGGTGGCTCTCGCTCTGACATCATCTGGCCCTCCTGCTTCCTCTAACACACTGATGACCATGGGGGCTGGGGTCCGTCCTAAGGTCATGAACACAAGGCTTCCGGAAAGCCAGGTGCCATATCGGAGGCTCATGGGAAGGTCCATCCCTGCCCTCCCTGGAGAGGGCCTGGGGGGAGGTGCATATGGGTGTGTCTTGGGCACAGTGGTCACTCAGACTCCTCGCCCAGCTTCCCTCGCAGAAGGGCCTCGGGAGACGTGTGTTTTTCTTTCTTCCCTCTCACTGCGCCAGGCACCGAGAGCTGCCCCGTGGAAAGCAGTAAAATATAATTCTGTCTAGAACCCATCACAACTCCAGCGGGGACGGAGATGAAATGTGTGTCTCGCACGCACCCAGGCAGCCGGAGTGGGTGTAATGAGATTGTCTGCGGGTTCAGCCACTGGGTGAAGGCGGCTCGGGGGACAGGCAGACACACAAGTCATGCTGCCTTCTCTCATTAGGGGCCTGGGGTCCGCCTGCACCCTCTTGCTCAACCAGAGAGAAAGCAAGGGGACCCTGTCGTGCCTACCAGGTTCCTGTTCTGTCTGTGAAACCAAGCAGGCACCTGCCAAGGGGTCGTCTGTCCTGTGGACGCCGGTGCCCTGGGTGCTAGGCTGTCTTTCCCTGATGGTGGTGGGCTTAGTGGCTGTGCCCGAGGTAAGCAGCTCAGCCAGAAAGCTATCCGGGCTCAGGCACCAGCCTTCCCGACCCTGCTGAGCACAGGAGCACCACCTAACTGCTAGCTGAGTACTGGGTGGAAGTGGGCTAAGCATTTTATGTGCATTATGTCATTTAATCCACAAAACAGTCCAACAGGGCAGGTGCTATTCTCACCTACTATTTTGCTATTTTGTAGAAGATAAAATGAAAGATCAAAGAGTTTAAACAGTTTGCCCACGGTCACAGCTGGGAGGTGGCGGAAAGTCTGGCTGACTCAATGTGTGTGAATTTTAACAACTACATTGACTGTCCTTCTCTGGCTGGTACTCAGACTCCTGCTCAAACTCCACTGGCTGCTGCCTTGTAAAAAGTCGACTAATAAAGAAAAGTACAAGGAAAAGTTGCCCCAAATTCCATCAATCTGAGATAACCCTCACCAGCATCCAGTGAGCATTTTTTTCAGACTCTTTATACAAACAGACACATACAGAGTAGTAATAACTTAACAACAACAAAAAAATGGGTCTTAGCATGCAGTTTTAAAGTAAAAAACCAAATTTAATTTTCTTAAATTTAACTGAAGACATTCATTTGTGTGTATTTGAAATGAAATGGAAGGAAATTGCTAAACTTCAGAAATACATTTCTTCCTCTTTAAGTGATAATAGTTCCTAAAACTTTTAGTTCCTAAAAGTTCCTTAAAGTTAATGCAGAAAAGAGAAAAACTGTTTTTTAAGAGAAAAACTTTTTAAACAGCTTTATTGAGATACAATTCACATACCGTACAGTTAATTCATTTCAAGTGCACAACTCAGTGGGTTTTTGTATCCTACATTATTACTTTTAAAAAATTGTAGTAAATATATGACATAAAATTTGCTCCTATAAACATGTGAAGCATACAGTTCCGTGGCATAAATACATTTACGGTATTGTGCTGCCACCTCCCCTACTATTTCCAAAATGTTTTCATTCCCCAAATCCCATAAATAATGCCTCCTCAATTCCCCAGCTCTCCCCAACCTCTGGTAACCTCTAATCTACTTTCTGCAAGAAAAACTTTTAACAGGTTGGAATCATTTTTTTTTTTTTTTAAACGAACAAACTTAATTTTTTAAAGCAGTTTTAGGTTCACAGCAAAACTGAGAGGATAGTACAGAGAGTTCTCATATATCCCTCCGCCCCACACATACACAGCCTCTCCCCCATCAACATCCCGCACCAGAGTGGGACATTTATCACAATTGATAAACCTGTATTGGTACATCATTATCACCCAAAGCCCATGGTTTGCATTAGGGGTCACTTTTTGTGTTGTACATTCTCTCTGTGTTGATAAACACATAATGATGTGTATCCACCATTCTAGTATCATACAGAATAATTCTACTGCCCTAAAAATCCCTGTGCTCCTACTGTTCATCCCTCATTAATTTTTTAATCTGTATAATGAACCAGCTTTCATGCCATCCGCCTCTGTTTTTTCCACTTTCAATTTTAGTGGAAAATTTTAGTTATTTTATTATTTGTGTACATTGTCAGGGTTTTTATATTCTATTCAATAACAATAATTGCCCCAATTTCAAAATTATTAATTCAGTATTCACTGGAGTTCCTCCATTGATGAACTTATTTTTGATTGGTTGGATTTCAGCATCAAGTAATTTTTTTTAAGACTTTATGGATGTCTAAGCCTATGAGTTTATGTTACAGAATGTCCATTAACTTTATACTCAAAGGACAGTTTTGCTGGGTATAAAATTCGGAGTTACAGCTCTGTAGCTATTACTTCACTGTTTCCTGAAGTTGGGTTTCTGTGGAGGATTCTGATTCTCCTCAACTCACCTCCCTGCTCCCCTAGTTATATGGTTCTTTCTTTATCCTTTAAGATCAGTAACTTTTTAAAAAGGTGTATTATTTATTTGAGAGAGAGAGAGAAAAAGCGTGCACTGGCAGGGGGAGGGGCGGGGGGGGAGAGAGAGTGAGAATCTTAAGCAGACTCCAGGCTTAGTGTGGAGCTTTGCATGGGGCTCGATCTCATGACCCTGAGATCACGACCTGAGCCGAAACCAAGAGACGGACACTTAGCCGACTGCACCACCCAGGCACCCCAGGATCAGTAACCTTTTAAGGATGTCTTGGTGTTAATCACACCATCAAATTTTCCTGGACCATAGAATGGCAGTTTTGTAGAGTCAGTTTTTTTTTTTTTTAATTTCAGGGGATTTTTCTGTTATGTATTTGAATACTTCCCCTGTTCCATTATTGTATTTTCTTTACCAATTATGTATATGTTTGATTTCCTTTTGCCTCCCATATCTGTCACTTTGTCTTATTAGTCTTCTCCATTTAATCTTATGTGATTTCTTGCAGCCCACCCACCACATCTCTAGTTGTTCATGCTCTGCTTTGTCATTTAATCATTGCTTATAATATGGTTTTTAAAAAATATGTGAATGTATTTATCTTTCTCATTTCCCACTGAGCTCTGTTAACTCACCTTTCAGCCTTCATCTCTTTCTTTTGTCAAATAATTTCTTTTTTAAAATTTCAGCATCTCTTTTCTTACACCCATCTGCCCCTTACCAGTTCTTAAGAGATTATATCTGTAATTTCTCTGGGTCTATGACTTGTTTTTTCTGAAGTCTTTCTGATTTCTCTGGATGATTCCTCCTGTTGTGTGTTCTTCATTTGCCCACCTCACCCTTAATGCATAGGACCCATGTGAATTCCTTGTGATTATTATTCTTTAGCTACCTTCTAAATAGCAGCTTGTGAAAATGTGGGGAGTGGTCCAGAGCAGTCTGCAGCTGCATTATGGGCTTACTCACTGGAAGCCTCTCTCCCCGAGCTTTTATTTATTCTCTGCCTAGGGATTCTGTCTCTCTCAGGTTTCAGGGCTCATACATCATAATGGTTCTCGGCAAAGCTCTTTACATCACTGGCTGGCTGTGTTATGACCAACCCCCTTGCTGCCCCTTTTCTCTCCCCACCCTCACTTCACTCCCAGCACCTACCTCAGAGGGAAAATGAGTTTCTGTCATAGAAATGGCATGTGGGTGTGATTTCCCATCAGCTCCCACCCCATTTCCATTCCACAGTGTAAAATCGCATCTCTGCCTGTGCTCGGTTGTTTACAGCAGCACTATTCCCATCAGCCCCAAATTGGACATTACCCAAATGCCCATCAACAATGGAGTGGTTGAGCCGATTACAGTACATCTACCCAATGAAATACTAGGCAGCAATGAGAACAAACAGTCTACAACCACATGCAATAATTTGGATGAATCCCATGAACATGATGTTGGTCAAAACAAGCCAGAATCAAAAGAGCACATACAGTAGGCTTCCATATGAAATTGCTCAAAGACAGTTGGGTGTTGGCAATCCATCAGCTTCAATCTCATATAAAGAACAAAACAGGCAAATGGCAGGACAGTGGTTGTTCACAGTTGAGGAGATGTGACTAGAAGGGGACACACGGGGGGCTTCTGGGGTTGTTATTTTCCTGTTTCTTGATCCTTGCTGGTCCTACAAGTGTGTTCAGTTTGTGAAAATATATCTATATTTATGATACGTGCACTTTTTTGTATGTATGTAATACTTCAATTAAAAATTTTTCTTTGGAAAAACAAATGACAGGGGGATGCCTCTCCTTGCCTGGGGTGGCATCCACAGCCCTAGTTCCTGATTCTAGCAGGAGGATCATGGTCATGACTTTCAGGAAGTGCTATTTACTTGGGGGGGTCCAAGGAGGAGGCCCATGTAAGCTCTCAGCATGTAGCTTTCTTCCAGTTCAGACTTTGTGATGTCTGTGGTTTGGGGGCATAGCGATTTTGTTGTTTCATCAGCCGACGTGACTGCCCTATATCTGTAGTTGGTGTTTTCGAGGGAGGGCAGTAGAACGGAAATGCTCCTACTCCACCATCTTCAGTAGGAAGTCAGGATAGATTCCTGAACCCACTGGCATGGGTGTTGTTGTAAAGAAACGGGCCTGACTTTCTTAACTAAGTAAAATGCTGGTACTTGTTGAGACCCCTTTAGAGTGATCGCCTTGAAGGACAACATCCAGAGTGGCCAGTGCTCAGCGTCAATGGCCATCTCCTGAGTTCTGCTCCACTCGCCGGGAGCTTCCCTGTGGAAATGTTGGGTGTGACGTTTATGCTTTATGGTCACACCCTGTCTGAGGAGTGTGTCTCTTCTCCCCGCACTCCTGGAAGCAAGTGACAGTCTCTCGTCACCCTGCTCCTGCCCCACCCCCGGCACTGAACTTCGTGGGTGCTCAGCTGCAGGGAATGGCCGCATCTCAGCCTTGAGCACCATCCTCTCCTGAGGCCAGTGGCTGTAGGGTGGCCTCGGTGTGTTTACACCAGCCCCAAACACAGGATGTGGCACTACAGTGCAGGGGGCACACCGATGGGAGGTCACTTGAACGGTGTGGCACGTTGGTGCCTTGGGGCCTTTGCTCGGCTTGTACTGTTCCTTCTGGAGCACGTCCTCCTTGCATCTACTCATCCTGGGGTTCCAGGAAGCCCCGCTCACGTCACTTGGAAGCTCCACCTTCCCTCAAGCCTTTCCCTAGTCCCCTCCGTACTGACAAACGCCACCCCTGGCTGGTCCACTTTCTCATCTCGGTGACACTAACCCTGGAAAGCTGCTGGTGTCATCCCCATTTGCTGTATGGAGAGACCGAGGCTCACCAGGCACAGCCACATGTCCTGGGGCACACGTGGCTAACAAAGGCTTTGTTAGGTTTTGAAGTCCGATCCCGGAGTGGAGCTCCCCCCATGAGGTCCCGTCACATGGGGTCACTCATGGAGCTCTGATTCCTCCCTCCTGTTCTTAGTCACCATGCACTGAGCTCTAACTGTGCAGCACTCTGCTCTTTCCGTCTGTCTGTCTGGGTACCTGCCAGTGTAGCTCTCTGGCGACTCGTGGGCAGAAACACCGTCTCTCACCCCATGACAGATGGAGCTGCATCCTAAGCCTTGCAGGGTCTGCTGGTCTCTCGGCCGTGGTGGGGCGGGCGCCCTTGGCTTTGCCCCCCGCTTCGAATGGACACTTGGTCAGACTTGTGTGCAGGCAAGCGTGGAGCCGTTAAGACCGCCAAGGGCAGATTGCTTAGACTCCTAGAGTTTCCCAGGAACTTTTAGGGATTGCATCTGACTTCTTTGTCATTGAGTCATTGAGGTGATGATGAGACTTGCCCCAGGTCACAGCGTTTCTCCTGAGGCCCCACAGACATAGGTGTGCATGCCGCCCTGCAGGGCATGGTGCTTCTGTGACAGGCCTCTGGTACCTTCCGGGCAAGGTGGTTCTTGAGCTTAAACGAGGACCACGTGGAGAAGCTGCGGAGGCACATGACCCTCACGGAATCTCGTCCTTCCCTCTGCTGCCAGCTCTCACCTCACTCAGCTTCTCCCAAACCTGCGATTCTCTCTCCCCAAACCCGTGCCCGTCCCACCCTCTCGGCCAGTTGGAAGCTCATCCCCCTGGCAGCTCTCATGTCTTGCCGCCTGGCCGACCCCAGCCTCCTGTGGAGACTCCGGGCCATCTCCTCTGTCTCCACTTCCAGCCAGGCTTGAGCATAGGCCTGTGGGCCTCGGGGCAGGCGGGTCTCAGAGCCGAGAAGAGGCAGCCCACAGCCTCTGCTTTCTCCTCCTGGACATGTCAGCTTGGGCCCGAACCCACATGCCCTCTCATCTTGGGCTGGACCCACCAGCCTTGAGGGAAGTTTAGTGATGGTCTCTTGGCACCGGAGCGTGGCCTCTGGAGAGTTCACCCTTCCCCTTGTGGTGAGTTCAGGGGTTCGGGTTGATCAGGGGAGACACAGGACCAGGAGGGGCAGTAACAAGTGTTTGGCGGCATTTGGACAGCTCGCTTGAGAGGGAAAGTCCCTCCCGGCAAGGGGCCTTCCAAAGTGATGTGTGACCACCACCCAGAAGGGAGGGAGAGTCGGACAGGGGGCTCATGTGGGTAGTGACGTCACTCGGGAGCATGGTGGGGAGCCTCTGGGTCACAGAACTCTCTCGTTTGAGGTCTTTTATTTTTATTTTTTAAAGATTTTTTATTTGTTTATTTGACAGAGAGAGACACAGCGAGAGAGGGAACACAAGCAGGGGGGAGTGGGAGAGGGAGAGGCAGGCTTCCCGCGGAGGAGGGAGCCCGATGCGGAGCTCGATCCCAGGACCCCGGGATCACGACCTGAGCCGAAGGCCGACGCCCAACAATGGAGCCACCCGGGCGCCCCTCATTTGAGGCCCCAGGGTTTGTCTGATCTATGGCTAGCAAATGTGGGGTGCAGTTTCGTGGGTGATGTAAAGTCGATGAACTCTAATTAGCTAGAAAGATGTTTATTTAGGGGGTGCCTGGGTGGCTCAGTCGGTTAAGCATCCGACTTTTGATTTCGGCTTGGGTCATGATCTCAGCGTCGTGAGATTGAGCCCCGAGTTGGGTTCCACGCTCAGCAGGGAGTCTGCTCAAGATTCTCTCTGTCTCTCCTCCTGTCCCTTTCCCCACTCACGCCCGTGTATACTCTCTCTAAAATAAATAAGTAAATCTTTAAAAAAAATAAAAAGGTGTTTATCTGAACTGTATTTAAAGCAACCGGATGTGTGAGAGCTTGAGTTTGGTGCTGGGGGCTTCGGGCTAATAATCCTACCTGCTATGCAGATGTGAATAACACAGGGGCCATCTCTGGCTTATGTATATAATACTCCCGATCCCTCAGTCTCTCTCCCTAGGTGGCTTATTAAAGAATTTCTTTCAGCCCTATGTGCCCATTGTCCCAAGAGTTCTGGTACATTCTTTTCCCTCAATCTCATTAGATAGTAATGCCTTAGTGCCTGGGTGATGCTCAGGCCTCAGACAGATGGTGCCCCAGGGAGGCTGCCTGCCTGGCTGGACCCTCGCTCTTATCACTTAGCCAGTGTCACTGTGAATCTTCACTGACTGCTGTCCCCAGCGTGGTCCTTCTAAAATCAGAATCTAAAATCCTGATTCTGCCATTGCCTATCTTGGAAGACTTCACTCACCTTCCAGTTAGCAGTGTGTAACCTCTCTGGGGGTAACCGTGTATATTTACAGCAAAGCCCCCACCATCTAGGGGATGGATTATGATGGGTAATTCCATTTTCCAGATCACTGAGACTATGCCTCCTTCGAGCCTTGCTTGTTTGTTTTCAAATTTGATTGCTTTCGGTGCAACTCTTCATCAAATATATTCTTTGTCATCTTAAATAGAAGCTTCTATGAGTACATGGTTTATTTTTTCAAAAGCCTTATTGAGATATAGTTCACACGCTATGCAGCCCGCCCACTGATCTTACTTGTCTCTTCCACCTCCAAGACCGAGCCCGGTTTCGGCAATAGAGCAGGTGTCGTAAATCGTTGTTGGGCTGAGCTGGAACCACACTTCAGATCACCTCTCTTGGAGAAGTTGGGGTCTTCTGCCTGGAAGCAGTGGTGCCCCTCTGTGCCTGATGACATGCCCCAACACCGGAGGGTCCTGGGCTGCTGATGTTTAAATTCCTCACGTGGGTTTTTCGTACTTCTGTTGGTCCTCCCTTCCTTCCTGTGGCCAGCTGCAGTCACTGGGCCTGCCTCCAGCGACACCAGAGCCCCAGGCCGCTGCCGCTGCAGCTTGCTGGAACGGCGTATAAACGAGAGCGCCATGCTCTTTACGCTTAGGGGATGCGACACCCTCCCACCGCCCGGCCCTCACTCGTAGGATGACAATCCTTTATTTCCCTGTGGCTGATCAGGGAAGGGAGGAGCAGGACCCCATAAAGAAGGGGTATAAGAAGATATAGCTTCTACAAGATTGCTGAGCAAGCAAGGAAAATGAAGGCTGGAGAGGTGAGGGAATTTGTTCAAGGTCACGCCATGGGCTGCTGGCGGAGTCGAGACCAGGTCTTTCCTCTGTGCTGTTGTGCTCACCAGCCTTTCAGGAAGTGACTCTCCTGCCCCCTCTCTCTCCCTCTCAGGGGTCCTCGGTGAATTTTGTCATGGTCATTTAAGGAACCTCGCCTAGAAGTCCCAACACGCATTTCCCCATCGACGGGAAGGCTTGGACTCCAAGATGATTATAAAGGAATATCGGATTCCTCTGCCCATGACCGTGGAGGAGTACCGCATCGCCCAGCTGTACATGATACAGGTGGGTCTTGGGGCCAGGGCGTGCTCCTCATGCCCTTGGGGGGCAGGGAGGTGGCATCGCGGCCTTGACAGCCCAGTGTCTGCCCAGCAGGCTCCTGGTAAGTGTGTGAACTGCATGGCACTCTGGCTTCCCAGCACGACGCCAGGAACACAGGAGCGCAGTGGGTGTTTGTGGCACTGGATTGCCTTGTCAGTGCTGCATTTGGTCCTAACACTCTGCATTTAATACCGACCTCTCACGGATTCAGATACTATGTACGTGTTCGGTCAGCTTGAGCTGCTATAACAAATACCACAGACTGGGGGCTTAGACAACAGACATTTATTTCTCAGCGTTCTGAAGGCTAGAAGCCCAAGGTCAAGGTGCTGGCAGAGTGGTGTGTGGTGAGGGCCCTCCTCCTGGCTTTGCCTGGATGGCCACCTTCTCACTGAGTTCTTGATGGTAGAAGGGGCGCGGGGGCTCTCCGGGGTCTAATCCTACTGTGAGGGCTTCATCCTCATGACCTTATCATCTCCCAAAGCCTGACCTAGTACCATCACATTGGAGGTTGGGGGCTTCAACATACGAATCTGGAGGGGACACAAAAATTCAGTCCATTTGACAGACAGGAAGGTGTGAGCCAAAGAAGGTCAGTGACTTGCCTGGGAGCACCTGGCCTATTTTCTGGTTCCCTAGGCTGCCTGCAAGACAGCAGTATCCACCATGTGGCTGATTTATAGTCACAGATGGGTTTGAGGATGACCGATTCCTATGACAAGCCAGAGGATACCATGCGCCTCCCCTCCACCCCCCACCCAGACGTTGGGGGCCTCCCTACTCAGAGCCTGGCTGACCTGGGACACGGAGTGGGAAGACCCGGGATCGGGTTGCAAGTGGCCCAGATATGACCACGCTCCTACTCGCTGGGGTCCTGTTCCTCAGGGGAGGTCCCCCCCCCCAGCTGCCCTGCCAGCACTGTGCTCATCCTTTGTGCCCCCTTGGCCCAGCCGGGCAGCTTTCCTCCCAGTGGGGAGTCTGATTACGAACCTGCTCTCACCTGGCTCTGCTCTTCTGGGCATACGGATGCCTCGGTGCCACCCCTAGACCATGGTGTCACATGGGGCCCTTGGTGCAGGGAGAGCCCCGGCCGGCAGGGCTCCACCTCCACCCCTGGAACTGCTCGGTGGGTGCACACCCATCCACCTGGGTCTAGGGAGTTAGTAACGAGCTCCCTGCAGAGCCCAGACCCCTAGTCCCTTCTGGAAGGAGCCCCATGAAGCTACCAGAGTTTGAGCAGCAACCCCCCAGCGTGGGGAGCTTGAGTAGGAAGAGAATGGGAGGTGAGCCAGCCTCTCTGGGGGACTGTTGGCTCCCCCTGCTTCAGAAGTGCCACTCGGTTCCCTCTTGAACCGCTCACCCTGTAACTATTCCTAGAGAGTGGGGGGAGGAGAAGCGACTCACCTCGGCCCCCCAGCTCTGAGCTATCTGGAAATTGCTCAGCCTGTGCAAGGATGCTGTTCATCCTGCGGCTCCCCAGTTCCCACCCAAGCCAGGGGGGCCCAGACCGTGGCAGGCCTCCCCCCAGCTCCACTGTGCGTGCCAGCTGGCGGGGGTGGGCCTCAGGATCCAGGGGCTCACTTTTAGCTCCTAGGATATCCCACAGCTTTTTGGAGCATGTGAACACCTCTGACTGGGCTCCTCAGAAGCACCTGCCATCCTCAACCCCTTTTATTGAGGTATTTTGTTCTTTTCAAAACATCTATCCTTATGCTTCCAATTAATGTTCAATATCCTGTAGCCCCCCTACGTGATCCCTCCTATGGGCCCGGGGCTGCCTGTGTGTGTTCGCTCATCGGAGCCCCACTGACACCTGTCTGTCCCTCCAGGCGACCTTCCTCTGCTCCTGCTTTGGCACTGTCTTACCTACCACTGGCCCCTGAACTCCTGGGGGCGCCATCCACCATGGGGGGTGATGGACGAGCACATTATCTCCATTGTGTGACAGTTTCACGTGTGCAAACATGCATCCCAGCTCACCAGCTGCATCTTTACATATATGTGGTTGGCTGTGTGCCAATCATATCTCAGTAAAGCTGTTAAAACACTAAGTCAAATGCAGACTTTTCTGGGCCCAGCCTGGGCGGAGGGCTGGGTTACTGAGAAGAATGGAAAGAGCTTCCTGCTCTCCAGGAGTGCCATCGGGGAGGTGGATGTGCGTGCAGCTTACCGAATGTAGGCCAGGAGACAGGGCGCGGATGTTCACGGGGGCCTCGGGCCAGCGGCCCCGGGAGAGCCTCCACTGTGAGCTGGGCCTCACGCGGTGGATAGGCCCTCAAGGAAGACAGCTGTGTTTCTGTGGAAAGAAGAGGAAATTTAGTTTCTTTGCTCCTGCCCAGCTTACCGGCTGGGGTGGCCGCTAGCAACGGGTCTGCCTTCTGAACTCACCACCTCCTCCATGGGCTCGTGAGCGAGGTGGGATGAGCTCACGTGTCAAACTGCTTCATGCTGTGCCTGACCAGCGCTCAGTATACATGCTGTTCAAGGCAACAACAACAAAAAGAAGAAGAAGAAGAAGGAAAGAAGAGTTGTTCTGGCTGGGAGAGAGTCTTCCATCACCCGTGGAGGTGCTCAGCAGATGCTTGCCTTGGAGGGAGTGACTGGAGGTGGCTTAGCCAGGACCCTGGACAGCTCCAAGAGCGGCTCCTTGGGAGGGGGCCTTTGAGTCCTTCATCCCGTGCTTTTTCTGCCCAGGCCCATGGTGGCTCAGGTCCCTCCCATGCAGCCCCCAGATCCCACAGGATGGGGGAGGGGGGAGTTCCCCACTCAGCCTGTGTGGGCAGGGGTCATGAGTCTGGCCTCCCCCTGGGCACATGTGTGCCCCTGGGGAGCTGGGCATGTCTCTGCTGCCTTTCTGCAGTCTCCCTGGGAGGCTCCACAGCGCAGCTTGTGGGAATGGTTGGCAAGGGTGGGGCCAGTGGCTTCTGGTGTGGGCAGAGAAGGTCAGCACGATTCGAGAAGAGCTTACTCCTCGTGGCATGACTGAGAGCCTCAGCTGAGCAGGGGACTGGGCACCCCCGGATGCCATTGCCAGAGGGGAGCCAAGGGTCAGCCCTTTGGGATGTTAGCTCCAAAGTTGGAGGAGGTGCCCAGGCTCAGAGGGAACCAGTGATAGTTGAGACCAGGACCCATTTGTTCATCCAGCTGATCTTTACTGTGCAGGCAGGGAAGAAAGTGCTTTGTAGGGAGTACAGACGCACTCCTGGTCTGGGTCCCCGCGGCTCTGCCACTGCTCACTGTGGCCCGTGTGGCCCCAAATGGCCTGTGTTATCCATTTCCCATGAGTGACTTGTGTCCCCCCAAATTCACATCCACCCAGAACCTTAGACTGTGACCTTACTTCGAAGCAGGGTCTTTGCAGAGGTAATTAGTTAAGGACCTTGAGATGAGATCATCTTGGATTCAGAGTGGGCCCTAAATCTAATGACTGTTGTCCCTATAGGAAGAGGAGAAGACAGAGAAAAGGTGAAGGTCATGTGACGGTGGAGGCAGAGATCAGAGTGATGTGGCCACAAGCCTAAGAATGCCTGGGGCCCCTGGACTGGAGGAGGCAAGGCAGGGTCCTCCCCTAGAGCCTCCAGAGGGAGCTTCTGGGATGGACATGCTGGCTTTCTTGGGCAAGGAGTCTGAGGACAACTCAGGCTCAGGTCACCCGAATGGGCAGAGGCTTCTGTGCAGCCCTACGGAGGCCGATAGGACCCTCCCCACCCCTGCACCCTGTCCCCTGTCTCTTCTCCACCATTGGCTCCCCGGCAGGCTGGGCACCCCACTTCAGCCCTCGGACACTCCATGTAGCCCTAGCTCCTCTGACCTGCATGTCCCCTTCTCACCGAGCCACCCCGAATCCCAGATGTGTTTGTTTCCTGGGGCCGCCATAATAAAGCACCACAAACTGGGGGGCTTAAAGCCACAGAAATGTGTTCTCTCACAGTTTGGAAGCCAGAAGTCCAAAATCAAGGTGTCAGCAGGGTTTGCTCCCACTGAAGGCTCTAGGGGAGGATCCTGCCCTGCCTCTTCCAGCCTCTGAGGGCTGCCGGGGTTCCTTGGCTTACAGCTGCATCCCTCCCATCTGTGCTTCTGTCTTCACTTCTTATAAGGACATGGTAGGACATGGATTGGATGTAGGACCATAGATTGGATGTAGAATTTTGGAAACTGACACCAGAGAGAAGTGACTCGTCCAGGATGGGAGGGAGCTGGTCACAGAGTTGGGACTAGAATGCACGTCTTTGCTCAATAAAAAATCGGGTACCTGCCTTGTGCCAAGGTGTTTTCATGCTGTGGGCTGAGCAGGCCCCAGAGTCAAACAGATCTCGAGTTCTGGCCCGGCTCCACCACCTGGAAAATGTGTACCTCAAACAAGTCACTCCAGCTCTCTTAGCCCCTGCCTTCGCATCTGCAAACTGGGGACAGGAGCATACTGCACCTTTCTCAAGGGCTTGTTGCAATCACGAAAGGAGAAAGTACATGGAAAGAAAGCACTTGGCACAACCATAACAAATGAAGCTACCGCAAGAGGCAGGAGCTCACAGTGTCTGGGGCATGGTTGCTGCTTTCATTACAGAATCTGGGCCACATTCCAGGGGCTCCTTTAAAGAGTGAGGGATGGTGCGTCCCCGCGGACCCCATCTGTGCCCTCCACCGGGGTCTTTCCTATTTTTTTTCTGAAGGGGAGTCAGCTGCTCTGGGCCACGGAGATATAGCACATCTTTGTGCCCTAGGGGTGAGGCCGTGCTCTTGGGAGTGCCTGTGTGTGTGCAAGGGTGTGTACACTTAGGAGTGCCTGTGTGTGTGCATGGGTGTGTACACTTAGGAGTGTGTGTGTGTGCATGGGTGTGTACACTTAGGAGTGTGTGTGTGTGCATGGGTGTGTACACTTAGGAGTGTGTGTGTGTGTGCACATGTGCACACCTGCTGTTCAGGAAGCTGACCGAAGATGGCCTCGGCGATGGCGTCATGTCACCGTGGAAACAGATGCCGGGCTTAAAGTCACTGGGACCTTGACCACGAGGCTTTCTGCATAAGCAGAAACCTGAGCTTTTGGACACTGGGAAGAACATTTGTGGCAGAGAGACACTCAGAGGTGACCCAGGCATTGTCCCTCTCAGGCGGCGCCGCTGAGGCCCCTTCCCGCACCCCGTGTTCGAGCTCTCTGAAACCCTAGTGAGTACAGATGCAGCGTTGGTTTCTGTTTGTGTGTTTTATACCAGCTTGATTGAGATGGAAGTGGCATACCACATAATCCGCACATTTAAAGTGTACAGTTTAGGGGTTTTTAGCAAATTCATAGAGTTGTCAAACCGTCACCACGATTTTAGAGCATTGTCATCACCCCAAAGAAGAAGTCACTCTCCGTCCCCCCACCCCATCCCCAGGCAACCAGTAATCTGCTGTCTGTCTCTATGGATTTGCCTGTTCTAGAAATTCCTTATCAGTGGGTTTGGACGCTATGTGGCCTTTCGGGTCGGGCTTCTTACACGTTGTTTTCAAGGCTCATCTACGTTGTGGCAGGTGGCAGCACCTCCTTCCTTCTTATGGCTGAATCATAGTGCATTGTGTGGATATAACTTGTTTATCCATTCTTCAGATCACGGACATTTGGGTTGTTTCCACCGTTTGGCTCTCGTGAATAATGCCGCTGTGAACATTCGTGTACAAGTTTCTGTGTGGAAATATTTTCCTTTTCCTGGATGTATACCTAGCACTGGAATGGCTGGGTCATATGGCAATTCTATGCTGAGCTTTTTTGAAGAACTGCCAAACTATTTTCCACAGCAGCTGTACTGTTTTCCATTCCCATGAGCAGTGCGGGGGTTGGGGGATCCAGTTTCTCCACATCCTCACCAACACTTGCTATTGTCTGTCTTTTTAGCCATCCTACTGGGTCAGGATTGGCATCTCGTTGTAGTTTTGATTTGCATCTCCCTAATGATTAGTGATGTTGAGCATCTTTTCATGTGCTTGTTGACCATTTATATACTTCTTTGGAGAAATGTCTGTTCAAGTCCTTTGGCATTTTTAAATTGGGTTGCTTCTTTGTTGTTGAGTTGTAATAGTTCTTTAATATTTTAGATACATTATTATCAGATATTATCAGATATATTATTTACAAGAATTTTATCCCATTCTGTGGGTTGTCCTTTTACTCCCTCCGTAATGTCCTTTGATGCACAAAAGTTTAAAAATTTTTATAAAGTCCAATTTATCTGTTTTTGTTTGATTGCTTATACGTTGGGTACCATATTTTAAAAACCATTGTCACATCCAAGGTCATGAAGATTTACTCCTATGTTTTCTTCTAAGAGTTGTATAGCTTAAGCTCTTACATTTAGGTCTTTGATCCATTTTGAGTCCGTCTTTTTTTTTTTAAGATTTTATTTATTTATTTGACAGACACAGCGAGAGAGGGAACACAAGCAGGGGGAGTGGGAGAGGGAGAAACAGGCCTCCCGCTGAGCAGGGAGCCCGATGCGGGGCTTGATCCCAGGACCCTGGGATCATGACCTGAGCCGAAGGCAAACACTTAACAACTGAGCCATCCAGGTGGCCCTGAGTCAGTCCTTATATGTGATGTGAGGTAGGGATCCAACTTCATTGTTTTGCATGTGGATATGCAAATTGTCCCAGCAATATACTAGGATGTGTTGAAAGGACTTCTTTCCCTCACTGAAAGATCTCAGCACTCTGGTTGAAAATCAGTGCATTTAGTATATAGATAAATGGGTTTATTTCTAGACTCTCGACCCTTTTCTTTGGATCTATCCTATGCCAATGCTACATTGTTTTGGTTACTGTAGTTTTGTAGCAAGATCTTATGTAGGAAAGTGTAAATGCTCCAACTATGCTTTGTTTTGTTTTCAAGATTGTTTTGGCTCTTTGAGATCCTTCACTGATCCTTCCTGGTTTTAGGATCAGTTTTTCCATTTCTACCAAAAAGGCCACTGGGAATTTTGACAGGGATTGCATTGGATCTTTAGATTGCTTTGGGGAATATTGACATCTTAACAATGTTAAATCTCCCAATGCATGAACATGGCTGTCTTTCCATTTATTTAGATCTTTATTTTCTTTTGGCAGTGTTTTATAGTTTTAGCATGTAAGTGTTTCACCACCTTGTTAAATTTATCCAAGGTATTTTATTCTTTTGAGTGCTCTTGTCAATGGAAATGGTTTCTTAATTTCCTCTCTGCACTGCTTATTTTTGTGTGTGGATTTTGCATCCTGCAACTTTGCTGATTTCATTTATTATGTCTAACAGGTTTGGGGGATTCTTTAGGATTTTCTGTATTTGGGATTTTGTCATTGGCAGATTGAAATTGCTTTACTTGCTCTTTTCCAATTTGAGTGCCTCTGATCATTTCTTTTTCTTGACTAATTTCTTGGGCTAGACCCTGCAGTACAGTGTTGAATAGAAGGAAGAGAGCGGGCATCCTCGTCTGGTTTCTGATCTTGAGAACCCTGTCAGTTCTGGGACCGATGGGGGTCAAAGGGAGGACTGTGCACTTGCAGTGCTGGAGCTCGGAGGGAAATCAACACCTGCTCAGTCTCCTGTAGGAGTGCTGGGAGGGGGGGTGGAGTCTGGGTCTGGATTTGGGGGTCCAGAAGTGACACAGGAAAAGCCAGGCTGGTTGGCCAAAGCCCTTCCTCCTCTCAACGCCCCTTGGCCTGGTCTCCTCAGCCCCTTCCCTTCTGCAGAGTGCTCTGGCCCCAACCCATCACAAGCACTTTTGTCCCCGCAGAAGAAGAGCCGGAACGAGACATATGGCGAGGGCAGCGGTGTGGAAATCTTGGAGAACCGGCCATACACAGACGGCCCCGGCGGCTCTGGGCAGTACACACACAAGGTGTACCATGTGGGCATGCACATCCCCAGCTGGTTCCGCTCCATCCTGCCCAAGGCGGCCCTGAGGGTGGTTGAGGAGTCTTGGAACGCCTACCCCTACACCCGAACCAGGTGGGCCTTTCCCCACACCCCGAGCTGTTGGGCAGGGAAGGAACCCTAGGGGTGGCCCCCTAGGCAGGCTCACCCTCCACACTCCAAGGAGCCCAGGCTCCTGGGGAGCTGAGCCTCTGTTCCAGGAGCCTCTGTCCTCAGGGATCAGGCAAGAGAGGGGAGGGTCAACACCTAGATACCTCTCCACCTGCCCCAGGAAGGCCGGGAAGGCACGAGGCAAGCAAGGGTCACCTGAGACCCCTTTGCCCTCTGGGAAGGCTCAGGGAATACAAACCCCTGTTAATAATCACCTGACAATGGGGGATCATTAACCGACTATCTGGGAAGAAACATGAACCAAGGATAGACCAGATGGCCCAGAGATTCCCTCCAACCCTGAGACCTTCAGCACCTGTGACATTGTTTTATTATATTCCACTTTGAATGGGGCTTTCTTTGGATTCCCAAAGAAAGGAGGCTCTTCACTCCATGCCCCCACCCTCACCCGTCCAGGGTAGCTGAGTAGAACAGACGGGGGCTGCTCTCAGCTGGCCACCCACAGCTGTATAGGTGGGGGTCCCCGTGAGTCACCCCCCACTGGGTGAGGACCTGGGCTTGTCAGAGGATCTACTGAGGTTATTTCTCTTCCCAGAGGCACTTTCCTCCTGTGAGCTCATCTCCAGCCAAGAGAGAGGGGCTGTTGCCTTGTTGCCAGACCTGGTGGCTCGGGGGTGGGGGGTTTGGGACGTGACATGTCACAGAGTGCTAGTCTGGATTCTTGTGGCATGTCTGTGTGTGCCTGTGTCCCTACCGTGCCTTACACATGTGGACGATGGCCACAGGGTCTCTGGCAGCTTCCTATAATGTCTCCCTCTTTCCCCTAAACACATCCCCCCCTCCCCACAGCCTGGCCTCGGCAGTTCTCGGGACAAGGGGAGGGTTCCCGAGGTGGCCAGGACAGGCAAATCTCGGCCACCACTCCAGCCCTTTCTGCCTCTCGTGCCCAGTGGGGTCCAGCAGGCCCTGACCCAGCCATCCACAGCCAGCCCTGCAAGCCACCGGTCCTGACGTGTGCTTTCCTTCCATACACAGGTTCACTTGCCCCTTTGTGGAGAAATTCTCCATTGACATTGAAACCTTTTATAAAACGGATGCTGGAGAAAACCCGAATGTGTTCAGCTTGTCTCCTGTGGAGAAGAACCAGCTGACAATCGGTAACCACTACCACAGCCCTCCCACCCCGGGGAGGGCCAGAGCCCCATAGGGCCACTTCCTGGCTCTTCCTGCCTGCGTGACCTGGTCTCTGGGCCTGGCAGGCTCCAGGCTGGCTCCTGTCCTAGGCGGGGAGGTCAGAGTCCAAGCAAGCACTGGGCACTGGGGGAGGCAGGACCAGCCTCCTTGGCCCCATGTTCCTGAAGTGCACACCGACGCTGGGTGCCTTCCCCACTCAAGCCCCTTCCCTCCACCCCTTCAAGGCGTCCCCCTCCCCAGAGTGCAGACATGTGCTCAGGGGGGTGGGGGTGGGGGGACCTCAGGCTGACTGCCGAACCTGAGTGCAGTGGGCTTGGGGGGGCTGTGTCCCCTTGATGGTAGGTGGTCTTTGCTCCGCTGCCCTCCACCTCACTCTTTCATGAGGAGACAGCCCTGTGTGTTCAATCTTTTTTAAGAGAGGCCAGAAATCAGGATTTGCATGTGAAATCTTCCAGTTCCTAAATAAACGTATGCTGGCCACACAGACCACATCTGCGGGCCCCCTGCAGCCCAGCAGCCCCTGGTCTGCAACCTATGGGTTCCAGGCCCTATAGCGCGAGCCGCCATGGGGGCTCTGCCGGCAGGTGCGCGACCCGTGTTGGACAGGTGGCTGCCAGGGCCCCGGGATCACGCTCTCAGGCAGCCTCTGAGGGGCAGGAAGGGCTTTTCCCTGGGCGCCCTCACCCGGCCCCCTCCCTCCTGCTGGAGTTTTCAGGCCCCACCAGGGTTCTAGAGCTATGTTAGTCTGCCCAGGCTGCCGCAACCAAGGACCACAGACGGGGGACTTAAACACAGATGCGCATGGTCTCACGGTCTAGAGGCCAGAAGTGGGGCTGTCTCCTGGGGTCACTGAGGGAGAATCTGTTCCGGGCCCTGCCCCTAGCTTTTGGTGGCTGCTGGTGATCTCTGACATTCCTTGGCTTGGAAACACATCACCCCAGTCTCTCCCTCATCTTCACGTGGCATTCTCCCTATGTGCGCTTATCTGTGTCCAAATTTCCCCTTTTTATAAGCGCATTAGTCATTGTGGAGTAGGGCCTCCTACCCTAATGACCTCATTTTAATTTGATTACGTCTTTAAAGGCCTTATCTCCAAATAAGGTCACATTCTGAGGAACTGGGGGGTCAGGACTCCGACATATGAATGGGGGGCGGGGCAGGGGGTACACATTCTACCCACAACAGGAGGGACGGACCCAGCATGATACAGGCCCTCCACCAGCTCAGGTCCGGCCAGCCTCAGACATGGCCTGAGCTCCACGGGCTCCCTCCAGAGGCCACCTGCCGTGGCTCCTAAGTCTCTGTAATATGACTCATCCCCACCCCACCTCAGCCCGCCCCTTGCCCCTTGGCCTTTGCCTGCCCACACAGGCCGTGCATGTGGCCTGCTCCAGGAAGGATCTCTGTCCCCGCCGAAGGCCACGGCCCTTGGGCCGCTCCTGACCCCTTGCTGGTTTCAGTGGAGCCCACGTCTGTGTTTGCAAACCACGGCATGGTTCCATGCAGGCCGGCAAGCGGGGAGACGAGACAGCCAGAGCCTGGCCAGGGCCCAGCACCCCCGCCCCCCGTGCCATCATCCCCATACATCCGGGAAAGGGGCTCTCTGAGCCACAAACTCTGTCCTGGGATTTATGTACCCCAGGTGTGTGCCCAGCCCTGTGTAACACCCGCATGCCTCCGGGGGGGCACAGTGGGAAGAAGCGTGTGCCAAAGAGTAGTGCGGCCCAGGTCCTTCCCAGACTTGCTGCTATTTCTCTCAGCCCCCATCCCACACCCAGCCAGGTCCCACCAGCCCCCAGCCCTATGGCCTCCACTACCCACTCTCAGGACCGGCTCAGGTCCGACACCTCCTGCCAGTCTCCTCCCCTCTGATCGAAGACGGGCTCCTAGCAGCCAGCCTGCCTTAAAGCCACTGTGTAAATATAAGTAGAATATGGGGCCACTTCCCCCGCAGCCTGGTGAGAAAAGGTTGCATCACTGTCCCCTCCCCCATACAGACACTCTGGCGGCTCCCCAAACTCTCGCATCCCGTGCTGCGGGGCCTTCTTGGCTTCACTGCTCTGCTCCTGTAGCTGAAATGCCACTTTCTCTGGGAAGCTCTTCCTGGCCTTCTCTTCCGTTCGCCGCTGCCCGCCGCCACCGCCCTCCTATCCCACATCCCCTGTGGAAATTCATCTCCCCATGCCTCCTCAGCTCTTCACCTGATTAACTGCTTAGAGTCACAGGAGGACACAGGCCCTGAGGTCGGGAGAGCTCAAGGTCAGAGTGGCCCAGAGCAGCATCCCCAGTCCCATGTTCGGCCCTACGGCATATGAGGCCCAGAAGCCTGTGAGGCTTTGCGGGTGGCAGGGACACGGGGAGGGCACTGAAAAGGGAGGGGTGGGGTGGAGGTGGGGCAGAAGTGGCCACTGGCAGGCTCTCCCCACAGACTTCATCGACATTGTCAAGGACCCCGTGTCCCCCAATGAGTATAAGACGGAAGAGGACCCCAAGCTGTTCCGCTCGATCAAGACACAGAGGGGGCCCCTGTCTGACAACTGGATCGAGGAGTACAAACAGCAGGTTTTCCCCATCATGTGTGCCTACAAGCTCTGCAAGGTGGAGTTTCGCTACTGGGGCATGCAGTCCAAGATCGAGAGGTTCATCCATGACACCGGTGAGCTCGCCCGTGCCCGCTGCCTCCCTCTTCATCCAGCTGTGATTCGACATTTCCCTCTTATTCCTGAAAGATGAGCCAAAGCCCATGTGCAGCTTCCCGCAGGGTGTATCTTGACTACTTGCCGGGCGCCTAGAGGTGACAGGCAGTATATGTTGGTTGTCTGCTTAAGAAGCCCCAGAGCATGTCCCCAGACACTCTGGCTTGTGTTCATAGCTTATATATAGTGCCGGCCCCCTCAGGGGCAGTAGCCCCAGGAGACAGCCTCCCTGCTGCTTACCTGCACCAGGCCCTGACCGCAGCTCCGCCTCCCCCATGGGCTGGGTGTCGTGGGGGCAGAGGGTCTTGGACACCATGGGGTCCTCACACCAATGGGACCAATGGGCCCAACCTGGGGCTCCTCTCTCCCCTAGCACCTCAGCTCCCTACTTGCCCCCCAGGTCATGGCATGAGGTCAGTGCCAAGGGCCTGACCCAGCCCCAGGCTCATGATCCGGGAGTGGCATCTGGGCAGGTATCTTTTGACTCCAAGAATCAGGGTTTGGGTTTAGCTGTGAACAGAGCCACACTCTTGATAGTGTGCGTTGTGTGTGTCCTATCAGCTCACAGTGACTGATGAGGATAGCCATGTTACCCCCGCTTGCAGAGGAGGAAGCAGAGAGCCCAGGTCTCCCATCCCAGCTGCCCGAGACCTGAGCTGACATTCTTGCAGCAACGGGCAGGGGCATTGCAGCAGACGGTCTCCTCAGTGTGGGACCCAAGGGTGGCGTGCCTGAGGCCATGGCCCAGGACTTGGGGCGCAGAGACAGTCTTGGCTGAAGGAGGGCGCAGAAGGTCAAGGGATTTAGGAAGGATTGCAGGGGAGGCAGAGTGGCCTGAGCCAGGAGGAAGTGTCACCGGAGACCAGCCCGAGGACATGACATGGCCTGACCACTTGGAAAGCCACTCCACTTTCTCTAGGAAAGTGGAAGATGCATGCCCCGAGATCCAGTGACATCCCTCCCGGGTTTGCCCCCCCGAGAAACTCTTGTACACATTCCAGAATGTTCAGAGCAGCAGATTTGTAAAAGCTAAGTGGACAGACAATGAAAGTGAGCCAAAGACCCAATAGCAAAAGAAGGAATAAACAAAATGGCATTGCAAACAAATAAATACCAGACAGCAACAAACCTGAAACTCACCCAAAAAAAACCCACAAATGGCAGGAAAAGACATGCAGCATGACGCAGACATGTAAATGTCAGCAACATGCACACCAGCCTAACGTGTCAGGTAGGAAAACACATCTGTGGGCTGCAAAAGGAGAGGAAAGTAAATGAGCCTGGAGCGGGCAGGAGGAGAGGGTGTCCAGGACGGCCATCCCAGGGCTCCCTGCTTCTGGTCGCGTCTGCTCCCTCACTGGGTGGTGTGGATAGGGATGATGCTCTCTTTCTTCTTAATGTTTTCTTAGTGAGCTTTATCGAGGCCTAATTTTGCATACCATACACTTCCCCCCCTTGTAAGAGGACAGTTCTATAAGTGGCAGTATATTCAGAGTCGTGCACACGGTTCTAGAACATTCCATCACCCCAGTCTTTTGTTCATGTTCACAGTCACCCCCACGCCCACCCCCAGCCCAAGGCAACCCCCTCTGCCTTCTGTCTCTAAAGTTCTTTTATTATCCTTTATACCTTGAAAGCGATCTCATTTTCATCATTTGACTTGCATGATATATTCTTCTACGTCTTATTTTGTCTTATTTTGCATCTTATTTTATATGTATATATGTTCTATTTGTGAAAAAGGACCAACCCACTTTGAACGGGAACTTGATTTCCATGTGGAAATTCGACAGCAAAAGTGTACCTGACACTGAGGCAGGAGACGGTGGGGGAGTCCTCCTCTAGCTCCCCCTGGGGCAGGAATCCCCCCAAAATTCAGCGTGGGCTTCTGAGCAGCCACGATCCCTCAGGAGGCCACTCTGCTCCAATTATAGAACCTCGTGAGGCCATCTGTGAGCCAGACCCCTCATTTACAGATGGGGAAACTGAGGCACGGGGAGGCAGTGATTTGCCCACAACCACACAATGGGTATAACCTCGGGGTGCCTTCCAGCCCCACGCCCAGCCCTGGGGGCTAACGTCTCTCCTGTCTCCCCCTCCCGCCCCCGCCACCGCCTGGGGGCAGGCCTGCGGAAGGTGATGGTGAGGGCCCACCGGCAGGCCTGGTGCTGGCAGGATGAGTGGTATGGGCTGAACATGGAGAACATCCGGGAGCTGGAGAAGGAGGCGCAGCTCATGCTGTCCCGCAAGATGGCCCAGTTCAACGAAGATGACGAGGAGGCTGCAGAGCTGGCCAAGGACGAAGCCAGCCAGGCCCAGGTCCCTGGGGAGACCCCCCAGCCCAGCAGCAGCAGCGGGGAACCCTTGGCAGGCCGGGGACTCAAGAAACAGTGGTCCACGTCCTCCAAATCCTCGCGGTCCTCCAAGCGGGGAGGTGAGCCCCGGGGCACATAGCACCCCCTTTCTCCAGGTGGAGGGGGGCTCTACCTTCCACGAGTCTACCCCAGGACAGCCCTCACCCCCATCCACAGCAGCCAGCCCCCTGCCACGGCCAGATAATTCTGACTCCAGACATGGACTCTTGCTTCCCAACCTTGTGGGCCACACCTGTGGGGAGTCAGAACCATTCTGCTGGTAGCCCCCCAGCTCAGAGCGAGCCCACGGTGCCTCCCCCGGTAGCAGGTGACCCTGGACTCACCTACAAAGGCCAGGTAAGACAGGCCGGCCATGGGGGAACCCAGCTCCCAGCCTCTCCTGGGGCCCCGAAGCTACAGCTCTGAGGAACCAGGGTTCCCAGGAGGGGAGGGAGTCTGGGTGGGTACCCCCAGCACGCCCAGGAGGGGTCTCTGCTCCTGTGGCAGGAGCCAGGCTGAAGGAGCCTGAAAAACCTTTAGATCCTGAGAAAGGCCTTTTTCGGGAGAACTTTGGCAAAAGTGCTGTGGCTGGTTGGAAAAACCAGGGTATCCCGTGTATGGCCAGGAGTCTCCTCTGCAAATCCAGCTTCCCCATGCCAGGCTGGCCTGTCTCTGTGCTGAAGGGCTCTGTGGATGTATATATGTCGATAACCTTTTATGTCACTCACCTCCTGAGTACCGCACAGTCCTATCTGCTCTGCTGCAGGAGAATTTCTGGGGCTCCCCCCCACCGGGCAGACCCCGGGCAAGAGCACAGGAGTGGACCCTGGCCTGCGTGACTGCACGCCCTGGCCTGATACCAAATACCCTCCCAGTCCCTTGTCCTCCCTGGGACACATGCATGTGGGACCTTCTTGAAAGTTCCAGGAGCTTCCACCCCTCCCTTCTCCCTTCTCCCCCGAGCCCTCCTGGCCCTGCTCTGGCCTAGCCCAGCTGGCTGGTCAGTCAGCTTGAGGTTTTGCCTTCCAGCCAGCCCTTCCCGCCACAGCATCTCCGAGTGGAGGATGCAGAGTATCGCCCGGGACTCAGACGAGAGCTCAGACGACGAGTATTTCGACGCTCATGGTAAGTGGCTCTTCCCGGGGGCGGGAGGGAGGATCTGAGAGGGTCAGGGCAGAGGATGAGATGAAATCCCCAGGAGTCGGGGGCCTCAGGCTCACCCCGGCCATGGATGTAGGATGGATTCATACTCAGACGGGGCCTTTGTGCCACATTGGGTTTATTTCCATAAGAAGCTTGACATAAGCATGGCATCTTACAATTTTCTAAATCTTTGTAATGACCTTGTTTTGTTCTTGGTTCAATGGTTGTCCATCTCACGTAGGAACCTTAGCAAATGCAAACAAGCAGGAAATATGGGAAATGCCCATTTTCCCACCAATCCCAAAATAAGCACAGTGAACATACAGCCTCCTGAATCACCCACCTTTGCTGGGAAGATGCGGGAACAGTTGACCCTCGAGCAACACGGTTGGAACGGCACAGATCCACGTACATGTGGATTTTTTCTGATAAGTACCGTACCATCAGTGTGTTTTCTCTTCTTTATGATTTTCTTTTCTCTCTTTTTAAGATTTTATTAATTTATTTGACAGAGAGAGACACAGCGAGAGAGGGAACACAAGCAGGGGGAGGGGGAGAGGGAGAAGCAGGCTTCCCGCCAAGCAGGGAGCCCGACGTGGGGCTCGATCCCAGGACCCTGGGATCATGACCTGAGCCGAAGGCAGATGCTTAACGCTTGAGCCACCCAGGCGCCCCAACTGAATTTAAATTTTAAAAAAACTTCAAAAAAAAAATCTCAAAGCAGTGTTTTTCAAATTGCCTGAGGCATTAATGGGTCGCAAAATCTATTTTTTTCTTAAATGACATAGGTCAGAATAGTTTGTAATAAGTACTTTTTTTTTAAAGATTTATTTATTTATTTGACAGAGAGAAAGAACACATTACAAGCAGGGGGAGCGGCAGGCAGAGGGAGAGGGAGCAGGGAGCCCGGCGCGGGGCTCCATCCCAGGACTCCGAGATCATGACCCGAGCCGAAGGCAGATGCTTAACGACTGAGCCACCCAGGCGCCCCTCTTTATGATTTTCTTTTTTTTTTTTTTTAAAGATTTTATTTATTTATTTGAGAGAGAGAAAGAGCACAAGAGGGGGGAGCGGGAGAGGGAGAAGCAGACTCCCTGCTGAGCAGGGAGCCCGATGCGGGACTCGATCCCGGGACTCCAGGATCATGACCTGAGCCGAAGGCAGTCGCTTAACCAACTGAGCCACCCAGGCGCCCCCCTTTATGATTTTCTTAATGACGTGTTTTCTCTAGCTTATTTTATTGTAAGACTATGGAATATCATATATATGACATACAAAATCCGTGTTAATTGACTCTGTTACCGGTAAGGCTTCTGGTCAACAGAGGCTATTAGTAGTTAAGTTTCTGGGGAATCAAAAGTTTGAAGTGGATTTTCGACTGTGTTGGGGGGTCAGCACCCCAGCTCCTGTGTTGTTCAAGGGTCAACTTCACTAAAACACTCACATGCTTCCTACCTTGGCTCTTCCTCTCCACCGGCAGACAGGTCTGTGGAGACTGGTTTCCAGCTTGTGGTTGACGAGGCAGGACACAGGCTCGGAGGGGGACAGGGGCTTGCCCACAGACACTGAGCAGGGCCAGGGCAGGCCAGAGCCCCCCACGGGGCAGCCGTAGCCTGGAGCAGGCAGAGGGGCCACCTGATTATGGTATTTTCATTAACTGGCCGGTCCTTGAGGGAGAACTTGGGGAACCAGTGTCCAGGCAAAAGGGATCTGAGCTGGAATGGGTGGTAGGTGGTTCCTGAGCTTCCTTCTGCACCCGGGCCCTCCCCAGGGGGGGAGGAAAGGTATTTTGGGCCTCCCACCCATGCCCACCTCTTTGGGCAAGAGGTGCACCCTCTCCTGGCTGTGAGTCCCTGACAGGGGGGAAATGCACATCTAACAGAGAAACTTTAGAAAAAGCTGGAAGAGAGAAGAGTTAGCAAAGCAGGAGATGCCAGCGTGAAAGTGGCCGGGGAAGTGCCCTTCAGTGGGATGCGGGGCTGGAGGAGGGACCTGTGCCCGCCAGTGCCCAGACAGCCGCCTCCAACCCAGCAGTACCCCAGGCTGCTGTTCTCAGCAAAGCAGAAACAAGAGTAATGGATGGAAGCGCCCACAGCGAGGCTGTCCATTTGTGGACGTTGAGAACGGTCAGGGACGTTAGCTGATGGGTGGAGAGACAAAACGTAGTCCATCCATACAGTGAAATAGGATTCAGCCGTAGAAAGGAGGGAACCATGGACACCTGCCATACCGTGCATGGAGCTTGGCGATATGGTGCTCGGTGAAAGAAGCCAGACACAAAAGACCACACGTTGTAGGATTCCATTCAGTGAAATGTCCAGAACAGGCAAATCCATAGAGACAGGAAGTGGATCGGTGGCCTCCAGCGGCTGGGGGAGGGGACGGGGATCAACTGCTAAGGGGTACAAGGTGTCCATTCGGGGAGATGGAAATGCTCTGGAACCAGACAGAGGTGGTGGTTGTACAGCGTCGGGAACGTACGAAAGGTCACCTTAAAGGGGTTTAAATGGTGAATTTTATGTTACGTGAAAATTATCACAGTTTTTAGAAAAGGTCAAGCAGAAGCCCCCTGGATGTCGGTCATGGGTTCATCCTGCTCAGGAAGGGAGGGGTGGAAGCAAGCACGGAGGTGGACACAGGCCAGAGAGGGGCGGGGAGCCCCCAGAGTGGCCACAGCGAGGCCCTGCACCTCCCAGCCGGGCCTCCCCGCACTCCTCGGTCCCTGCCCTCCAGGGAAGGGCTGAAGCCCTGCTGTCTCCCCGCAGAGGACCTGTCCGACTCAGAGGAAATATTCCCCAAGGACATCACCAAGTGGAACTCCAATGACCTCATGGACAAAATTGAAAGCCCTGAGCCGGAGGATACACAGGGTACCTGAGTTTGGCGGGGGGCTGCTGCAGGGCCTGGGGAGGGGGGCTGCAGGGGCCAGGCCCCTCCTCTCTGACCCAGCTTCTGTGCAGCGCTGGGCATCGGGGAGGAGGGGTGGGAGTACCCACGGCCCCACTAGTCACGGTCACTGCCTCTGTCCTGTGGGCCTGGGGCTGCCCGGCTGCCCCTCTGCTCACAGCACCCCCTGCTTATGTGTTGCAGACGGTCTCTATCGCCAGAGCGCCCCTGAATTCAGAGTGGCCTCCAGTGTGGAGCAGCTGAACATCATCGAGGTGGGTGCCCAGGGGAGCAGAGGGCCAGGGGCTGTGCTGCCGGGGGCCCTCCGGGGCTGCAGGGGGAGGCGGCTGAGCTCAAAGGACGGGTCCCGTGGGGCTGCAGAGGCAGAACTCGGCCACCCACCACCTCACGTCCCCACTGGCCTAGGCGCCATCAGAGAGAGGCCTGGGGGCTCCTTTACTCCCTGCCCCGACGTCCCTGAGAACCAAGAAGGACTGCAGGCAGCCCCCAAAGAAGGCCTTGACCCATCTCCGCCAGTGGAAAGTGAAAGGAGAAACTTGTAAATTCCAGACCAAAAAACAGATGTTCACCTTGTACCCAGCCTTTCCTCATTTGCTGAAGAAAATAAGATGGGAGGGGAGGAAGCGAAAGTCGTCTAGGCAGAAGTGAGCGGCCGCCACCCCGCTGGGGCCCCACAGGGCTCCCGGTGTCCAATAAAGCTGTCTTGGTAGAGCGCCTGTGTCCGCTTCGGGGGTTCTTTGCACGGGGCTCACGCCCCTTCTCCTCCTCCAGCTGTGGGCGGTCAGAGCTGTTTGCACTGGGGGTGGGAGTCAGGGCCGAGCAGGGCTGTCACACACTGCGGTCACCGCACTGCTCGCGGTCACCATGCCGCTCTCACCTCAAGCTGCCCAAGGTGGGGACAGCACCTCTGGGAACTCAGGACGCCTGGGGAGCTTGGGCCAGGTGCCACGGAGGAGGAGCAGCATCCACACCGCCCTCCCCGACTTGGGGTTTTCTACTCTGCGGTCCGGGGTCAACGTGGGCTTTTCTAGAAGGCAAACCGGGACAAGGGGAGTTGATTTCCAATTGCCAGTTAATGGCAAGATAAAGCACGTGGAGCCCCCTCCCCACCTAGGGCGCACACAGCTCTGACGGCCCCCTCGGGAGGGGCAGAAGGGGCCTCAGGCTCTAGATCTGCCTCAGGATGTGCGTTGGAACCAAGCACAGTTCTGGGCACCGCCATCCAGAGTCAGGTCCCTTGGGTTGCAACAGCCCCCAAACCGGAGCCTCCCCTCCCTGCCTTGTGGAGGGGGTCCGGCTTCATGGAGACGCTGACGGGGCCCCCGGCTCCCGAGCCCCCTGCCACATTGCACCTCCCCCGGGGTCTGTTCCTCCAGGGGCTGAGTCTCGGGTGGGTGTGCCCTGGCATTAGGCACCAACGGGAGGAGAGCCATGTCTCCAGTTGGCCTCTGGGAGCCCCTGAACAGTCCCAGCCTGCAGTGCTGGGTCCCAGGAGACAGGCCCAGGCCTCTCGCTGCCCACCCTTGCCCGTCCTGGGTCTCTGAGGACCGCTGGACTCCACCTCCCTAACTGGGTGATGGTGAGGCGGCCCTGAGACAGGCCTTCCCTGAGCGCCTGGCCTGGCTGTGTTGATAAGCCCTTGGGGCGGTGTGGTAGCTCCTTCTGGCGGCTGGGCTGGGCGGCTGGTGGCCCTGCCCTGCGCTGCCTGGGCCGTGAATTCATTCCTGCCCAGGCCGGCCAGTGGCGGGCAATCTCATGTGGGGGCAGGAATCATTCCCACGCTCTGTCGGGCATGTGTTCCTGCCCAGGCCCCGTGGCCCACACCTGGCCAGTGACCGGTCTCCTCTTGGGGATGAGGCAGCCCAGTATTGCCTCGGCTGCAGACCCCATACCGCCCACCAGCCTGCCTTCCTCGTTCACTGCTCGGTGGCTCCTGGGCCGGCCCAGTCCCTGTGTTTCCTGGCAGCCTCACCAGCCCCTGGGTCCAGGGCCTGTCCTGCCCACTCCCCGCCTGGGCTCTTTGTTGATACTTGGGTCCCACTGCTGCCCCCCACCCCCGACACCCTCTAGTGGCCCAGTTCAGGGCCGGTTGTCCCCCACACGCCTGGACATAATATAGGCAAGGCGAGTACTCACCAGTGGCTTCTCTTGGGCCCTGGTTCTAGCTCCCACAGTCACACACCAGACGTTAAGGTGGAGAAAGGCCCCTGAGGATGCGGCCACAGCCAGGGTTGGCAGGAGAACACTGAACCGGTGGCAGAAGCTCTGGGTTCCGGGCCAGCTTGGCACCGATGTGCTGTGTGACATTAGATAAGTCTCTCGGCCTCTCTGGGCCACTACCACCTTGGCTGTAAATAGAACAGTCCCATACCCCGTGCAAATGTGTACAAGTCTCAGGTCTCACTTTGACCTCACACGCAGGCCTGACCAGCAGGAGGGGATCCTTAACCCCTCCCAAATTAGGGGGCTTCAGACAGGCACACCTGCATTCCCTCTCTGCTCTAAGATGCTTGGAGACCTTGGTCTTTGAGAGAGTCTGGGAATGGCAGCACAGGGGACAGAAGGGAAGCCCCGTGTAGATGGGGGAGAGCTCAGAGCTGCAGGCCCAGTGCCCAGGGTCACCGCCCGCCCAGGCTGAGGCTGCCCTGGGTGCAGACGCATGGAGGGCAGGCAGGCTCCAGAGGCCCACATAGGAGGGGCCAGTGCCTCCTCGCCAAGGCTGGAAGCTGCTGCCTGGGCCCCCTGATGGAAAGTGGAATCTGTGTTTCGGAGGCTCATCCTCAGCCCCTGGTCAGGCTGGCTGATGGGAGGGAGTCAGGGCTGCTCGTGGGGAGGAGGAGAGGGACCATCTCAGCCTCCCCAGGGGAAGGGGCTGGGGTGGCCCACACCAGGCCCTGTAGCTGAGGAACTGAAATGGGGCTTCGGAGAGGGAGCAATGGGCCAGACGGGCCTCCCCTGGGGTGACAGGGGCCCAGCAAGGAGCTGAGTCCCCGGGGAGTTGACACCCCACCAACCCATGCAGGACGAGGTCAGCCCACCCCTGGCCGCGCCGGCCTCCAAGATCCACGTGCTGCTGCTGGTGCTGCACGGAGGCACCATCCTGGACACGGGCGCTGGGGACCCCAGCTCCAAGCAGGGTGACACCAACACCATCGCCACCGTGTTCGACACCGTCATGCGTGTGCACTACCCCAGCGCCCTGGGCCGCCTTGCCATCCGCCTGGTGCCCTGCCCACCCATCTGCTCTGATGCCTTTGCCCTAGTCTCCAAGTGAGTGCATAGGACCCAGACCACCTGCCCCAAAGCACCTGGCCCCAGGGGTCAGGCTGCTTCCCTAGAGTCAGGAACCCCGTCTCGATGTCCAGACTTATCATCCAGCCCCTTCTGTCCGGAGGTGACCAAAACTTATGCAGATGGCTGGGCTTACAGAGGAGGGGCCCCGGGCCTAAGGCTGAGCCTCAGTTGCCCTATCTGCGATATGGGGATGTAGACCTGCCCCTGAGACACAAGGCCTTACCCGCCCCCCCACCCCCGCCTTGTTACCCAGCCTTCCAGGGCCGGGCCCAGAAGCGACCCCGTGAGGTTGGCCAAGTCACAGCTGAGGCTCTCGGGTGGCAGGCCTGCTGCTGTGGTCAGGGGGAGGGGCCCCTGCCTGCTCTCTCCTGATCGGGCCCCCTCCCCCAGCCTTAGCCCCTACAGCCACGATGAAGGCTGTCTGTCCAGCAGCCAGGACCACATCCCCCTGGCTGCCCTGCCCCTGCTGGCCACGTCCTCACCCCAGTACCAGGAGGCGATCGCCACGGTGATTCAGCGGACCAACCTTGCCTATGGGGACTTCATCAAGTCCCAGGAGGGCATGACCTTCAACGGGCAGGTGAGTCGTGGGGCGGGAGAAGGGCAGACAAGCCCCGCAGGGCAGGGTGGCGACGGCCCTCCCCGGCTGCCGCCCCAGCAAGCAGGAAGGGCACCCGGGCCTCTGGCGCCTCTCCGTCTCTAGGTCTGCCTGATCGGGGACTGCGTCGGGGGCATCCTGGCGTTCGATGCCTTATGCCAGAGCAACCAGCCAGTGTCTGAGAGCCAGAGCAGCAGCCGCCGGGGCAGCGTGGCCAGCGTGCAGGTACCAGCTTCCCGCGGCCCCCAGAGCAGGGGACCTCAGGGGGCCCAGGTTGCAGCACAGGGGCCCAGAGCCGCCAGGGTGGGCGCTCGGGGCGGGTGAGCAGCTGCAGCGGGACGGAGCCTGGAGCACATGAGGCTTCGGCGGGCGGTGAAGCAGGGTCTGCACTGTAGGGAGCTGGGCTCTGGTCCCAAGAGGTGGAGCGGCAGCCCCTCTGAGCTTCCCGGCAGGAGGGGGTCCGGGATCCCTCCGCTGCAGGGGGTTGGGGGGCAAGGCCGGGCAAGGCAGCGAGGTCAGCGAGAGGTCCCAAACACCCGGGTGGCCAGGTCGGGCAGGAACGGAAGCTGTTGGGACTCGGCCAGCGGGCGGGGGATGGGGGGGACAGTGGGGCCGCGGGGGGACAGGGCTTTCCCCTCTCTGCTGTGGGTGAGAGGCTGGCTGGGCAGTGGCCAGTGGGCCTGGAGTCGGGAGGGAGGACACTGAAGCTGGGCCCAGGCCAGTGGCCACTGGGCAGTGAGCCTGCACGGGGCTGTTCCAGGACACTGACCTGCTGTCCCCCGGCACCCTGGTCAATGCGGCACATGGAGGCAGTGGCAGCGGTGGCCTGGAGAGCAGCCGGCACCTGAGCCGCAGCAACATTGATATCCCCCGAAGCAATGGTGTCGAAGACCCCAAAAGGCAGTTGCCCCGAAAGAGGAGTGACTCATCCACCTACGAGCTGGATACCATCCAGCAGCACCAGGCCTTCCTGTCCAGGTGGGTGGGGCCGGCGGGGCCCCGAGGGTCTGACCATGAGGCCTGTGGCCAGGTGAGGAGGGGGACTCCCAAGAGGGGGGGATGCCTCGGAATTGAGGACGTGAACCAGGTCGTGCCAATGGCCGACACGAGGGGACTGGGATGCCCGGGCTGGGCCCGTGGCTCTTTGGCCAGGAGGAAGTGGCTTGTTGGGTGCGTCTGGGGTCTTGTACACACCGAGGGCCATCTTGGGCCCAAGGGAACAGCTTGTCCAGGGGTGGGGGAGAGTTGGGGGGCAGAAGCGATCAGGGGTGGCTGTTCTAAAGGCAGTGGCACCCCGAGAGAGGTGTCCCAGTGGGCACTGGGCAGCCACATCTGCAGGAGCGCTCAGGGGCCAAGCCTCGTTTGGGCCTGACGACCCCCGGGGGTCTTCCTTTGGGAGGCTGAGGGCAAGCCAGAGCTGAGAAGGGGTGTGGTGTGACCTCACGAGGCCCTCCATCTGCAGCCTCCATGCCAGCGTGCTGAGGAATGAGCCCAGCTCCCGCCGTTCGAGCAGCTCCACCATGCTGGATGGCACAGGGGCTGTGGGGAAGTTCGACTTTGAGATCGCAGACCTTTTCCTCTTCGGGTGCCCGCTGGGGCTCGTCCTGGCCTTGAGGAAGACTGTCATCCCTGCCCTGGATGGTGAGAGGTCTGCAGGGACAGGGCGGGGCAGGGGGTATATGAACTGGGTAGAGGGTCTCAGTGGACCCCTGTCACAAGGCCATGGCCACATCCCAGGCCCCTTCCTGCATCAGCCTCATTTCTGCCCTCCCCAGCACAGACTCGCTGCTCTCCTTTGCTCCTACTCCAGCAGCTCAGTCTCTGGCCCCCATCTCTTGGCCCCTGCTGTTCCATTTCATCTTCAAGGCACCTCTGGGAGCTGAGGTCCAGAAGGGAAGGGGCTGCCCTGGTATCAGATGGACACAGACAGACCCAATCTCCTGGGCCCAAAGTCTTCCCATAAGGAAGAGATCGGAAGCCAGGCACCCCCAAATCCTCCTAGGTGCCTGGCTTCCCGGTCCCAGAAGGGCCGCGGCCACACTGCTCCAGAGACCCTCCTCAAGGCCACAGGGGCAAGGGGTGTGACATGCCGGCTGAGCAGCCTGTCAGCAGCAGTCCCTGCAAGGTGCCCCCGGGAGCAGCCAGTGTGGCCCAGGGAGCCCTGGCATCCTTACAGGGGCTGTGCGGGGCCCGCATTACATCCGCAGGTTACAGAGGGGCAAACTGAGGCTCAGAGAGGTGTGGACACTCGCCCAAGAGCAAGCCAGAGGTGGCTTATATATAAGCGGACAAAGACGTAGGGACAGTGACGTATGGCAACATCATCTGTAGTCGTGAAACAAGAGAACCGCTGTAAATGTTGGTCCACGGAGGGGGGCTGGTGACTAAACCCTGGCGCGGCGCCCACGATGGAGGATGCCCGCGGGGGAAGACGGGTTGATGGAACTGGCAGGGCTGACATGAAGGACGCCCACGTTTTGGTGTTACATGGGGCTGGAGGGGTTCAAAAGGAAAGCACCTGTTCCTCCGTGTGTGTTTAAAAAGTGAGACGTCTACTACTGCTCTTTATACTTACGCTCAGCCTGTCTCCCCAACAACCATGACGTGCTCGGAGAAGCAGCCCCATCTCACAGCCTAGGGCTCCACTGGGCTCAGTTTAAAACAAATTTGGTTAATAAGCGGACAGATGCCAAATCCTAGAGACAGGCTTAAGTATGCCCCGCCCCCTCTGCTGTAGACCCCGCCTCCTCAGGGCTCTGCCATCCCCCGCCCCCCCGCTGCCCCCAGTTTTCCAGCTGCGGCCGGCCTGCCAGCAAGTCTACAACCTCTTCCACCCCGCGGACCCATCCGCCTCCCGCCTGGAGCCGCTGCTGGAGCGGAGATTCCACGCCCTGCCGCCGTTCAGCATCCCCCGCTACCAGCGCTACCCGCTGGGGGACGGTTGCTCCGCGCTGCTGGGTGAGCGGCGCCGGGAGGCCCTGGGGGGGGGGGGGGGGGCCGCCCGCCCCGGCCCCCCCCGGGAGCTGGGCCCCCGGGGGGCCTGGGGGGGGGGGGCCGCGGGGGGGGGCGGGCCCCCCCCCGGGGGGGGGGGGGGGGGGGGGGGGGGGGGCAGACTGGGACTAGGATCCCCTCCCCGCCGCCTGAGGCAGAGCTGTGTGGGGGCCCCTCGTGGCAGCAGGCGGCCAGGGGGTTCAGAGCAGGGTGCTTGTGTGAGGACTGCTGCCCATCGGCCACTCTTGGCCCTTCCCGGGAGGCCCCCAACCCCCCACCCCCACCCTCGAGTGTGTCCTGGCGTCCTGTCCGGTCCTGGTCTTCAAGGAGCCCCACGTGTCCGTGTCGGAGGAGCGCGTCTGGACTGCCCTCGCGAGTGTCTGTTCTTGTCCTCTCTGTTCTCTCCCGTCTGCCTCCAGTCGAGACAGTGCAGAGAAACCCCGAGCTGGTCCTGGAGGGTGGGCCCCTGGCCCCTCTCCCCCCAGGGGACGGCTTCCTGGAAACCAGTATCCCCGTTCCCGCGCTCACCTGGCAAGACGGGCCCCGCCCGAGCCCGGGCTGTGCTGAGTGTGTGTAACACCCCCGTTCACGGTGGCATCTGCTTCGCTGGCTGACTGCTGGTCCTCAGGGACTTCCCACGCCCTCCTTGGCCACTTGGAGTCTGTGGGACCGTGGTGTCCCACGGAGACCAGACAGGACAAGTCCTAGGGACCGGGCCCTGGCGCCTCCTCTCTGCACACCGAGAGCCTAGGAGCCCAGAGGGAGGAGCGGCTGTCCCGGGGTCACCTAGCATGGGTGTCAGTCCAAAGGCTCCGGCTCTCATTTGTGAGGCTGGGGGGGCAGCCAGCAGACGGGGTGAGGCCTCGAGCCTCAGCCCACCTGCTCCCCAGGAGAAGCTTCCGGTCCCGGTGAGGGGTTGATTCCAGAGTCCCACTCCTTCCCTGCCTGAGGGGGTCCAGGCACCTCATGCACCCCATCTGCACGTGGGTCCTCCAGCCGAGCCCCCACTCTCCCTGCTCTGCCCTGGCCCAGTTGAACCCTCGGCACCTGCCTTTGTCCCCAGACACCCATTCGGGGCTGGCTCCATGTGGCCCACGTGAGGGACACGCGGGGGTGTTGCCTCATGCTCAGTGCCCAGCACTGGGCATCCCCCAGAGACCGCTTCAGGCCCTCCTGTTAGTGCCCCTCAAACCCAGCGACAGTGCGCTGCGGGTCAGGCCCCGCTCGGCTGAGCCCGGGAGGCTGGGAGGGCTAGCCAAGATCAGGAGCCGTGTGTTGGGTCAGACGGGTGGCCAGGGGGGGCGGGAACCTGGCCGCCTTGCCTCCCTGCCTACCGTGTCTGTGTCGGTCTGTCTGTCCGTCCCTGCCCCAGCCCTGCCTCCTCGCCCGCCTCGACTCAGTGCCCTGCCCTCTCGGCCCTGAGCAGGCAGGCCCTGGCACGCTTGGTCCCATCCTCACTGCCCTGTGCTCAGATGCCACTGCTCACCTGCGGCTGGAGGTGTCGGCCGCGGCTCCAGCCCCCCCAGCCCAGGGCATGCTGGGCCCTACCTCCCGCTGCTCAGGGGGCCGGGGGGCCGGGCTGGGGGGCCCTCTCTTACCCACTGGTCTCTGGTCCCTGTCTACCTGCAGCGGACGCGCTCCAGACCCACAACACAGTCTTTCAAGAGCACGCGGCCCCCTCCTCGCCCGGGGCAGCCCCCACCACCCGAGGCTTCCGCCGAGCCAGTGAGATCAGCATTGCCAGCCAGGTGTCGGGCATGGCCGAGAGCTACACAGTGTCCAGCATCGCCCAGAGTGAGTGCGGCAGTGTCCTGGGCCTGCCCTCCCTGCACCCTCCCCTCCGTCCCAGCAGGGGGTCTGCACCAGCCCCACCCCGGGACAGTCGGCTGTGTCTGGAGACAGCTGGGGAGAGCACTACCAGCATGAGGTGGACGGTGACCGGGTGCTGCTCAACACCTACGGTGGCCCCAAACGTCCAGAGAGGACTCTGGAGGGAGGGAGCCTTCGAAGGGGCTGCCCAGTGGGGCCAAGTCCAGGTGGCAGGCGATGGGCCTGGGAGGAGGGGTCCTAGCCCCAGGGGGGCCGGTGCTCCCTGAGGAGGAAGCCCGCAGAACCAGACAAGCCAGAGGGGCAGCCAAGGGGAGACTGGGAGGCGGGATCTCATTGTGGCCGCCCCTCTGTGGCCTCCTTCGTGGCTTGGCTCCTCAGAAGCTTCTCAGCAGCTAGAAACGGAGCCCAGGTCACCCCCACTCATTCCCCCAGGGCCAGCTGCCCCCTCCATCCTCCCTGACCATGTGACTGGCTGCCTGTCTGGCTGAGCAGGGCTGCCTGAGCTGCGGCTGGCATGAGCATCCTCCCATGAGGGGCGCTGGGGCGCCCGGCACTCTTCCCCGCATCCTTCCTGGCCTGTGGTGGCAGCCTGGGGGCCCCAGCATGGCTGACCCTGTCCCCGTTGTTCTTGCTTCTCAGAGGCCCCGGCGTCGCTCAGCCATACCCCCAGCGTGAGGCGCCTGTCTCTGCTCGCCCTGCCCCCCCCACCCCCCACTACCCCGGGCCCCCACCCGCAGGCCGGGCAGGCGAGCCCCAGCCTGGAGCGGGCCCCCCGCCTCCCTGACTTGGACACCAGAGAAGGTACCGGGCATCACACGGCCTCCATCCACACACGCTCTCCTCCCCTAACTGGGGTCTCACCGCTGCCAGGCCCATCTCACCGTCAGGCCCTGCCCGGGGAGGCCTGACCAGGGAGGCCGGAGGCTTGGGCTGGGGAGGAGGCAGAGGGGTTGGAGTTGGCTGGGGGGTCAGGACCAAGGGCCTGTGTGTGCGGCGAGCAGGCTGCGGGCGGAACACAGGGGAGTCCTGACCCCCACCAGGGGCTACGTACAGAGTAGCTGCTGCATGCAGCCATCAAGAAGGCACTTTCTAACCCTTATCTGGAGCTAGGGCGGTTTCCCAGCCCCGAGTGGGAGCCAGGATTTGCACCCAGGCCTTGACACTTGGCCTGCAGGCTCCCAGGTGCTGAGGGGACATCAGGCCTTGCCTTGGGGTTCACCCCGGCAAAGCCTGTCACGGGCCTGAGGACTGCAGGGCAGATGGGGGGGACAAGAGAGGCCTGAAGAGGACAGTGACGGGGCCCAGGGCAGGGGGGCGGCAGGATCCGCGACAGGACCAGGGATAGTCCAGCCTCCTAGCCGGGATTGTCCCCTCCCGCTAACTCCACGTGCCCCTTCCTCACGGACTGCATGCTCTCCACGGAGCCTCCCTGCCCTCATCCCCAGGCCTTCGGGCTGCTCGCACGCTATCCCAGAGTCCTGTGCCTTCCCCACTCCCTTCGGTCACCCGGCCAGGGAGGAGGAGGCTCGCTTTGGCTGCAGCCCTGGTTCCCCCGTCAGAGGAGGGTCTGGTCTTTGGGCTGAGCCAAGCCTGAGGGGCCTGGCATCCCCCGAGGGCAGCCCGGTCAAGGCCCTCCCCCTGGCAGTTGCAGCAAGGTGGTGGGGCCAGAAGCGGATCGACTACGCCTTGTACTGCCCCGACGCTCTGACGGCCTTCCCCACCGTGGCCCTGCCCCACCTCTTCCACGCCAGCTACTGGGAGTCAACGGATGTGGTCTCCTTCCTGCTGAGACAGGTACCCGGGGGCCCACCGCCAGGAACCCCCGGGCCTCACATGTGGACCAAGTAATAGCACCACTGACATGGCCCCAGTTCATAGACAAGGGCAGTGGGGGCTCCCCTGAGACCACAGAGCAAGCAGGATGGAGGAACGCTTGCCGACGTTGGGATGGGGTGAATGTATGCACACGTTCATGAGACATGTGACTTGGGGGACCAGAGAATGGACTGTAGTGGGTTGAAGAGTGTCCCCCAACCCTTCACGGTCTCCCATTTCTGGCTCCGAGGGCCACTGGCCTCCCCCTCCTAGAAGAGGCAGTCTTGAGATGGCCCCGTGGCCTGCTGCTTCCCCTCAGGTCATGAGGCATGACAATTCGAGCATCTTGGAGCTGGACGGCAAGGAGGTTTCGGTGTTCACCCCCTCAAAGCCAAGAGAGAAGTGGCAGCGCAAGAGGACTCATGTGAAGCTTCGGGTGAGGGGGCCCCCCACATCCGCTGTCCTGCTGAATCCTCACAAGACACCCTATTACAGACGAGGAGACCGAGTCACAGAGTCACACGCTGTCTTACTTAGTCCTCGGTCTGTGAGGTTGGAGCTGTTACCCGTTAATAGGCAGGGAGGTGCACGAAGGCCACGTAGGTCAAGTGGCTGAGACGGACTTGAATCTGGGCCATCTGGTGTTAAGCCCCGTGCTCACCCACCAGGCCCAGGAGATCCTAGCCATCCTTCCCTCCCCTACCCTGACCCAGCCTCGCTCCTCCTGTCCCCAGAACGTGACCGCCAACCACCGGATCAACGATGCCGTCGCCAACGAGGATGGCCCGCAAGTTCTGACGGGCCGGTTCATGTATGGGCCCCTGGACATGGTCACTCTGACTGGGGAGAAGGTGAGGACCTGGGGAGGCTGCAGGAGCTCCTGCCTGGCCTCCCGCTGGCTGGGGAGTGGAGGCTGGGGAGGCCAGCAGCCCCGGCCTCTTCCTGACCAGCTCGCCTGGCCCCCCAGGTGGACGTGCACATCATGATGCAGCCGCCCTCGGGCGAGTGGCTGTACCTGGACACGCTGGTGACCAACAGCAGCGGGCGGGTCTCCTACACCATCCCCGAGACCCACCGCCTGGGTGTGGGCGTCTACCCCATCAAGATGGTGGTCAGGTGAGCCCGCCGCTGGGGAGTGAGCAGGCCAGGCCGGCCACCTCTGGGACAGGAAGGAGGAGGTCTGGCGGGTTCTGATGAGCTCCCCCACCCCGCCGCAGGGGAGACCACACGTTTGCGGACAGCTACATCACCGTGCTGCCCAAGGGCACAGAGTTTGTGGTCTTCAGTATCGACGGCTCCTTTGCTGCCAGTGTGTCCATCATGGGCAGCGACCCCAAAGTGCGGGCCGGGGCCGTGGACGTGGTGCGGTGAGTGACGCCAAAGGGCACTTCGGGCTCGGGGGCGGGAAGCTCCTGGAGGCCAAGCTGGGGAGGGCTTTGGGACACCTGGCAGAGGCTCACGGAGTCAGCACCGCCACCGTCTAGCTGTGTGACCTCTTGATGTGGATGCCTCAGTTCCTCAACCTAAGCAGTGGGGCTCCTGACGAGACCAGTTACACCTGCTGCCGAGGACATCCATGGGGACTGGGCGACCTGGTGGACTGTCCTCGCCGCGGCTACTGTTTCTGCTGAGCCCGATCAGAGACGCGCTCTCCAGCGGCCCAAGGAGAGGCTGGCGGGGCAAGGAGACGGGGTGGCCCAGGAGGGAGGCCGGGGCGACCGTGGGACACCCAGGCCTCCCCGCATCGCCCCCAGGCACTGGCAGGACCTGGGCTACCTCATCATCTATGTGACGGGCCGGCCTGACATGCAGAAGCAGCGGGTGGTGGCATGGCTGGCCCAGCACAACTTCCCCCACGGCGTGGTGTCCTTCTGTGACGGCCTGGTGCATGACCCGCTGCGGCACAAGGCCAACTTCCTGAAGCTGCTCATCTCCGAGGTGGGTCCCAGGCGGAAGGGCTCGGCGGGGGCGGGGCGGGGGCGGGAGGGCTGTGCCCGTGCCCACGCCAGTCTCACCCGCAGCTGCACCTGCGCGTGCACGCGGCCTACGGCTCCACCAAGGACGTGGCGGTCTACAGCTCCATCAGCCTGTCCCCCATGCAGATCTACATCGTGGGCCGGCCCACCAAGAAGCTGCAGCAGCAGTGCCAGGTGAGCGGGCGAGCCGTGCTGGGCGGCGCGGGCAGGCGGCCCCGAGAGCCCGGCCCGTGACAGCCCCCCCCTCCCCTGCAGTTCATCACGGACGGCTACGCGGCTCACCTGGCCCAGCTCAAGTACAACCACCGGGCGCGGCCGGCCCGCAATGCAGCTACCCGCATGGCGCTGCGGAAAGGCAGCTTCGGCCTGCCGGGCCAGGGCGACTTCCTGCGCTCCCGGAACCACCTGCTCCGCACCATCTCGGCCCAGCCCAGCGGGCCCGGCCACCGGCACGATCGGACGCAGAGCCAGGCGGACGGCGAGCAGCGGGGACAGCGCAGCATGAGCGTAGCCGCGGGCTGCTGGGGCCGCACCATGACCGGCCGGCCTGAGCCTGGGGCAGCCGCGGGCCCCAAGTAGGACACCGTGAGCGAGGCGCTGTGGTCTCCATGGTGCTAGGCCAGGGCGGCCAGCCCCGCCAGGAGGCCTGGCCTGGGCACACAATGTCGGCTGGAGACAAGCTTGTCCCAGGGCCTGGCGGAGGATGTAGGCCGTGCCACACAGCCCTCCCGGCCCTGCCTCGTGTCCTAGGGTCTGAGGGGTTCCAGCTTGCAGGAAGACCTGTCCCAGGATGACAGAGGAACCAGGACTCCCCATGCGGACTGGCCCGGAAGGCTCTCCTAGACATTTGCCCTGCATTGACCTCCCAGCGTCCCGACGACAGGCCTGGGCCCGGGCGCAGCCCGCCACTTCCCATCCACTAGCTCACCCTGACCCCCAGGTCCCCTCCCACTTGGTAGCAGCTCCAACGGGGGACAGCCTGCTTCTTGTTAACTCGAGTTACTCAACTGTTCAACCTCACTGGTTTTGCACTGACTTTTGAGAGTGGAGATCCATTACCATCTCCTGTGGCGACGGACATGCATGAAAAGCCAACATTCGCTGATCTGGGACCTCTTGCCACACGGAAGGCTCCAGGGCGGCAAATCCTTGTACAAGCAGGAGAGAGAGGCCGTATCTTAATTTCTGCAGCTCCGCCTGGCCCGCCAGCGCTGTGGCAGCCCCGGACCCCTGCCTACCTGTCCACTTGCCCCACCTGGAACCCAGTCCAGCGGCGAGGCTGGTGAGGCCCAGAGCCGGCTCCCGAGAAGCCACGCCTCGGGCTCCTGGGCCTGGCCGGGCCGGCCTCCTCTTCCACTCCTCGCCTGCCGTCAGTCAAGGCCACGTGCCTCGGCTCTCCCGTTTCTACACCTTTCTACTTCTCCAATCTGATTTCTATGAGGTTTTTTTAAATGAGCAATCCTTGGCTGCTTCCTTTTCTTAACTCTTTCAGTACCAAGCGCAGCCCCTCCACATGAAAACACCCAGCACTGTGACGGAGTCCAGCCTGGTTCTGGGTCCCGGGGCCCTGCTGCCCCCACCCATGCAGTGGGGCGTGGGGTCCCCGCCTCACCTGACCCCCGTTAATTCCACTGAATTTCTACTCTGGGGTGAGTGGGGCACACACTTAGGTTTTTTTAATGCCAATTCCGTTTTGATGCCGAATCTAAGAAGCCACAACTTGCTTCATTAGCTTAAGGGCAGGCAGCCATGACACCATTCCCCTCCTGGTAAGGACCGCGCTGTCCTGCACGAGAGCATCAGCCCTCCCTCCCCAGAAATGACCACGATCTCAGCTGTGGCGCTCGGCTCCGGGCGGCCCTTCTGCTGCTTCTCCACCTTCTACGTAAGGCGGGGGAGGCTGCCTGGCCAGGCTCCGACTCAGAAGCTGCTGCCAACCTGGATACGGCCTCAGGGCCTCATGGGCTGGGACGGGGAGGCACACCGATTGATGTTAACACTCTCCCGTGTGTAGATATGTACAGCCAAAGGGTCATGTAAATGTTCCACGAAAGTGGGTCTATACAGAGTGAGAGCTATTTATTTTGTGCAGAGAAAAATTTCTGGAGGGAGAGGACCTTCAGGGTTTGTTCATATTTAAGATGTAGCTTTTTGGTTTTGTTTCAGGCGTTATGTATAAAGCAACGATTATTTTATGGACCAAGTTTTAATGTAAGTGTTGCAATGGAAGTGCAATACCTGACCCCCCTCTGCTCCCCGCGGGGGAAACTGCTTGGCCTGACAATCACAGCCCGGCGGGGGGCCCCTGTGGCCAGTGCCTCCTCCTCTGTCGGTCCCACCTCACCCCATCTTGCCTACCGCCTCGGTGACCAGCCATCCGGAGAAGCACCTGGAAGAGTCTCGGGCCCGCCTGCAATAAAGGCTGGGCGGCCTGCTGGCCCGGGGAGGCCGTGTGGGCAGTGGGTCCGGCCGCTCCCAGCGGGCAGCTCTCCCAAGCTCCCCACTCCCCGCCCGCCTGCCCAGCTGCCAGCCATGCCAAGGACAACAGCAATAGTCCCCTGGGCCTCTCCCAGCGGCCCTTAGCCATAGATGGTGAGATGGGCAGCCCACCCTCCCCGTTGACGTCTCTCTTCTATATCCAGGTCTGCTTCCTGCCTCCCTAAAGATTCCTTTTGGCACATTCTCTTCTTAAAGAAGCACCAGTTTTTCAGAAACTAAGAGGGAGGGCAGAGTCCTTTAAAAATACCAAAAATGTTTACAGTGTTGGGTGCTGAGCTGCAGGGCTCAGGCCCGACCAGTCGTAACCAAAGGGTGAGGCAGGCCTTGCTGACTGCCACCCCCACCCCAGGCCTGTTAGAGTAGAAGCCTTAGTCCCACTCCCAACCCCGACCCCAGGACTGAGCCTCAGCCCACCACCCCAGATCCAACCACCTGCCTTCTCTTTGATTTCTAAAGAGGGATTCAGCAGAGACCCCACCCCCAACTTTCCCAGCTCGGTCTGAGCTGCCCGCCCACCCGCCCGTTGCAGTCTTCGAGCCTCGGCCCCTCCTGTCTCTCTGTCTGGGCCATGTGTGAGCAGTGTCCTGACTCGCCCCATCCGCCCTTGCTACCCCTGCACCTTCGGGCCTGAGTGTGCTCTGTATACAGTGTCATTGTCTGTTACACCAATTAAAGAAGCAGGAAGGCTTCCCTCTGGGTCTCTTTACTGCACCAGCAACCACAGAACACCGGCTGGGGATGGGGGCCTAGGACCGGGGCCCCGCCTGTCCTGGAGCTAAAGCTGTGGCGGCGAGAGGGCGTGCTTCCCAGTAAACAACGCCCACTACACTCGCCGTAATAGCGATACAATTACACAAGCCTTACCCTGCCCTGGGCCTCCTTCCAGCCCCTTCCTAGACACGAACCCCGTTCGTCCTCACAGCAACCCAGTGAGGTGGATGCTGAAAGCCTCTCTGCTTTACAGAGCACGTAGCTAGGAATCTGGGCCAGGACTCCCACTCTGGCCGCCTGGCCCCAGCACCAGCACTCTGAACAGATGTCATCTGCAGGAAAGAGCACAGGAAGCAGTCTGCCCCCAAGTCTGAGGGGATCGGGCTTGAGAGCCAAGTCTGGGTTTGGGATGCAGCTGGGGATGAGGGTCAGGGTCTGGTCTAGGCAGGCTGATCTGGGGGGATGAGCAGGGTAAAGGTGGCTGGTGTGGCCTGTGCTCATGACCACCAGGGCACACCCCACCTTTCCCCAAAAACTCCTGGAGCCCTTGTTTTAACTCTGGAAGTTGGACAGCAACCTTCCCCCCCCCATCAGCACAAAATAACAACAAAGTTTCCAACCATGGAACATTTAATATTTGGAAAGTTATGCTCTTTCAGGAGATGGGAGAGCTGATTAGGCCAGTGACCCTGTCCTGCACCCCCTGCATGTGAAAGGAGACTGGGCCAGAGGCCAGTGCACAGGAGGAAAGGCAAACACCCACTGGGCTTCCTGCTGCCCACCCCGAAGCCAGCCTCCAGGCCAAGCCACCAACACTTAGCCAGCAGGGCCCTCAGGGTAGCAGCCCAGCTCGCATCTGGAAGGCCAGGCCATCCCCTCGGGTGGCTTGCTAGAGAAGAAAGCGCACAGAAGGGGACACATCAGAAACAGAGCTGGGCGTGGACCCCGGGGAAAGGGGTGACACCAACCTTGTTGATCTCTCTGTGTCGTTCCTTAGTCACGATTTCCTCTAAGACCTCGCCATCTCCCTTAATGAGCCTGGGGGAGGAGGGGAGAGGAGGCTGAGCCTCTGATGCCAGAACAACAGAACCAGAGATGCCAGGCCTCAGGCCCCCACTCCCGTGAGCAGGCGGAATCTAGGCGCTCCCCCCACCCACTCCTGCCCTTGGGACAGTGATAAAGGCAGCTGGGTAGGCTCTGCCATCAGAGCTCTTTGAAGACACTCCTCAAGGCCCTTCCAACCCCTGCAACTGCTTGCTCTGGGCGATAAGGAAGAACAGCCTAAGAAGTCCCATAAATGAGTAACTACTTTTCTCTGGTCTCTGGCTTTTTAGCCCTCCTCCTGAGCATGCAGAGCATGTGGGGCTGAGCTTTGCCAAGACTCCCCACCTGGTGCGTCCTGTCTCTGGGTCCACCACCTTGCGGATGATGCTCTGCCGAGCATCCCACTCCTCCTTGGTCATGGGCTTCATGGCCTGGATGCGGGACTTCTGTTCATCCGTCAGGACTGCAAGGGGAGGTGGCAGGGAGTTGGCGGCTGGGTCTCAGGGAGGGGACCCTTCCCCTCCTGCACCCCAGGCAGCAGAGTACCTGGGCCGCCATCTTCATCCTCAGCCGATCTGTGCCACTGGTCCAGTGAGGGTCCCGGCAGAGCCTCACCCTGCTGCAGCTTTGCCTTCTCCTTGCCTTTCTTCTTCAGCTTCTTCTTCCTTTTCCTCTTCTTCTTCTTCTTCCTCTTCTTGTCCCTGTGCTTCCCCCGCTTCTTCCGGCTGTCACTGGAGGAAGAGGAGGAGGACGAGGAGGAAGAAGAGCTAGAAGAACTGGAAGAAGAGGAGGAGGAGCTGCTTCGTGGTCTCCTCCGGGCCTTGGGCTTGCTTCTCTCTGTGATGCAGGGAGAAGGTGAGGCTGGCCAGGAGGGTAAGAAGTAGACCTTTATCCCCTTGCTCTGGCCTGTGGCAGGCTTAGAGGGACTACAGAGGGGTGAGGCCCTCCGGGCAGGGCCTTCCGGAGCAGGGATCAGTTCTCTCCGGAGAGGCACTTTCTGGGCTTCACCCAGTCAACTGTCTGACCAGGAGCAGGGCAGCCAGCCCCCAGATCTCAGCTCCAGCTGCACAAAAAGCATCATTACGTGCTCCCTTCAGTCCACACACAATGCGCTGGCCCAGCCTCTGGAATCTGAGTGTCTTTCAATCTAGACCTCCAGGTCCCGCGCTCTGCACTCCTCTACTGCTCCCCGCGATCTCTCCACAGCCACCCCGGGAGGCCCACTCAGCTGCCTGCAGCTTCCTCCGTAAAGTTCCCACACCCCTTTCCCATTCCCTCCGGTCCTCACCCTCCGCCCCACAGGTGGTGTTGCTGGCCTTGTGGTCTTGGGATCTAGAAGCCAAGCAGCTTCTCGGAGCGTCCTTACTGCTCTTCTTCCTTCTCTTTTCCGACCCTCGGCCCCGGGACCGGCTTCGGCTCTTGGAGCGCTTGCGAGAGCTGACGTGAGCCATAGCGCCGCGGGCTGGAGACTGGGAGACACGCTCAAACTGGGGCTCACACAGCCGGCCCCCAGACTGGGCTCCGAGGGCGGCTCTTCTCGGGGCCTGGCTCTCGGGGGCCCAGTGCCCATCACCACCCGGGACAGGGACTGAGGGGGTCCGCGGCCACCTCACGATCCTCCCCCACCCCCGGGGACCCCAGGCCCCGCGCCGACTCCCGGAGCCTCGGCCCCTTTAAGGGCCCGCCCCCGCCCGGCCGCTCCACGCCTGCGCACGGCCCCTCCACGCCTGGACGCTCCGGCGCCCGTAGGAGCCGCCGCGGGCCTCCGCTGCCAGGTGCGTCCCGAAATCCTTCCCGCGCTCCTACCCTCCACCCTCGCGCCCTCCGCGGCCTCGCCGCCCTAGGGAAGGTCCCCGCAGCTGCTCCGTCCCCTCCTAACCGCCCATCTGGCGGGACCGTCGGACCCGCACCACGCCTTCGCGTGAGGAAGCGGCGGCGAGGTGACTTCCGGCCGGGGCAGTGCTCCGAGAGGCCGTCCGGCTGGGAAGCGAGGCGCTGCCGCCTTTAGTCCTGAAGCCCCGGGTTCCGTTTCCAGGGCCGCCCCAGAAACGGAGCCTGGCTCTCCGACCTCCCGAAGAGGGAAGCTGGAGATCCAGGCTTCCGCCCCAGGCGGTTGCGAGGCCGTGCGTGCTCCCCGGCTTCTGCCGCAGCCCTGCCCTCGTCTCCGACCGCTCCTCCGAGCTCCAGCCTCCCTGAGTTGCCTGCCGACCTGTCCACCCCAGCCCGCTGTGAGACCCGTGGTCCTTGCAGCGTCCCCACTTAGCGACAGAGCCAGGGCGGGAGCCCTGTGAGGGAGTGCCCCAAAGGCCTGTGTCCGGAGTGGGCAACTGAGGTTCTGCTGCTGATTCCTCCAGTGTGGAGCGAGGCCTGGTGTTCCAGATCCTCCCACCCTCCCAGGGAAGCCAGAACTCAAGATTTCAATACGGAAACCCTTGGTTTGCAGATGTACAACCCAAGCCGGGCACAGCCGCACTCCACCCATTCTGGGAGCTGCCCAGTTGCGAGTTTTTCAATAATAATGACAGCAAACACAGAGGGCTGCTGTAAAGCACTTTATGAACGTTAACTCATTTGACTCTCACAACAGCTTTAGGAGATAGGTTCTTTCCAGAAGAGGAAACCGAGGCACAAAGAGGTCCCGTGGCTGCCCCACAGTCACACCACTGGAAGCCGCAGAATCAGAATTTGAACCCAGGCAGTCTGGCTCCAGAGTCCCTGCTCTTAAACCCCGCTGTGCTAAGCCCTCATCACCAACTAGAAGTTGCTATTGGTGGCTCACCCCAATCCCCTTTATAGACAGATGCTCTCCATCCCTGCTGTGGTGTGTGTTCCTGACTCACCTGTACTCTTCTCTGGAAGGTTCCCTCGGTCACTGGGAGCCAACTGCCCTGGAGATGGTTATCTGGGAAGTTACTGCCACCTCCCCACTCACCCGCCCAGCACAGCCCGGACACACCCTATAGCCTCTCTGACGCAGGGGGCAGACTGCTAGATTCATGCTCCAGAGAGTTCTGCGGGATTGGGCTGAGGCTGGATGCCCTTTGAAATCACATCTTGGCCCAGCTCCTTCCCGCCCTGTCCTTCCCTCACGCCCTTCTCCTGAAGGTTTTCCTTCAACAAACCACCTGCCCAGGAATCCCCATCTCAGGCTCTGGCTCTAACAAACCTGACCCAAGCCAGCCTGTCTGGGAAAAGAATGACGCAGAAGCTGGTGTGTCCTTTTGAACCAAGAAGTACCTGAGGGCTGCAGGGAGTTTATTCCTGTCCCACCCAACCCAAGGAGGCAGAGCCCTGGGCTGCCATGCTACGCCCACACGGCCCGGCCTGGCTCAAGTCAGAGCGCACACATCCACCGTGGGGGGCTCCTCGCGGGTGAAGCCGTCGCCGAAGCCCTCGTCGTCCACCAGGTCAGGTTTGCGGCAGCACATGGGGCACAAACGGTTACGCACCGCAGAGGCCCGGAGCCAGACGACAAGGTTCCAGCGCTCGCCCGTGCCCAGGGGCCGAGCCCCGTGCAGCTGGCCGCCCCGGTGCAGGATGCCCTGGCCCACCACGTGCTCCACCTCCAGGGGCCTGGCCAGGGCTGAAGGCGCCTGCAGAAAGCGGGGCTCAGGCCTGGGCACTCCCGACTGCCCCAGGCCCTGCGCCGTGGGTCACACACACTCACCTGGAAGAGGCCCCCGAAGTACAGGGCGCCCCCCGTGAAGGCCTTGCCAAGGGCCACGTTGAGGGTGAGCTCAGCGTTATCATAGTGGCAGCCGAGCTCGCGGTCCTGGCCTGGCGCGTATTTGACCACGAAGGCCCGGTGGCTGTCGAGCCAGCCCCCACCACAGTCCGGGTACAGCAGCGCGGTCAGTGGCTGCAGGAAGCGCTCCCGCAGCGGCGTCACCAGCTGCTCATCCAGGCCTAGCTCGTGCAGCAGCACCTGGGAGGGGGACCCCGGGGGGTCAGCAGGGAAACTGACGGCGCCTCACCCTGGCTCCCTGCGGGACTCTCTTACCAAGGACACTGTTACTTGCAGATACCAGCTTCGTAATAATCCTACCATGACCTCGTTTTACAAATGGGGAGACCAAGCCCCCAACAGGCCCCAACAGCTCTTCTCCAGCACCGCAGATACGTCCCCCCAGCCCCCGACGTCCCTGCCTCACCCACCCCGTAATTGTTCATGGTGTTGGGTCTTCCCTTGGGCATGTCTGACTGCTCGAAGTGCTCCAGCTCCTGCAGCAGGGCCTGGCAGAACGGTGCCGTGAGCACTGGCAGCCGATAGATACGCTTCGCCCCTGCAAAGGGAGGGACAGTGTGGGCCTGTGTCCTCGTGGGCTCTGTGAGCCTGAGCATGCCGTGTCACTTCCCTCGGCCTCAGTTTCCTCACCTGTACGATGGGGACAACGTGGGTACTCACCTCTCAGGGCTGTTGTGACCACTAATGACATACTGTGTGGGCAGCAGGAAGGCCTATTCCTGGGCCCCCTCATTTGTCCCTGGAGCCTCTCATCCTGCTTCCACAGGCGCCCACACGTCTAGCCTCTAGACTGCGATGTGAGTTTTGATGAGGCCCAGAGATGGGAAGGGATTAGCCCAATGACACCCAGCAGGCCAGTGATGGAGCCAAGTGGGGATCACAGAGCCAGCCTCAGGCTTTCTCTGCACGGCCCCCCATGAGCCAGCAACATTTGCACCCCAACTGAAGTGCCCCTTGGAGCCTCTGTTCCTCACACAGGAAGGTTGAGAAGGGCTGCTCCTTCTTGCTGGGCCCTGTTAGGTAGAAGCCAGGCTCAGATCAGAAATGCACACATTTCTTGGCAGATGCACCAACGCCCTGGGGTGCGGGGTTCGTGTGGTCCCCACCCTTTCCACCGACACACAGCCCAGCCCCACCCAGACAACCTTCACACAATCTCCACTGATGGGGAGTGGGTGGCAATGAGGAGGAGTCCCTCCAGGCTAGGAGGGACAGTCTCATTCACATTCCATCCTGTGCCTCACAAGAGAGCACAAGCTTCATAAAGGGAGGAACACTGTACACCTGTGTCCCCACGGGACCCCCGCCCAGACCGAGGAATAACAGTAACGGTAAGATAAGGAAACCTTTCCTGAGCGCTGTGTGCCCAGCCCATTAGGCACATTACCTCACTTCATCACACTTCAGGAGATGGGTATTACTAGTTCTCTTCTTTCACAGATGGTGACACTGAGGCAGAGGGATTAAGGAACTTGGAAGGACTGGCACTTCCTGCTGGGTGTAGCCAGCGGGAGATCCCAGCAGGAGATCCAAAGGCAGGAGAGATGGGGCATTTCTGGGCTTGGCTTTGTGCCTCTGCTCAGGGCCACAGCAGTTACCTGGCAGCCCCTCTCCCACAACTCCAGTCATGGCAGGTTCAAGAAACTTCACTCTTGCCCACTTCTCCAGGTCAAGGGATAGGAACTGTCTCTCCCCAGCCTGCTGTTAGTCCTGAGCTGGGGGATTTGGGGTGGGTCCTTCACCATCATGCACACCTGTCTTAGTTGTCCCTTTGTTAAGTTCTTCAGTCCCCCCCATTTGGGTATGCCAGCTGGTTCACACCTGATACATGCATTGAGTGAGTATGTGTTGGGCAAGTGAGTAAGTGAATGCAGATGCCCTGCTCCTGGCAGGTCAGTCCCACCAGCCCTTCTAGCTGGATCTTGGAGGCAGACATGGTGGAGGGACCCCAGTCTCCCACCCCCTAGTCCTAGTCCTACTAGGTGATGGGGCCAAGACCTCACCAGACACCGTCTCCAGCCGCTGGAGAAGGCCTTCAAGGTCTGCACCCGGTGATGTGCTGTACTCAGCTGCAGCCAAAAACTCGGGGGCCAGAGCCTCATCCTGGGGGCAGAACACACTAGCTGTGAGGCAGACAGGCCCCAAGCCTGGATGCCTCCAGCTTCTTCCAGTAACCTGCCCTGCCAGGTACCTGCAGCGTGTTGTAGACATCAGGCCGCGCTGGGTGGTAGGAGCTTGAGATGAGGGCTTTCCTGGCAGCCGACTCCTGCCCCAGCCGCTGCCGTCGCTCCACCTCCTGCTCAAGCTGGGTGGCACAGGGCCTAGTTACCAAGATGGGGCCTCATATCCGCCCCCCCCCTCACCCAAGGTCACTGTACAGAGGAGGAAACAGGCTCAGGAAGGGAGCAGGGCCTGGGTTGAGAGCCAAGTCTCCCTACACACCTGATTCTATCAGGGTAAATGCAGGTGCCAAGCTATTAGCTGAAGGCAACTCCATCCCACTCTGGGTTGCACCATTCAGAGTCTGGCTGGGATGGGAACCCCTGGACATGCCCAACTAGCTGGGCCGCTGAGGGAGGGGAATGGAATCCCAGCCAAGTCTTGTGTTCCAGAGGCTGCAGACGGCTCGCCTAGGAAGCTTCCCCTTACTCACCCCCAGGTGGGGAAGGAGACAGAAGATGCCAGCAGCCCTGGCACCAGCCAAAGGGCAGTGGGTGAAGACATGAAGAGGCCGGAGCCCAGCTGCCCTGGGTGGGATCTCAACTCCACCTGCTGTGAAGCCTTAGGCAAGTGTCTTAAGAGGGTGTAAGGCAGACAACTTGGCATTTTCCACTTTCTCTTTTTCTGGTGCCAGGCCCCAGGTGCTGCAGTGAGGGGGCACAGGAAGAGGGCAAGGGGAGGTCTAAGGAGCCGTTCAGGGAGCTGGGACTGGCAGGCCTACGGCTGGGAAGCCCCCTCAAACTGCTGGCACCAATCTAAAGAGGAAGGGCTAGGCTGGGTGTGGAGGGGGCAGTGGAGGGTGGGGAGTGTTACCTCTCCTAACAGCTGCTGGAAGTCCTTGGGGCTGACACACCCTCGGCTGCGCAGGATCTGAGAGCAGAAAATCCAGTGAGCAAGTCACTTAACGTCTCTGGGCCTCAGTTTCCCCTCGTTGAGATGGAGATGAGAGCCCCGACCTGACGGGGTCATTGTGAGGATGAAATTCGGTAAGTACGCTAAGCAGAGAGCATCCCCGCGCCGGGCCCTGCCCGAAGCACTTTACATGGACGTTTACTCACTCATTCCTTACGACCGCCTCACTAAGGAGATACTACTATCCCCACTTAAGGTGAAAAAACCGAGGCACCCAGAAATCATGTCCTCCTTGCTGTCAGATCGGAGCACCCGGGCAAAGCGAACGGCCTGCACGCCCATTTCTCCGCAGAGCCAGTGTTGGCCACTCACCGGGCCGTAGTCCCGGCGCAGCTGCTGCTCGCCCCGGAAGCGCACGTGGAGCCCGTAGCGCGCCACGTACAAGTTCTCGGAGCAGAAGCAGGCGCAGCGGCAGAAGCGCCGCGGGGCCCCAGCCGTCGCCATGGTGAAGGGGCGCGCGCCGCCCCGCCGGCTTCCGCAGGAGCACTTCCGGCGCGCCCCCCGCCGAGCCGGGGCCCGGTGTGGAACCAGCGGCAAGGGTCCGTCCCAAGTTCCCGAGTGCAGAAGAGAACGAAGACTCCGCCCCAGACAACGGTCCGCGGTGGCCAGAGATGCTCCCGGGCCGGGGGTGGGGCGGACGGCCTCGGCTGAGAGCGTGTAGTCTTCTCGGCCGCCTCACAGTTTCCCCACCCACGAGGCGGGGACTAATCGCCCCTTTACAGATAGGCAAACTGAGCCACACCCTCACAGGCCGGGGACAAGTTGGACTTGGAACCCCCAAGGCCTTTTGCTAAAATGCCACCTCCCTTTTCTGCTCGGAGCTTCTTGAAGAGGCAGCCAACGGCAGGAGGACAGAGGAGCTCTGGGGTCCGATCTCTCTCTCCAACTAGCAACTAGCCGGTTCTGTGCGTCTGAGCTTGGGCTTAGCCTTCTTCCCGGGTCCCTGTCCGGCACTCTTCGAGCCTCCGCCGCGGGCTCGGGATTCGCTGCTGAGTGCCCCGGGGCAGTGTCCACACGAAAACGCTCCGTCCGGCGTGACTTCCGGTGGCTGGGCCGAAGGATTCGGGTGTGGGCGGGGAACGGGGTGTGGTCTGTTGACGGCCACACCCCGCACGGCGCGGTCCATGTTCTGCACAGCCGCAGTGTGAGCTGAGTAGGTTTCTTTCAGAGCGTGCTCCGGTACGTCGGGGAGACCCCTCGTAGCTCCTAGGTCCCTTGCCGCGGGGCCCCCCGCCTTGGTCCGCCATGCACCCCGCAGGTCCAGGTCTGCAAAGCCCCGGGAGGAAGCTTGGACCTCGTGCTGAGATGGGGAAAACTAAGGCTGGGAGTAGGGGGTGAAGTCCTGTTCCCTGCCCCCAGAATTCCGTCCCTGGCTCAGCGTGGTGCGAGGATGGGGGTGGGGAGGAAGGCTGGGGCCTCAAGACTCCAGCTCTTAGCCCGGATACACAGTGACAACGAATGGTAACTCCTGTTGGCCGACTTTCACCTTCTGTCCCTTCATCCATACAGCAAAGCTTTGAGCGAGGTAGTATGTCACTCATGTTACAGATGGAGAAACAGGCTCAGAGAGGGGCGGCGACCTGCCTGCCCCAGGGTTCACCGCAACAGGGGTTCTCTGAGGGGTTGGATTATGAGGGATTTCGGATTTTCTCTTTGTGGTTGTTAGCATTTATTTTCTTGATGCTTTCCTCCCTCCCCTCCCCCGTGTATGCACGGGTTTACACGCGTTCACATTTGCAGTGAAACACGTACACACTCAAACACACCCTTCTGTGCTCACACACATGCACACCCCATCACAAGTATGCTCATACCATTGACACACTCACACCCACTCATACACACTTCACATACAGACACAGCCACACATTCATCCTCACACACCTATCACCCACACTCACACATCCAACACAGTCCCTGGTTCCTCCCAGTTCTGTGGGAAATTAGGCCACAAGGCCTGCCTGTGGCTCCTACCGAAGCCCCAGGGCCCCAGAAGGAGGTGGGAGACCCTCACATCCTGTGCGACCATGCCAGGCAGCCCTCTCCAGCTTTCTCCACCAGCATGTCTGAGGGTCCAAGGCTCCTGCCAGCACCTTGAGGGGCTGGGAAAAGGCTTCTGCTCTCAGGAAAAAACCTACACCAACAGCCTGATTGGTTTTCACACTGGCTGGCCAGGGGCAGCAAGACCATCCTGAGTGTGGGAGGTTTGCATGTGAGCATGTGGAAGTGTGTTTTGAGTGACAGATAAGCTCCCTGCCCTTCTGAAGCTCAGTCAAGGTGGGGAAACAGGAGTAAGCAAGGAAATAAATACAAGATCAAGTTATTTTCATTCAGTCGTAAGTGCTGGGAAGACAAGCCAGGTGATGGGATGGTGAGTGCCTTGGAGGTGGTCGCTTTAGACCGAATGACCGGAGAAACCCTCCCAAAGTGACATTTCAGCCGAGCTCCAATGGCTGCAGCAAGATCTGGCAGGAAAGAGTTCTAGGCAGGGGAATTAAAAGTGCAGAGCCCCTGCAGTGGGATGAGCCTGCCATGCTTGAAGAGCAGCAAGGCATACAAGAGGGCAAATCCTAGGGGATGAGGACAGAGTGGTCCTCGGGCCAAATCACTGGGCTTAGGAGACCACTGTTGACATTTTGGATTTTACTCTACATGTGAAGGGAAGCTGCCAAATCCTCACAACAAACCGTATGAGGTAGGAGTTGTCCCCGTTTTACAGAGGTGGAAAACGAAGGTCAGAGAGGTTGAATGGCCCACCCAAGGCCACACAGCTCTCAGGTAGTGGAGTCTGGAATGGAACAGGCGTCTGTTTTCTGTCTCCTTCGGTGCCCTTTCCCCTCTTCAGGCAATAAATCTAGGTTACTGGGCCACGGATCCTGGGACCCAGCCCAAGCCTCCTGAAGGTACCAGGCTTCCCCAAGGGGGAGAATGACCCTCAGGGCCGCTTCCCCCTCAAGGACCCAGCTCCCCAGCCGAGAGCTGTGTGGTCTGAGAAAGTGTCGAAACTTTCATGGGTGTCTTGATTGCCCAGCGATAGTGAAGGGCCCTGCTCTCCAGGAAGGATCCATTTCCCCAGTTCTGTGTGCATTACCCCTGTCTTCCTCCCCCAGAGGCCCAAGGCAGGCCTGGCACATGCATCCTCCCCCAGTGCACACGGTTAGATTTCTCCCTTTGCAGCAGTTTGCAAGATGAGCATGTTCTGCTTATCAGTTTAGACTGGCTCTCCCAGTGTCCCCCTTCTCCTTGGAAGCAGTGTCTCCACCCCTACCCCGCCCCAGCCTGGGCTCAGTCACCAAAGGGAACAAGAGCAAGAATATTAATAGTACTGGATCGATGTGCTCTCAACCAGCACTGATGTGTTTTTGTTGTCTGTGTGAGGTATTATATATTTTTTAAGATTTTTTTTTAAGTAATCTCTACACCCAGTGTGGGGCTCGAACTCATAACCTCGGGATTCAAGAGTCGCACGCTCTGCCAAATGAGCCAGCTAGGGGGTGCTCCTGTTTGAGACACTATTAAACCTGTTTTACAGATGAGGCTCAGTGAAGTACAGGGGCCTGTCTAGGGCCATAAACCTAGTAATTGACAGGACCAGAATTACAGTACCCATCCTTCTATCTGATTCCAGAGTGTACTTGTGGGGGTGTGTATGTACGCGTATGTACGTGTATATATGCATGTTTGCACTTACGTATAATTCTATGTATCTATACACATTCTTTTGAATTCATACAGAGCACACTACAAAAAAGGGCACATCTCAGGGGTACAGCTGGTGAATTTTTATAAACTAGACACGCCCATGTAACCAGCATCCGGATCCCAAAACAGAACATTCCAGCCCCCACCGTGTCCCTGCTCAGCCACTACCCACCTCCCAAGGCTAATCACTACCCTGACTCCTAAGAGCCAAGATTAGTCTGGCCTGCTGTTGAATTTGGTACAAATAAAATCATATACCATGTATTATTTTGTATACTGCTTCTTTGACTCAGCATTCTGTGGGTGAGATTCATGGCTATTGCCTGGCGTAGCGGCCACTCGTGCTTCTTCGTGGCTGCCTGGTATTCCACTGGGGGCCCACTCCACCCACTGAGCCATTCTGCAGCTGAAGGACGCTTGTATTGTTTCCAGTTTGGAGACGTCACGAATGAAGCTGCTAGGAACACCTGTAATTTATCTATTGCAGTAAAATATACATAATGTAGAACTTACCATTTTAACCTTTTTTATAGAAGTCTTTACTTTTTTTAAGATTTTATTTATTTGATAGAGAGAGAGAGAGCGTGCACACAAGCAGGGGGAGCGGCAGGGAGAGGGAGAAGCAGGCTCCCCGCCGAGCAAGGAGCCCGATGCGGGGCTCGATCCCAGGACCCTGGGATCATGACCTGAGCCGAAGGCAGACGCTTAACTGACTGAGCCACCCAGGTGCCCCTGGACTTTACTGTTTAGAGCAGTTTTAGGTTCACAGCAAAACTGAGTGGCAAGTACAGATTGACCATATGCCCCACTCCCCCTGCACTATCAACATCCCTCACCAGAGTGGTACATTTGTTACACATTATTACCCAAAGTCCATAGTTTACACTAGGGTTCACTATTGGAGTTGTCTATTCTGTGGTTTTTGACAATGTAGAATGACACATATCTACCATTGTGGTCTCCGACAGAATAGTTTCACTGCCCTCAAAGTCCTCTTCGCTCTGCCTGTTCATCCCTCCCTCCTCCCCGACCCCTGGCAACCACTGATCCTTTTACCGCCTTCATGGTTCTGTCTTTTCCGGATGTCATATAATTGGTATCAGCATATAGTCTTTTCAGATTGTCTTCTTTCCCTTAGTAATAGGCATTTATGTTTCCTTCATGTCTTCTAGTGGCTTGATAACTGAATAATACTATATTGTCTGGATGGACCACAGTTGATCCATCCCCCTACTGAAGGACATCTTGCTTGCTTCCAAGTTTCAGCAATTATGAATAAAGCTGCTATAAACATCCACTTGCAGGCTTTTATGTGGACATCAGTTTTCAGCTCATTTGGGGAAATACCTAGGGGCATGATTGCTGAATCATACAGTAATAGTATGTTTAGTTTTATAAGAAACCACCAAACCCGTCAAAAGTAACTACTATTTGCATTCCTACCAGCAGTGAATGAGAGTTCCTGTTGCTCACATCTTCACCAGCATTTGGTGTTGTCGTGTTTTGGATCTTAGCAATTCTATTAGGTAGGTAGTGGTATCATGTTGTTTTAATTCGCAATTTCTTAATGACATGACATTGAGCATCATTTCATATGTTTATTTGCCATCTGTATATCTTGTTTGGTGAGATGTCTGTTCAGGTCTTTTGCCTCTTTTTTAAATTGGGTTGTTTGGGTTTTTTTATTGTCAAGTTTTAAGTGTTTTTGTATATTTTGGCTAACAGACCTTCGTCAGATATATTTTTTGCAAATATTTTCTCCCAGTCTGTGGTTTGTCTTCTCATTCTCTCGACTGCATCTTTGCAGAGCAGAAGTTTTTAATTGTCATGAAGTTCAGCCTATCAATTCTTTCATGAATTGTGCCTTTGATGCTGCACCTAAAAATCATCTTCATAGCCAAGAAAAATTCAGATTTTTTCCTATCTTCTAAGAGTTTTATAGTTTTGCATTTTACATTAGGTTTGTGATCCATTTTGAGTTAATTTTTGTGAAAGGTGTGAGGTCTGAGTCTAGATTTTTTTTTTTTTCGCATGTGGCTATCCAGTTGTTCCAATACCATTTGTGGGAAAGATTGTGTTTGTTCCGTTGTACTACCTTTGCTCCTTTGTCAAAGATCAGCTGACTATATTTATAGGGGTCTATTTCTGGATGCTCTGTACTGTTCCATTGATCTCTGTGTCTGTTCTTTCATCAAAACCACGCTGTCTTGATTACTGTAGCTTTAGAGTAAGTCTTGAAGTCAGGCAGTGTCAGTCCTCCAACGTTGTTTTTCTCCTTCAATGCCATGTCGGCTGTTTTCACACAGCAAAAATGACGGAGCCTGGATCTGGACCCAGCTCTGAGTCACTCTGACTTTTGGATAGCCTATCCAGGATACTTTCTTCACGTACAATCATATATTTGCTTTTGTTTTTGCACGAACATTAACCGACTCCAACTTTATTCTGTCCCTTGTTTTTACTCAATCCATTTAGGAGGTCATTCCATACCTTTACATAACTTCTGTGTACAGACACATACATACATTCATTGTTTTTTCCCCTGCCACAGGGTGGTCTGTTGAGCCCTGCTCTGTAATGATTTGGCCAGTTCCTTATGGAAGGGTATTTAGGATATTTTCAGAGTTTTGCTACTGCAGTAACTATCTGCAAACTAGGATCTTTGCTCCCCTCTACCAGTCTTATCTATAGAAGAAATTCCTACTGGGTCAAAAAAAAAAAGCTTTTTAAAATCTGAACTTTGCCAAATTCTCCTTGAAGAAGGCTGTCCCATGTGAGTGGCAGAGGCTGTTTTAAATTCAGAGTGCTTTAAGCCTTTGACTGAAGGATGGAGAGGTGAGGCTGTATGTTGCCCCACTTGCCACCCCCTCTGACCTTGACCTATTTTCCCAGGCTCTTGGTTCAGGCCACACCCTTCGCCTAGAAGCCTGCTCACCTTGCACCTTTCCCAGAGAGCCCTGCACAGCTCGGGTAGCCCTGCGTCACTTTCCATGCCCCCACCCAATTTTATTCCTTTATGGCACTTACCACTAAATGAAATTATTTTATGTATATACCTGTTGATTTCCTGTCTCCCCTATTCTGCAAAGGATGGGGGTTTTCCTTTTTTCACACTCAGCCATATTCCTAGCACCCTAGCAATCACTCGGTGTATATTGCTGTTTCCCCTATCCCAATCCCTACTATCCTGCTCTATTTTTCTCTATAAAATGTATTCCCTTCCAACAGATATAGTTGACTTATTTATCATATGTATTCCCTGACTCCCTCACTAGAGTGTCAGCTCCAGCAGGGCAGGGATTCTGTTTGTTCACTGTTGCATCTCAACAGCTTAGAATGGCACAAGTCACATAGTAGATGCTGCACAAATACTTGTTGGAAGAAAGAAAGAGAGAGAAAGACAAAGAGGGAGAAAGGAAGGAAGGAGGAAGGGAGGAAATGAAGGAAGGAAGGAAGGAAAGATCATAGCCCCGACCCTCATGGGCTGGCAGGTTGTTCCTCCAGAGGAAAAGACCCATTAAAGAGCTGGCGCCCCCCAGGTTGGGCCTGGGCCCTCCAGACCTGGAGCACAGAGGGGATAGGGCTAGCTCTGGCCCCGCCCCCAGAGGCCCCGCCCCGCCCCGGAGGCCCCGCCCCACCCGTCAGCTGGCCTGGGCGCCCGCCCCGCTCTGCTCCGACCTTGCCGCGGCGCAGCGGGGGTGGGAGGCGGGGAGGAGCGGCGGGAGGAGCGGAGCGAGTGCGGCGCGGGGCGCAGTCGCCAATGAGCTGCGCGGAACCTGCGCCCCTGACGACCCGAGCCCTCTGCGCCCCCTCCCCACGACTCACCTGGTGCCAGGTAAGGTAACAGGTAAGAGCGCGGCGCCCGGGAACCCCGGACGGGTCGTTCTGTAGCCGGGGTGCCAAGCCGGACACGGGCTGGGGGCGTCTGGGTCCCCCTGCCTCAGAGGTGGAGTAGGCATCACTGTTGAAGGTGGCACCCTTCTGGGAGCCTTCTCGCCTCCGCCCCTGTCCCCAGGCGCCCTCGGCCGCAGGTCCCAGCCCCCCATCCCTGCAGCAGCATCCTTTCCACGCCCGCAGGGCGAATGTTGCTTTTTTTTTTTTTTAACTCCTCACGCGCCACTGCCTCTTGGAAAATGGTGTGGGCGCCTTTTGGGGAGGATGCTGGGATGGCTGTTCTCCCCCTAGGAACGGATTGGTGCGACTTCCCAGGGCTCCCCATGTTCTACAGCGGCGCCTGCCCACGGATCCTGAGCACCCTGGCTGTGGCAGAAGCCTGGGGGTTCCGACCTGGGCCTGCGGATCTTGGCAGACGTTTCCCCTCGGTCTGCCCCGCTGGTCAGTGGGCTGACGTTCCACACGCATCCCCTTGGCAGTAGGCCTGTGGGTTCCCAGGGGCTCCTCCCTTATTTCTGGGTCTGTGTTAAAACAGGATGCCCCCGTCCCCCACCTGATGTCATTTAAGATAGCTAAGCTGGTCTGACAGGATTTAGTGTCTTCTGCCCTCTGCCCCACCCCCTGGAGATAGGCTGGCCTCCATCCCTGCTTCAGAGGGCAGGTGGCAGGTGACCCGAGGAGGGTAGTAGGAAGGCCACCATAGTTCCCCAGTTTGCCTTCGCCTAGAACCACGAGTTACCTGAAACAACTTTCCCAAGTCTCTGAGAGAGGGCCAGTCCCAGTGTAAGATGTGGTGGGCTGAGCAAGGCTGGAGTCAGGATGGAACAAAGTGGACCCAGCCCAGTCCTGGCGCTATGTCCCGGAACCCCCCAGTGACACCACCCTCCATTGGCCAGTGTTTGCTGAGCAGTGAATGGGCCTTTCCACTGCTGGGCAAATGACAATTTGGGGTGAAAAGTTCACCACGTTAGGAGTGGACCGAACTGCTTGGACCACCTAGGTCCTTGAGGGCCCTTTTGTCGTGGTCCCTGAGTAGCCTGGGCACGTCCCACCCAGAGAGTCAAGTGTTGGGTTTCAGTCCTGCCTTTGCCTATTGTCTGCATGCCACCTAACTTCCCCAGGCCTCCGTTTCCCCATCGGTAAAGTGGGGGTGATTACGTGAGGACCTCCCACAATAGTGGCGAGGATGAACTAGAATGGGAGGTGCCGGGCGCTTGGCCCATTGTTTGGCAGTGAGTAGCATGCTGTAAATGGTAGCTGTTACGGTTGTAATAATAATTGTCATTTATTATCTCCTGGGTGCTGCAGACTTTCCTTCCGTGCAGCTGACGGCTGGCAGTGCCCCAACCACCATTTCTACTGAGACTAAAAGCCTTTGGCAGGACCCCCTGTGGGGATGGGGTCACTTGCTAATCCTGTGCCATTCCTTAGCATCTGGGGGCAGGGCGAGTTGCCCCTGTCTTCCCGGGCCATGTCACATCCTGAACAGGGCCTGCTCTGGCCTCTGGCCACCACCTTGTCCTTGTCCCTTGGGCCCCTCTTGTCACCCATGTGCTCACACTTTGCCCTCCAGCTCCACCTGGCTGAGCTCAGCTGCATCCACCAGATCAGGCAGCTGGAGAGCAGGGCTGTGCCTCCAAGCCGCCCGATGGTCCCCATTCTCCCCTCCTCACAGTCTTGGCTGGTGGTCTTGTCCCCTTCACCCTCCTGCTCAGGAAATTTTAAAAATAACAGAGTAGCCTGTCCCCACCAAGGGCTGTAACCCGACCCGAGTTGGATTCTGCTCCATCAGAGCCTGGAGTACAAGGACTCAGCACTTGGGAGTATGGGGCCATGGTGCTATAGCTACTCTGTCTTCAGCTTGCTGGGTGACTCTAGACAGCCTTCACCCCCTGCTGCTTCTCTGTGCCTCAGTTTCCCCATCCATATAATGTGGTTCAGATAGTCTGTGATGCTGAGTGTGAGACTTTGCTTATACTGGTGAAGATAAACACCCCTTGCTGGTGACTGTCAAATGGGGTTGACATTACCCCAAGCAGAGGGGTGTTGGGAAGGAACTCCCCCAGTGACTGGGAGTGGTAGCAGGAAGAGTGGGCCAAGTCCCTCAGCTGGTGTCTGGCAAATCTGTCTCCTGTCCCACTTCTGTACCCCAGCTCCCTTCCAGGGCCAAAGAACTCCTTGTGCCCACCAAGAGGTGAGCAACAGCCAAGGTGGCTGGCAGGGCCTGGGGGGAAGGCAGTGGCTTGGCCAGGAAGCCTGGTGCGGCGCTGGGCCAGGACCATCCCCCCCTGGGCTCCGACTCACGCTCACCCACTCACTGGCTTCCCGAGGCCTCTGCATTGCAGCAGATAGGAACCTTTGCCGGCAGCCTAGCTGGGGCTTGGGCTGGAGCAAGGGACTGGGCAGGGGGTGACTGTTCCCACCAGCCCTAGCCCTGCTCCCTCGCCTGCCCTTGGTCCCATTCAGCCCTGGCTTCCCTTGGAGGTGCAGCTGCTGACAAGGGAGCCTTTTCGGGCACTGACTGGAGTCTGCCTGGAAGTGCTGGGCTCTAGGCGGGGCCCAGGCTCAGGGACTGTCACACCCCTCGGTCCTTTCTGCATCTCAGACAACCCCACCCCCCAGCATCATTAGGGGGTCTTGCCTACCCCTGGAGAGGCTGTTTTGAAGCATTAGGGCTTTGGAACTCCACGGCCTGGGTTCACATCCCAGCTCTGCCACTTCCTACCTGTGTGATCTGGGACAGCTCAGTGAACCTCTCTGTGCCTCAGTTTTCTTGACTGTAAAATGGGGGTAATAGACCCTACCTCACAGGGTTCTTGTGAAGATTCATGTATTTAAATCACATTCATGCATTTAAATCCTTAGACAAACACTCCCTATCAGCACTTGTTGTATTGACAGGTGTTTTAGCTTCATAGTTTAGAGCCCAGATTCTGGAGCCAGATAGCTCTGCATTCAAATCCCAGCTCTGCTACTCACCAGCTGTGTGATCTTGCAGAAGTTCATAACTTCTCTGGGCTTCAATTTCTCCATCTGCTAAATGGGGTTGAGGATAGTACAAATCTCACAAGTTGTTGCAAGGATTAAATAAGCAAACACATATAGTGTGTGGCCTATATAAAAGGCCGGGCCTGGGGTTCCTGGCTGGCTTAGTCAGTAGAACGTGTGACTCTTGATCTCAGGGTCATGAGTTCAAGCCCCATGTTGGATGCGGAGCCTACTTTAAAAATAAAATGAAATTAAATGCTATTTAGAAAAAATTTTAAAAAGTTATATAAAAGACCAGGCCCAGAGGAAGGGCTGTGCTACATAACTGTTTGCTTATATTTATTAGGCACCTGCTATGTGCCAGGCCTGCAGTACAGTGGTTGAGAGTTAGGTGCTAGGATCCTTTACATACTGGCCCAAGTCCTGGCTTGGGCCTTTGTTGGCAGAGTGATATGGGGCATATGCTTTTGCCTCTCTGTGCCTCAGTTTCCCCAACTGTATATGGGAATATGGAAGCAACTGCCTCATGGGGTATGTAGGATTTCTGTCACTCCAGAACATGAGCCAGTAGCCTTTGGGCACCAGAGCTGTGGGGGAGAGGGTCTCTCGAGCTGACCCCCTTCTCAGTCACTACTCAGAGTGACCCCTCCTGGTGTTCCATGCCTCTCCTTTCCACTTAGGGACTCTAGAACTTTGCACATTTTGCAGATGGGATGACAAAGACCCCAGGAAGAAAAGGGATGGACCCCAGTCAAGAGGTAGCACTCAGAGGTACACCCCCAGCCCAGTCCCCGTCCTGCCCTGGATAGGTCCCACTTCCAAACATTGCCACCAGGCCCCCACATCCTGCAGGATTCCTGCAGCTCCTGGGGTCTCCTAGGCACTGGCTCAGTTCCAAGCGGCCCAGTGTGGGGGGTGCTTTGAACAAAGCAGACATCAAGCTCCAGAAGGCCAAAAGGGCCTAGGTCAGGGGATGAAGGGCAACCTGGGCTGAAGGAAAATATTCTGGAAACTTCCAGGCAGATGTGAAAGTCCCTGGGTTGCTCTAGGGCCTTTGGCCACCCCCCCCCCACCCCAGTCTTGGTCTAAGGCCTGATTGGGGGAGGAGAGAAGTAAACAAACACTTATTATGCACCCACTGTATACAGTGCCCAGAACGGATGTTCATGCACTGAACCTCATGCTGTTTTAAAAATGAGGAAACGGGTTCAGAGAAATTAGTAGTGCAATAGTCGTACTAGTACTCATACTAGTTACTAGTAGTAAAAACAGCGACCATTTATTGCACTCTTTGCTTATCTCGATTGCATCTATAAGGTCCTCCAGATGCCGGCACCCTCACCTCCCTGACCCCGTGGGGATCCCTCAAGCACGTCGGCACCCTCCTACCCCAGGGCCGCGGCACTGTCTATTCTACCCGCAGATGCTTTCCCCCCAGATACCCACGCGGTGGACTACCTCACCTCTTTGCAGTCTCGCTCAAGGGTGACCTTCACAGCAAGGTCTTCCTTGGACCCCCTATTTACAACTGCTCTCACCCCCCATTGCCCCCTATTCCCTGTTCCCCATTCTTTTCCCCACAGCCCTTAGCTCTTTTTTTTTTAATTAAAATTTTTATTTATTTCAAGAGAGAGCACGAGCACGAGGAGGGGCAGGGGGAGACGGAGAAGCAGGCTCTCCTCTGAGCAGGGAGCCCGATGTGGGGCTCAATCCCAGGACCCTGAGGTCATGACCTGAGCCAAAGGCAGACGCTTAACCGACTGAGCCACCCAGGCACCCCATCAGCCCCTAGCTGTTAACATACTATATCATTTACTTATTGTGTTTGTCTGTCTCTGACATGGGTGTGTCATCTCCACAAAATCAGGGATCTTTGTGTTTGTTCGTTGTTAAATCCCAATACAGAGAACAGGGTCTGGCCCACCCAATACCAATTGGTACTCAGGAAACATTCTTTAAATGAATGGGATCCTCACACCAGTCCTGTGAATTCAGTGCTCCCAACATTGCCATCTGACAGACGAGGAGACCAAGGCCCAGAGATTCAAGCCACTTGCTCATAGTCACACAGCCAACAGGTCGCAAACCTGAGCCCCTTGCCCCGTTGCCCCCGATAGGTCTGGCCTCGCCCCCACGGACCATGGCCTTGCCCCCGTGAGCTAGAGCCTGCTCTTCAGCACTCGCCCACCGCCAGCCAGCAGAATGCAGCTGTGGAAGGCGGTGGTGGTGACCCTGGCCTTCATGAGCACGGACGTCGGCATGACCACGGCCATCTACATCCTCAGCCACCTAGACCGCAGCCTGCTGGAGGACATCCGCCACTTCAACGTCTTTGACTCGGTGCTGGACCTCTGGGCAGCCTGCTTGTACCGTAGCTGCCTTCTGCTCGGAGCCACCATCGGCGTGGCCAAGAACAGCGCCCTGGGGCCCCGGCGGCTTCGGGCCTCCTGGACCATCATCGCCCTCGTGTGCCTCTTCGTGGGCATCTACACCATGGTAAAGCTGTTGCTCTTCTCCGAGGTGCGCAAGCCGGTCCGGGACCCGTGGTTCTGGGCCCTCTTCGTGTGGACTTACATCTCGCTCAGCGCCTCCTTCGTGCTCTGGTGGTTACTGTCCACGGTGCGGCCGGACGCCAAGGCCCTCGAGCCGGGGGCTGGGGCCGAGGGCTTCCCGGGGGAGCACCGGCCCCCTCGTGAGCAGGCATCTGGGGCCACGCTACAAAAGCTGCTGTCCTACACCAAGCCCGACGTGGCCTTCCTCGTGGCGGCCTCCTTCTTCCTCATCGTGGCGGCTCTGGGTAAGTGAGGAGCCAGGGGGCCTGGCAGGCACCCCGGAAAGCAACTTAGGGGGGTAGATATAACTACCGCGTCCTTCCTCTTCAATCTTTTTTTTTTTTTAAAGATTTTATTTATTTATTCATGAAAGACAGAGAGAGAGAGAGGCAGAGGGAGAAGCAGGCTCCCAAGGAGCAGAGAGCCCGATGCGGGACTCGATCCCAGGACCCTGGGACCATGACCCGAGCCGAAGGCAGACGCCCAACCATCTGAGCCACCCAGGCGCCCCCTCTTCAATCTTTTAACATTTCATTCACGTGGTTCAAACATCAAATTGATGTGAAGAGGCAAATATTGAGAGTTTCAATCCTAATTCTGCCTCTGACTACCCTGATTTCCCTGCCGAGGGCTAACTACAGGAAAATTTTCCAGAAGCTTCCAAGTGGGTGGGAAACTGCTTTTCTTCCTTTCTTGTATATTCTTCCAGGGTTTCCTTCTGGAAGCTACAAGCAAAAATGAACCTGTTACTCTCACCACCTCTCACACATTATTTCGTGTCTTGCTTTTACCACTTAACGACGTATTTTAGAAATTTCCAATCAGTACCTCATTCTTTTATTTGGCTGCGTAGTAGTCCACTGTGAGGCCATTCCAGAGATTATTTAGTTGGTCTCCTTTTGTTGGCCCGTCAAGTTGTTTCGAGTCTTTTCTCTTACAGTAAATAACCTACTTCGTACACATTTCATATAAATGTTGGTGTATTTGTAGGATAAATTCCTGGAAGTGGGATCACTGGGTCAAACAAAGCATTTTTTGTGATGAAGCAGAATATACTAGAGACCATCAGAATTATGTTGTCTGTGGTAAGAGTAAGTACTGTTTGGTGAAACTTATTTTAGGTACGTGTGCCTACATGTAAGTGTGTCCTGGTTTGTCACATAAAGTGTATTTGTTACTGTGGTTCCGGCCCAAACAGTATGAAAGTGCTTGCTCAGACAAGGTGGGTGGGAAGGTGACATCTCAAGGTCAAAATTCCATGGGTTCCGGGGGCTACAAGCCCTGGGCATGCATTGCAGTCCTGCTGCTTACCTGGCTGTGTGCTTACAGGCAAGTTATCGGAACTTTCAGAGCCTTGCTTCTGTGAAATGGGGATTGTTAGCATCCCCCATGTTTCATGACGTTGGAAAGCTTGAATAAAACAGATAGGAGAAGGACAGGTCCGGAGCTTAGTACAATACGGTAAGTACACAGAAATGTTAGCAGTTCTGAGTTGTTACACGTTTAACAGACAGCATCTGGGAGCAGCCCCAAAGCCAGAGTGTTCTCAGAGAGGACAGGCAAGCCCCAGAGCTGACCCCTTTCCTCTCACTATCGACCCTCTGCCCTCTCAGTCTCAAACCCTTGACCTCTGTGTGATTTTATGCAAGTTACTTAACCTCTCAGGGTCTCAGTCTCCTCATCTGTAAAATGGGCATAATAACGGTACCTATCGCAATAGGGGCTTATGAGGTTCAGTAAGTTAATATGAATAAGACACCGCAGATAGCTCCTGGCACCTAGAACACTCCCAATAGATTTTAGTGGCTATGAGTACTGGGATGACCCCTTTCCATTTAACCAGATAGTTTCTCCTGCTCATGTTTCAAGGTCCCAATGTCCCCTCCTCCAAGAAGCCCTCTTGAATTATACTGACTGTGATCCTTTATCTGCACCTCAGTTGTAACACTGGTGACATGAAAATCATGCGTCCACTGTCCTGCCCCCCCCCCTTTGGGCCAGGTCTGACTCACCCCAGGTCCCCCCACAACCTGGTACAGAGGCAGGCTCACAGAATGAATGAACACATGACCATCCTATCTGTGTGAGCAGATGTCACCCACGACCTTGTTTCCCCCCCCCACCACTGGGGCCCTGTTGTCAGCTGCTGTGTGCTCGGGGAATACAGATGTCCTAAAATACAGCCGAGCAGAGTCTGCAGCCTGCAGGATGGCGTCGAGGTTAAGGACTTGGACTCGAGATCAGGCCCCCAACTGCACTGATCACCTGAGACAAGGTTACAGAACCTGGCCAAGCCTCAGCTTCTCATCCCAACAGTGGGGTTTTGTTGGGCTCTTGTGAGTTGGGTGAGCTGGAGCGCGGTGCCGGCAAAAGTAAGTACTTCACACAAATTAGGGACTATGACTACTGATAATTATTCTCAATCAGCAAGCTTCCAGGTGGGGCCAGCTTTTTCTGAAACCTCATGATCTAAAAGAAAAACTGCCCATTGTGAAAAAAGGTTAGTTTTAGTGTGGAGCATCTCCTAGCACATTGAAATTCTTTTATATGGATTTCATAGCAACCCAACTAGAAAACCTTGGGCAAGTACCTTAGCCTTGATTTCCTCATCTGTAAAACAGGAAGACTGGTGATGCCACACCTATGGGATTATTGGGGGGCATTGGAGACTTGGAAAAGATGAGGGAGCAGATATCCAGAGTAACAATGCTCTAGGCAGAGGGAACAGCCCGTGCAAAGGTCCTGAGGCAGGAAGGGGCCTGGTTGTGAAAGGAAAGGCAAAGAGGCCAGTGTAGCTGGAGCAGTGTGTGTGTGGGGGGGGGGGGCGGGTAGGCAGAAAGAGTAGAAGATGAATTCGGGGCAGTAGCAGGTGCCTGGTCATGTAGGGCGCCACTGGCCACTGTAAGGGCTTTGATTTTTACCCTGAATGAGGTGGAAGCCTGAGGAGTGACAAGGTCTGACTTGGGTTTCCTAGGGCCCCACTGTGTGCTGCGTGGAGAACAGACTGATGGGGACAAGGGTGGCAGCAGGGAGAACCAGGAGTTGGCTGAGGAAGTCCAAGTGAGGTTGGAGATTTGAACCCAGGCGGGAGCAGTAGGGGCATTGAAAGAGGTTGGATTCTGGAGATACTGTTGACCCTTGAACAACACGGGGAATGGTTGAAAACGCATGTATGACTTTTGACTCTCCAAGAGCTTAACTACGAATAGCCTACTGTTGACTGGAAGTCTTGCTGGTCACATAAACAGGAGATTAGCGCATATTTTGTATGTTCTATGTATTATACACTGTATTCTTACAATAAAGTGAGCCACGGGAAAGAGGTTACTAGGAAAAATCATAAGGAAAATACACTTGCAGTCCAGTACTGCGTTTATGGAAAAAACCCACGTGTAAGTGGACCTGCGCAGTTCAAACCCCCGTTGTTCAAAGGTCAACAATATTTTGAAGGTGGAGCCCCAGGATATGCCAATGGATTGGAGAGTTTCATGTGATTCTTGCGCGGATTCAACAAGAGTTGGCGCACATGCTTAGCCCAATGCCTGTTACCCGGGAAGGGCTCCGTAAGTGTCTGTTGTGCTTAATATCGTCATCAGTGTTTGCTGGAGTTGAGCTGCTCTTGGAGCTCGCTGATGCCCTTTTCTTTGCTGCGGGTAAATTGAGGCTGAACTTCAACTCAGGTGGACTCCACAGTGTCCTCAGTGAGAAACCCCATCTAACGGAGGACCGTGGGGACTGAGGCCCTCGAGGCTGCCACCTTGTGGTCCCTGTGCCAAGACCAGCAGAGGGCAGCAGAACCCCACAGAAGGCCTCACTGTCTCACACACAGTTGGCCAGGATTCATTTGCTGACCCTTACTGAGCGCCTACTGTATGCCAGGTTCTGCCCGTGGAAAGAGCCAAGTGACAGTGAGGACACAGCCTGGTCTGACCACCTTCAGTTCCCTGTCCATCATCCCCACAAGATAACAGCAAGCTTTCTGGGTTATTGGGAGGGAAGGGATAGGAAAGCGCCCCCAAATGGGAGGCCAGTTTGGGTTTGAGTTCTGGCCCTTCCCCTTAACTGCCCTGTGCTGTGTGACCTCAGGCAAATCACCCAGCCTCTGACTCTCCTGTTCACCTCTGTGAAATGGGGGTGACGTCCCGCTTGCCCCCTCTCCCCACCACCCACCCCCAGCATTGTTCTGAAGATACAGTAGTATAACGGGTACGAAGTCACATGGCAAACTCTAAAGCGCCTCACCGAAAGGGGCTGGGTGGCCATTTCCAGCACTGCTTGGAACCAGAAAATCCACATCTTCTGAGGTTCTAGAATTTGGACTCTGAGCCCTCTGCTGGCGAGAAGGAAGTGAACTTTGGCCGTGTGGCCCGTTGAGCGTCACCTCACCTTCCAGCTTCATTGCCCTCTTCTGTAAAATGGGGTGATAACAGGACCAGCTGCAGAGCCTGCAGAGGGGACGAAGTCCCGTGGCTTCTTTTTTTTTTTTTTTAAAGATTTTATTTATTTATTTGAGAGAGAGAGAATGAGAGAGAGAGAGAGCATGAGAGGGAGGAGGGTTAGAGGGAGAAGCAGACTTCTGCCGAGCAGGGAGCCCGATGCGGGACTCGATCCTGGGACTCCAGGCTCATGACCTGAGCCGAAGGCAGTCGCTTAACCAACTGAGCCACCCAGGCACCCCAGTCCCGTGGCTTCTTATGCTCAGGCCTGGTGCCTGTTATTAACAAGACCGCCCCAGTCTGTATAGATTGAATAACCCATGTTTCCTGTGTTCCTGGTCTCTGAAAAGAGGGGGCCTGAAGCAGTATGGGCCCCCACCCCGCCTCCCACCATGGTGAGAAGCAGAAGTTTGCCAGGAGAGAAAACTCCATCAGAGGAGTGAGTGGGACATGTGGTGTGCAGGCTTCCGGAGGCTCAGGAGGCCCGATACGGGCTCCCCCCGGCTGCAGATGCCCCCTGAGCCCACCTTGTCTCCTGGCAGGAGAGACCTTCCTTCCCTACTACACCGGCCGGGCCATTGACGGCATCGTCATCCAGAAGAGCATGGAGCAGTTCAGCACGGCGGTCATTGTCATGTGCTTGCTGGCCATCGGCAGGTAGCCGGCTCCCACCCCTACGCCCCCCTCCTCCAGGCCTGCAGCAGGGGAGGGAGGTCAGGGAGGCCCGGGAGATGCCCCTGGTGAGCCTGTCACTCAGCCGGTCATCGTGGTAACCAACAACCAAACTGGCTTAGAACCCGTATCCATTCGATTGAGCCCTGCCCTCAAGTCATACCCTCTTGTCCCAAAAATTGGCTTCAGGCCTCAGGGTTCCCCTTTTACCTTCCCTGGCTACTCTCCAAATGGGAAACCAGGGACAGCCTGCTGTTCTGGAAGGAAGAGGGGTCTGGCTGGCAGCACTGGGTCCCTCGTCCCTGGTAAACACAACCCCTCTCTGCTCTCATCTTGGGGACTCCAGTTGGGGAACAAGGGAGACTGCGAGGTGGTGCCAGCCCTGGAAAGGGGCTCGAGCTTAGGTCCCTCCTTGTGTCTGCCCTGTGAGGGGCCCACACCTGCCAGCCGTGGGAGGGGGCAGCCGGGTTATGGCTGTTGGTTGTCGCAAGGACGTTGTGCTATATATAACATCTCTTATCTGCAATTAGCTCATTTGCCGCAGGTATTCGGGGCGGCATTTTTACCCTCATATTTGCCAGACTGAACATTCGCCTTCGAAACCGTCTCTTCCGCTCACTGGTGTCCCAGGAGATGAGCTTCTTTGACGAGAATCGCACAGGTTGGTCCTCCTGCGGCCTGGGGTGACCTCGGGGGGGGGGCCCAGGGGGGGGGGGGGGGGCGGGCAGCCAGGGTGGGGCTTGTCTCACGTCAGGGGATTCAATGGCTGGCTTTTCCTGCTATCCTGTTCAGGATAGAAACGCCCCAGGAGGCCCTGCCTGAGGCCGGGAAGCTGGCCTGCTGGCTGAGGTTTTGGTATGAGCTGTGGACACTGTAGGAGGACCCTGGCCAGGCCAGCTGAGATTCCTGCAGGAGCCAAGGCCTTGCTTTCCACTGCTGTTTGGGAACCACAAAGGCCAGGACTATCCAAGCCTGTGGCCTGAGAGGCTCAACTCCAAGGGGGTGTGAGGCGTGGGGTCCAGGGCCGTACAGTGTCAGGCCAAGATCCCAGCTCTGAGACAGACCGGCCTGGGGCCCAGCCCTGGTTCCACCATTCGCTAACTTAGCCCCTCTGAGCCTCTGTTTTCTCCTCTCGAAAATGGGAACAATAGTAGGAGCTACCGTGGGGGAGTCGTGAAACTCTTAGCCCGGCCAAGTGCTGAAAGTTTCTCCTCCCCACAGCCCAGATGATTGTTTCTCTCTGAGGGAAGAGGGGAGTTATCCCCTCTGCCAGTGACAGGGAGGAGAGATGGCTTTGGTTCCGGCGCAGTCAGGGACGGGCCGTGTGGGACCAGCTTCCCTCTCTGGGCCTCAGCTGCTTCCCGCGTACGGTGGGATGTGACGTCACGAGATGCTAGTGACGAGGGCTGGGCTCAGAGCAGCCCTCGAGGGGCGTCTGCTCTTCTCTCCCCTCCCCACCCAGAAGGGAGGGGAGGCCCGAGCTCCGTGGTGCCTCTCGGAAGCCCCTTCGTGTCTCCTGCCCGCCCCCCCCGCCCCAGTGGCCCCATTGCCACAGTGGGAACTGAACCGCCTGTGTTCCAGGGGACCTCATCTCCCGCCTCACCTCGGACACCACCATGGTCAGTGACTTGGTCTCCCAGAACATCAACATCTTCCTGCGGAACACGGTCAAGGTCACGGGTGTGGTGGTCTTCATGTTCAGCCTCTCATGGCAGCTGTCCTTGGTCACCTTCATGGGTTTCCCCATCATCATGATGGTGTCCGACATCTACGGCAAGTACTACAAGGTAGGCCCCGCTGGGTCCCTGCTGGGGTCTGCGCAGCGCTCCGGAGGGAGGGAGGAGCCTCACCAGGCGCTCGGGGGCGCCCCCCATCCACCTGTGCACTGGGTCATTCAGGGGATCCTTATGAAGCACCTCCTATTTCCAGGCACCAGGATCCATCAGTGAAACCGAAAAGCTTCTGCCCTCAAGGGGCTCATGTTCTAGTGGAAGAGGCAGACGATAGGTAACAGTGATAATAGCACCAGTATAGAGTATGATGAGAGGTGGTGAGTGCTCAGGAGGAAAATAAAGTGAGAGAGAGAGATGGGGAGCATGGCGGGTGGCTGCCACTTTAGATCAGTCCTTCTGAGAAGGTGACAGTTGAGCCAGGAGGTGGAAATCTCTGGGAAGCACATTCCAAGCGGAAGGCAGAACCAGTGCACAGGCCTTGAGGTGGAAATGTGCCCGGTGTGTTTGAGGAGCCTCAGGGAGGCCGGTGGTGCCAGAGCGGGGGTGAGGGGACGTGAGAGGGAATGAGGGCAGGGAGGTGACGAGGGTCAGGCCTTTGCAAGAACTCTGGTTTACACTGAGTGCAGAGTTTGCTCTCTTTCTGTAGAGTGTTGATGTGGGGGTGGCTCAGGCCCCAGGAGCGAGGCCCTCGCCCACGATGCAGCTGTGGGCAGGCTGCGGTCCCCTATGGCCACTCCTGGGCGCTGCCCCTGCTGGGAGGGCTGGCCTGACGAGCTAGACCCCAGCCTCACCCTCCTCCTGCTCCCCACCTTGGTGGGTGCTCCTGAGCCGTAAGTGACTGAGGCTGGGTTTAGACCGGTGCAGGCGGCTCCTTCCCCAGTGACCAGGCCTGAGGGGACAGGGGTCCCCCTGAGCAGGAGAGACCGGCTCACTTAGAACCTTTGGTGGCCGTGGCCCGAGGCCAGCCCCAAAATGCATCCATTCCCCACAACCATTGTGGTGCCTTCTGGCAGAGCCCACCACCCAGGAGGACCCTCTTCCCCGTGATTCTGGGCCACGGGCCTCTGTTTTCCTCCCTGAGTAGAAAGAGTAAATACATAAGTTGGAGCCATTTCCCTTCCTCTGCTCCCCACCCCGCCCTTCCTGCCTTCCGGCCAGCCCCTTCCAGGGCAGGAAACCCTGGAGCTTCCCCTATCAGCCCCCTGCACACCTCAGGCCCTATCGGTTGGGCGGGGCCTCAAGGAAGCTCTCCAGGTCTCCTGCTGGTACCTGAATGTGTTGAATACAGCCACTGAGTCATCCCCACAAGCCACACACACCCTGCCCACGGTCAGACATGACTCAGGACACAGAATGGCTCCACCTGAGTTGCCAGAACACGCTGCATGCTTCCGATGGCCTCAGCGAGACTTGAAGGTCATGGGACGCGCCCATGCATGATCCTGGCCTGGCCTCCCTGGCAACCTTCCTTGATGGTTTGAGAATCTGAGCATGTTAACTATTGCAAGGCCTGAAAAGCTCTGCCCAGGGGCCATTTCCAGAACGCTGGTGGGCAGCAGCCTGGTGGTCCGCCACTTGGGACGACTTCTCAGCCATCTATACCCAGTCATACACACGCAGTGCAGCCAGATTCAGAGCCCTCCACCACCATCTAGAACTTGGCTAGGAGTTCTGGAATCTCTGTGCCAGTCCTCAGGCTCTACCATAATTTAATGTATTTTGATAATATAAATGACACCCCCTTAATACTTGGTGTTTCTTGCATAGTGTACAACCTAAACAACCATCCGGGGCATCCCTGTCTTATACCAGCACAGGATCAGGTGTTGAGGCTCCTTTTCTGAGAGGATTACCAAATACTGTGTTTGTGAATAACCAACCACCTTTAAGTAGTGGAGATGACTTCATGATCAGTCCCCCATCCCTCAGGAGCTGGAACCTCAGGAGCTCACCCCAAGAACCCAGAGTCTATTCTCTGAGTCTGTCAAATGAAGCTAGAAAGCCATGGGAAAAAACGGGGAGCTCGGTCTTGTCCTTTTGTCCTTGGACTCCGTGCATAGAGCTGGCGCTAACTGAGGGTAGAAAACCCGGAGAGGCCGAGGGGCCGTTAGATGGTGAGACTGTCTGTTTTGGGGTCTCTTCCTTCTTGTCCCCGCTCCTGCCCACAGAGGCTCTCCAAAGAGGTCCAGAATGCCCTGGCAAGGGCCAGCAGCACAGCCGAGGAGACCATCAGTGCCATGAAGACGGTGCGGAGCTTTGCCAACGAGGAGGAGGAGGCGGGGGTATACTCGCGGAAGCTGCAGCAGGTGTATAAGCTGAACAGGAAGGAGGCCGCAGCCTACACGTACTACGTCTGGGGCAGCGGGGTATGTGCCCCCGGCCCGGGCAGGTCTGACTGTCGGGGGGCAGGACGCAAAGATGGGGGGATTCCTTGACCAGGACGCGAGCCTTGGTCCCTCCGTGTCAGTGTCAGGCTGGTTGCACTTGACTTTACTCTGTCCCACCTTTCTGCTTGTCCGCGGAGAAATCTTTCTGGAAAAGAATTCACCCTTCCAGTGAATGTCCTCATGGGCACCTCCTCTTTTCCTCTCACCTGGGCACGGGGTGGCTGGGGAAACATCCTTGCCCCGGAAGGGAGTCACCCCGAGGCCAGCGGGACCCAGCCTAGGCCACTGTCTGGCAGGCCCTATGTCACAACCACACACACCCCACTGGAGTGTCTAGCTCACTCCCTGTGGGTGAATCACAGCCCCTCCTGGAGAATGGGGAGCGCTTGGAGCCTGTTGCTGTCTGTTGGCCACGTCTGGGAGGTGGGCACATCAGGGCATAGCTGGGGTAGGTGTGAGAAGGGTTTGGAGTTTAGGGGGAAGAAGGAGTGGTGATCTACCAGGGGACCAGGGGACAGGACAGGCCACCCCTCAAAAGTACCCAGCCAGAGAGGAGAAGGGGCCCGAAACCCAGCTCAGCTAGCCAAGCCTCTCAGCAATCTGCCCACCTGCGTGGGTGCCTTTTGTCCCTGGCACAAAGGCACCGTGGTCTAACCATCGATCTAGGTCTAACCCAGCCAGGGGCTTGGGGTGGGGAGAGGCGGTAGGAGGCCAGGGTGCCCTGGACACAGCCCCTCCTTCATGGAGCCTGGTGGGGACAGGAAACAGACCCATCGTCCTGCCCTGCCTGGCTTGCTGTGTGACCTTAGCCAGTGGACTGAACCTCCCCGAGCCATGCTCTTTCCAGTGAGGAGGAGGACTAACAACTCCCTCCTGGCCTGGCTGAGCACTGGGGGCTTTTTGGGTGTGTGCCGGGGCCTCACAAAGAAAGCCTTGTTCTCCGCCAGGCGCACGGCCCCCTCCAGCTGGGGGCCTTTGCGGGGAAGAAGTCCAGGGCCGGGGAGCGGGAGGGCATGAGTGACAGCCGGGCACCAGCATTTGGGAGGACATCCCTGCCTGGCTGGAGTTTCAGTCTGTGGCCGGGCGAGCACAGCCCCCAGCTGCTCGCACCTCCCCCTGCAGCCTGGGGGGGGGGGCGGGGAATGGGGGGCGTACCAGGCTCTGAGCCAAGGCCCCTGTGACCCAGGTCCCCCTGCCCTTCCCTCTGCCCCCAGCTCACGCTGCTGGTAGTCCAGGTCAGTATCCTCTACTACGGGGGCCACCTCGTCATCTCGGGACAGATGACCAGCGGCAACCTCATCTCCTTCATTATCTACGAGTTTGTCCTGGGAGACTGTATGGAGGTGAGGGGCTGGCTTGGGGAGGGGTTCTGGGGGACCTGGAGGGCTGGGGAAGAGGGATGTAAAGGGGGGAAATACTCCGGGGTCTGACGGATGGGGTATTTCTTTCTAAGTAGGTGGGGGAGAGAACATCATGCCAACGATGACAGTAATATTACCAAGTGGCCACCGCAGCTCCATTTACTGAGCAGAGTGACAGGGACAAGGATGTTACAGGAAATGCTCCAAAGAGCACCGTGAGGGGTCTCAGTACTATGCTACCTCCCATTTCTCTGAGGCTCAGAGAGGTTAAGGGACTTGCCCACCACGTTGGTAGGGGAACCGGGTTCAAAGCCAGACGGGTCTGACTTTGAGGCAGGGAGCTGGGGTGTTCCTGCCCGAGCCGCCCTCCGCCGCTGCTTGAGGATGCTTCGAGTGGGGGCCTTAACTCCCTGGCACTACGATGGGCCTCTGTGTCCTCCAGTGATAGAGCTGGGGGTGTGCCTGGGGGGAGGGGGTGTTAGCGCGCCGCATCGGCCAGAGCCACAGCAGCCTGTCATTTGACGCCGCAGTTCTGCCTCTGGGAACCCAGGGCGCAGAGACACCCACTCCAGTGGGCAGAGGTGTGTGCGCGCTCAGCGGAGCGTTGCTTCACATGGCGTAAAGCCCAAGCGTCGTCCAGTGCCGGGGTCAGGGATTGGGCCAACATGACCCATCCATGTTCCAGAAGCAGGACATCTGCACGATAGAAACTAGGCAGCAGCTACAGATATGAGGCAGATCTGTGGGTACCAGCGTGCAAGGGACCCTGAGATGCGCCACGAAACAATGGGAAGAGTCTAATTCCGGTGGTGTGGTTTTTAAATCTCAAAATTATTTATCATGTATGTGCATGTGCTTGTAAATGCACAGAGGAAGGACTGGGAGTATACGGTACGTGGATTCCTGGGGCCACCTGTGAGAGGAGGTGTGAGGGGCACTGCTCCATGGTGCTCGTATCTTAACATCAGTGATAATGTCTTGATATTAATGATAACAGTCCTAGCTGCGCTGGATTCCCCAGCCAGGCCCCTCAGTCATAGCATGCAAGGGCCTGAACTCAGGAGTCAGCTGTGCCCAGGTTCAAGGCCTGGCTCTGCCACGTCCCAGCTGTGTGAGCTGGGGGAAGAGACTTGAGCTCTCTGTGCCTCAGTTTTCTCATCAGCAAAAAACGAGATAATGCTAGAACCTACCCCATAACATATGCAAAGTGCTCAGCAAAATGAGTCGTCATTATCACTCACATTTATGTTGTATGTGTTTTTACCCAAGGAGAATGGATAGCGTGAATTAAGGGCCGTGTTTTTTGGGGTTTTTTTTAAGATTTTATTTATTTATTTGACAGAGAGAGACACAGCGAGAGAGGGAACACAAGCAGGGGGAGTGGGAGAGGGAGAAGCAGGCTTCCCGCTGAGCAGGGAGCCCGACATGGGGTTCAATCACAGGACCCCGGGATCATGACCTGAGCCGAAGGCAGACGCTTAACGACTGAGCCACCCAGGCGCCCCAAGGGCCGTTTTTAAAACCGAAATTTAAAAATGCTGTGGCAGCCGAGAGAGGAATTCCGTTCAGAATTCCTGTTCTGCCACATTCTGGCTGGTTCGTTTAACTACCCTGCCCTTCCGTTTCCTCCGCTGGGGGGTGGTAACACCCACCGGGCAGGATGGTGGTGAGCTTTAGCTGTCCTGGCCACGAGGCGCTGGGCTCCTAATGTGTTCCCACGAATGGCTCAGTATTGTTGTTGGGGTTTTTTAAAAGATTTTATTTATTTATTTGACAGAGAGAGACACGGCGAGAGAGGGAACACAAGCAGGGGGAGTGGGAGAGGGAGAAGCAGGCTTCCCGCTGAGCAGGGAGCCTGACGTGGGGCTCGATTCCAGGACCCTGGGATCATGACCTGAGCCGAAGGCAGACGCTTAACGACTGAGCCACCCAGGCGCCCCGACTCTTCCTAATTTATTTTTATTTTTATTATTTTTTTAAAAGATTTTATTTATTTGACAGAGAGAGACACAGCGAGAGAGGGAACACAAGCAGGGGGAGAGAGAAAAGCAGGCTTCCTGCCAGGCAGGGAGCCCGATGTGGGGCTAGTTCCCAGGACCCTTAACGACTGAGCCACCCAGGCGCCCCCTTTCTTTTTTTTAAGATTTTATTTATTATTTGACAGAGAGAGAGACAGGGAGAGCGGGAACACAAGCAGGGGGAGTGGGAGAGGGAGAAGCAGGCTTCCCGCTGAGCAGGGAGCCCTACGCGGGGCTCGATCCCAGGCCCCCGGGACCACGACCCGAGCCGAAGGCAGACGCTCAACGGACTGAGCCCCCCCAGGTGCCCCTGATTAGCTCCTTTTGTCAGTGTTGTTATTATCTGCTTTACTACTGGGGGGCCCCGGCAGTGTCCTGCACCCCTCCCAGAACGGTTGCTGTGTCCCTGCTCTCTCTGCACCCCCTTCATCTCTCTGGCCCCCGTGGGGGTCCCAGCACTGGGGTGTCACTGGGCCAAGAACTTGTGTCTCCTCCTCCCACAGTCCGTGGGCTCCGTCTATAGCGGCCTGATGCAGGGAGTGGGGGCCGCTGAGAAGGTGTTTGAGTTCATTGACCGGCAGCCAACCATGGTGCATGATGGGAACTTGGCCCCTGACCGCCTGGAGGGCCGGGTGGACTTTGAGAACGTGACCTTCACCTACCGCACTCGGCCCCACACCCAAGTCCTACAGGTAAGAGGGGTCCCCTAGGCCCGCCCACATCATCCCTTCCCTCACAGTGTAGCCAGGATCACAGAGTCCTTGTCCTCATGGAGTTTGGCTGGAGTCAGGGAAGGCAGATCATTAACAGAGCATTCCAGATACTAAGTGCTAGGAAGGCAGTAAATCAGGGTGGTGTGATAGGGGTAGCTCATAGGGGTGGTGTTAACAGTCAGGGAGGGCTTCTCAGAGGAGAGGACATTGGAGCTGGGTCCTGAACAAGGAGAGGAGGCACCCAGGCCGTGGAAATGAGCATCCAAGTCCTGCCAAATCCTAGAAAGGAGAGCATTCCAGGGACTGGCAGTGCCCAACCATGGCAAGGGAGCATGGGTGGGCTGGGAAGGGTGCCCGCCAGTGTCCGAGGCCAGAGCATGTGAGCCAGTGGCCCCACACGGAGTCCGCCTGTTTCTTGCAGAATGTCTCCTTCAGCCTGTCCCCAGGAAAGGTGACCGCACTTGTGGGACCCTCGGGCAGTGGGAAGAGTTCCTGCGTCAACATCCTGGAGAACTTCTACCCCCTGGAGGGGGGCTGCGTGCTGCTGGACGGGAAGCCCATCGGCGCCTATGACCACAAGTACCTGCACCGCGTGGTACGTGAATGGGCCTCTGTTGTCCTCCTGTGCACTTTGTCCAACCTTCACCCTCGCGAGCAATAACACAGGTGCAGAGAAGTGATATAGGTAAAAACAGGCTCAGAGAGTTGCACCTGCACACCAGCACTCAGGTCAAGAAACAGAACATTCCAGCACTCCTCCACCCCGTGTGTCCCTTCTCTTCCCCCCAGAGGCTGCATCTCCCTGACTTTTATGATCTTCTCTTTCTTTCCCTCAGTTTTACCATCGCTTTGTGCCTCCCCGAACAGCAGAGCTGTGCTTTGCCTAGTTTTGAACTTTATCTGGCTGGAATCACAGAGCTTGTGTTCAGATGGGTCTTGCTTCTTCCACTCAGCCTTATTTGTGAGACATCCACGTTGAGGCTGTGGTCGTAGTTCATTCATTTTCGTTGCTGGGTGATAATCTACTGTGTAAACATGTCACAATCTATGCATTCTGCTCTTGATGGAGACTTGGGTTGTTTCCTGTTTTTACCATTACCAGTACTGACATAGACAATTTTGTCCACGTTTTCTGGTGCACACGGGTACGTATGTTCTCCCAGAGTGGACATATATGCCGGACTTTAGTAGCTACTGTCACTAGGGTGGTCGTACCACTTTACATTCCCGCTAGCAGTGGGTGAGAGTTCCAGTTGCTCCACATTTAAGTCGTCTCTAGTACTCAAAAGAGGCTTATTCATGACCATACAGTTTTTGGTAATCATTTCAGGAAGGGATCCTCAACACCTGATCCTGTGCTAGCATAAGAACAGGGATGCCCTGGGGGGCACCTGGATGGCTCAGTCATTAAGCGACTGCCTTTGGCTCAGGTCATGATCCCAGGGTCCTGGGATCAAGTCCCACATCCGGCTCCCTGCTCCGTGGGAAGCCTGCTTCTCCCTCTCCAACTCCCCCTGCTTGTGTTCCCTCTCTCGCTGTGTCTCTCTCTGTCAAATAAATAAATAAAATCTTTAAAATATTAAAAAAAAAAAGAACAGGGATGCCCTGGATGGTTGTTCAGGTTGTACATATAACAAGAAAAACCAACTATCAAGAAGGCACCATTTCCATCATCAACATACGTTAAATTACAGGAGAGCCTGAGGGTTGGCACAGAGATTCCAGAACTCCTAGCCAAGTTCTAGATGGTGGCAGAGGCCACACATTGTGATATATGCCTACACATCTGCATATAACCAGGTATAGATGGCTGAGCAGTGACCCCAGGTATGTGATGACAACGCTGCTGCCCAGCAGAGTTCTGGAAATGGCCTTTAGGCAGAGCTATTCAGGCTTTGCAATAGCTAATATGCTCAGACATGTAATATTCTTAGACAGTTAATATTCTCAGTGCTGATCTTTTGCCAGCTACTGAGTGCATACGTAGAGGTAGTTCACAGAGGTCTTCTGCGTTTTCCTGATGACCAAACATATCAAGTACTTTAACATACGGTTCAGTACTTGGATTTCCTCTTTTGTGACTACCTTCTCTTTAGTTCAAATTAAAAGTTTTAATTTTCATAAGCCCCAAACAGTAAAATGCAACAATCTAACCACATTCCCATATATTCAGAGAATTTTGTAATTACGACGAGAGAGCTCCCCTCCATCTCACCTTTTAAATTCCACTCCATGGAGGTTAACTGGTGTTAGCAATTTAGTAAATATCCTTTCCAACCTGTTTCCTATCTTTATATAAATATATTGATAAGTGAAGGTACATATATAAGTTTTTTGCTTTTTTGTTTTTTTTAAAGAGAGAGAGATAGAGGGAGAGAATCCCAAGCAGGCTCCACGCCCAGCACAGAGGCTGACGCGGGGCTCGATCTTATGACCCTGAGATCATGACCTGAGCCAAAATCAAGAGCGAGACGCTTAAACGACTGAGCCACCCAGGCACCCCTACATATATAAGTTTTTTTTAACAAAAACAGAATCATGGTCTTTGTGTGTGTGTGTGTGTGTGCGTGTGTGCATATTTGATTTAGTGGATACACTCTGATTATTAGTCAAGCCCCAATTTATGAAACTGATTTTTTTTCTATTTACAATGTTGCAGTGATATTCTCCATAATATTTTTGTAGGCTACATTCCTAAAACTGGGATCATGGGACAAGCTTCTTTAAATTATTCTCTCTGGGGGCGCCTGGGTGGCTCAGTCATTAAGCGTCTGCCTTCGGCTCAGGCCATGATCCCAGGGTCCTGGGATCGAGCCCCGCATCGGGCTCCCCGCTCAGCGGGAAGCCTGCTTCTCCCTCTCCCACTCCCCCTGCTTGTGTTCCCTCTCTTGCTCTGTCTCTTTGTCAAATAAATGAATAAAATCTTTTTTAAAAAGTAAGTTATTCTCTCTGGAGGGAGGGGACACCAGGGAGGCCCTTATGGCCTGGGGGCTGCTGTGGCCTCTTGTCTTCTGGTGTGGACAGACTGACTCACATTCTACATTCTCTTTCTCTCTCTCCCCGCCCCCGCCCCGCTCCCGCTGCCGCCCCAGGACAGGGGCAGACAGCAAGCTCTCTTCAAGGTCAGGGAACTTGGCTTAGCCCAGAGCGGCCAGCTTAGCTGGCCCCAGATTTTTGGTCAGGGGAAGCTGAGGGCTTGTGCAGAAAGTGGACTCTGTTGTTTTTGAAGGAGAGAGGCAGCTGACGTTATAGCAGCCCAGCGCAGGCCCTGCTCAGATTTCAGACCCAAGACCCCTGGCGTCAGGCGGGCCTGGGGCTGGCGAGGTTCCCGGTGACAGCTGGACGGATGCGTGCCCGGCCTCTCATGCCCCATCCTGTCTCCCACACAGATCTCCCTGGTGAGCCAGGAGCCGGTGCTCTTTGCCCGCTCCATCACAGACAACATCTCCTACGGCCTGCCCACCGTGCCCTTCGAGATGGTAGTGGAGGCCGCACAGAAGGCGAACGCCCACGGCTTCATCATGGAGCTCCAGGACGGCTACAACACAGGTACACGGCCCGGGAGCGGCACCTCCACCCCGCCCGAAGGTCCGCCCTCGGGGATGGGACCCTCCGAGAGAAGCATAACTCTCTGCCAGCCGCTCTTTACTATTTCAGGTGAAACTCACTTGACATTTAGTACCTTTACAGTACTAGGTAACCAAACACCTCTATTTAGTTTTAAAACATTATTATTATCTGTTATTTTTTTTTAGAGAGAGAAGGCACGAGCGTAGGGGAGAGGGGCAGAGGGAGAGGAAGAAACAGGCTCCCCGCTGAGCAGGGAGCCCGATGCGGGGCTCGATCCCAGGACCCTGGGATCATGATCTGAGCTGAAGGCAGACGCTTAACCGACTGAGCCACCCAGGCGCCCCAGAGAGAGAGAGAATCTTAAGCAGGTTCCACCCAGCAAGCCCAGTGCAGAGGCCAACAAGGGGCTCGATCCCACGACCCTGAGATGGTGACTTGAGCCAAAATCAAGAGTTGGTCGCTTAACTGACTGAGCCACCCAGGCACCCCAAAACATTATTATTCTTAAATTATATATATATATATATATATATATATCAGGTTAATTATAGTTGCTTAATTTTATATTAATAACTCAATAATATAATAAATTTAACAATATACTGATTTATGTTATATATTTTGTTATATTTAACAGACTTTAAAATTTTAACTCTTGTGAAGGGGCTGTTCGCATGGTTCAAAACTAAAAATACATGTGAAATGATATACAATGAGGGGTTTTACTCCATCCCTTTCTCTACCCCTGTTTCCTCCTGGCCCACCAAAACTTCTTTTGTTAGCTTCTTACATGTCCTTTGGGAGCTTCTTCATGCAAATAGGAATGTATATTTTTATTTCCTCCTGACCTTTTACAGAAAAAAAACAGCACCTTCTATTCTGCACCTAGCTTTTTTATTTTTTTTAACCTAACACAGTATCTTAGTGACCATTCCACATTGTCACTTAAAGAGCTCCCTTGATCCTTTTCTTAAACAGTTGCATAGTATTCCAGGGTAACGGGCTTTATGATCATTTGTTTAAGTCATTCATTCAGTTTCCTGCTGATGGACGCTTGAGTAGATCTCTTGTTTTGAGTTGCAGTATTAGTAATGTGAGTCGTGCACGACACATGCCTTTGCCAATGTAGGTCGGAAGGTCAGTTGTGGGGACAAGTCACAGAGGTGGGGATGCTGGTGCTAGGGTTGTGCACTTGTGACCCATAGACTTGCACAGCACAAAATGATAGACACAGAGGTAGGTGCCCTGCAGCCGGAGGGATCACCGCCCCATGTGCTTGCCCCCGGAAGGTCGGGGAGCGCCTGTCTCCCCACAGCCACGCCAGGACGGTGTATTATCAGACATTGGGATTTTTGCCAAATGAATAGGTAAAAAGTGGTATCTTAGTACCAATTGAATGTAGTTATTGATTTGCATGAACAGGGAAGGAGAGCATCCTTTTATGAGTTTGGGAGCTGTTGGTTGTCCCAGCCAGTGGCCCTTTGAACCACACCTTTTCCTAGAGAGCATAGCTCCTGCAGCAACAGGGAAAGGAAGAGGAGGGGGTCTTCTCTCTCTACCCTAAGGCTGCCCCAGCCTCACCCTCCACTCTCTTGCCCCGGCCCCTTTGTCGTGCAGAGACTGGGGAGAAGGGTGCCCAGCTGTCGGGCGGCCAGAAGCAGCGGGTGGCCATGGCTCGGGCTCTGGTGCGGAACCCACCCGTCCTCATCTTGGACGAAGCCACCAGCGCTCTGGACGCAGAGAGCGAGTACCTGGTGAGTTGCGGGCTGGTGGGGTGACACCAGAGTACGGGGCAGGTGCCAGGAAGGGCTTGGAGACATCATGGGGGCTCTCCCAGGCCATCAGCTTCCAGACTGCGGTGTTCAGGGCTGAAGGCGGGGAGCCAGGGGAGAGGGGACCCAGGGCGGAAGGTCTAGCCAGCCGGCTCTTGGCAGAGCTGAAACCATGTGATGTGGGTTTGGAGTCGAGGCCCTGCCCTCAGCTCATCATGGGAGTCAGGGTTGTCTGCTCCCTGAGCCCCCTTTCCAAGGTAAAGAGCGTCCAATGGTGTATTTGTCACTGACTAGCTACCTTGGCCCCTCCGTGGGTCGAATCATTGACTACACAGGTATTCACTGAGCTCGTCCCGGCCACCAGGCTGCAGTGCGGGCTGACCAGACAAAGGCCTGACCCTGCAGCATTTCCAGTCCAGGGGGAGACACGTCACAAACAAGGAGACAAGCCTGAGTTCAACCTGTGGCCTACGGCACGTAGAAAATGAAACCGTCATTTGAGAGAGAGATTGAGACAGATCACCCCTGTCAGAGAGAAACACAGCCAGACACTGACGCTGGAAAAACAGATTTTATTCAGTAGCGAGTGACAGTAGGGGAAAGAGCGGGACTGCCTTCTGCTTTGTGCAGAGGGGACAGTGGTGACAGGCGTTAAAGGAGAATGAAGGCATAGGGAGTGGGCTCACGGGAAAGCCGGTGGTTGGTCAGTGTGGATGTGATTAGGAGCGGTGTCTGCTGGCTGCCAGCCGTGGGCCGGAATTCTGTCCTCCCGTAGAGCCTTGAGACCCAGGCCTGCCCTCCCTGATGATTATATTTCAAAAATGGCCTTCAGGTCCTTGAGAAAGACGCTCTTGACTTGTAGGAGATTCACATATATATATATATATCGAAGGGACAGAAAAAGGATTTACAATTATAAGCCCTTTTTATTAAATGCTCTAAGAAAGGGAGGTCAGGGGCCTACCGTCAAGTGTTGGCTAGAACAGTCAATTCTCCTGGCAGCGCTGAGCATTTAGGGGGGCTGGGTCATCTCCGAGACACGGCCTTACACTGCTGGAGCCCTGCTGGAGTGTGCCCGTCTCCCCGATGGAAGCGGGGTCTTCAGGTGCCATTTGAGCTGAGACCCAAGAGGAGAGGAGCCAGCTGAGCATCCAAGGAGGAGAGGGCAGCAGGTGCAAAGGCCCAGAGCAAATTCACAGACAAGCCCAAAGGTCAGCGTGTGAGGCTGGTGGGAGTCTGACAAGGTAAGATGAGGACAGAGTCATAGACACAGCCTCCTCACGCCCTAGTTATAGAGTTTGGAATTTTTTTTTTTTTTTGAAGAAAAGTTTCAGGTTTAAAGAAAATTGAGCAAAAAGTGCAGAGAGTTCCCATATATCTCCCTTTCACCCCACAGTTTCTCTTGTTATTAACATCTTGCCGTGGTGCATCTGTTACAATTGATGAGCCAGTTTTAATGCACTAACTGAAGTCCCTGGTTTACATTAGGGGTCACTCTTTGTGTTGTGCACTCTTGTCTATGACAAGTGCAGAATGTCAGGTGGAGTCTGGATTTTATTCTTGTTTGGGACACGAAGCTGTTGGGGGGCTCAAAGCAGGAATTCAACAAGAACTGATGGAAGTGTTAAATCCACGCCGGCAGTGGGAGGGGGTGGGGCGGGCAGGTTGCAGGCATTCGGATGAGAAGTAACAGGGGTAGTGGTAGGAGAATGGAAAGAACTAGATGAACTGGGCAGAGATGCACCTGCAGGATTCGCGCATGAGTTGGATTTGGACAATGAGCGAAGGATGAGGAATTGAGGGCTGTGGCCTCGCCGGCTTGAGCTTTGGGGCTGACGGTGAGACCATGAGGCAAGGCAGTTCGCGAGCGGAAGGAGCAGGAAGAGCAGAGGTGACCAGGTTAGGGGGTTGGGGTTCACCTGTCACTCGCCACGCACCTCCCCCGTCCCGGGCCCTGAGCTCCGTCCCCTGTGAATGAAGCCCCAGGAAGCCTGCCGTGTGCGAGCCCTGAATGAGGAACTGAGGCTCGGAGAGGTGAAGGCATCGCTGTGATGTGGTGGGTGTGGGAGCCGAGCCAGGCCCAGGCGCGGTTGTGGGTGGCTGGGGGCAGCGCCCGCACGAGCCGCCCCCTCGTGTCTCCCCAGATCCAGCAGGCCATCCACGGCAACCTGCAGAAGCACACAGTGCTCATCATCGCGCACCGCCTGAGCACGGTGGAGCGGGCGCACCTCATCGTGGTGCTGGACAAGGGCCGCGTGGTGCAGCAGGGCACGCACCAGCAGCTTCTGGCCCAGGGCGGCCTCTACGCCAAGCTGGTGCAGCGGCAGATGCTGGGGCTCGAGCCCGCCTCGGACTACTCAGCCGGCCACAAGGAGCCACCGGGCGGTGGCGGTCACAAGGCCTGACCGCGGGCCCAGCCTCTCACGGTGGGGCCGAGGCCCCGGCGCCCGCCTGGCAGATGTACCCATGGGGGTCCCCCCCACACCCACTGCCCTCTGAGCCCAGGCCCACAGCGCTGGAGGGCAACCTGCCATGTCCCGCGTGTCGCTGCTTCCTGCATCGTGCCCCTGCTTCCCGCCCCGTCCTCCGGGCCACCACCAGCCCCCCGCCCCCCTTCCCCGCTGCCACGAGCCGCCGCCTCCAGTCGGGCAGTGGAGACCCCACGGGTCTCTCCAGCTGGCCTCCCAAGGCTTCCAAGAGAATGTAGAGCTACCTTTTTAAACCAAGATCTTACCAGGTTTTTTACTGCTTGGTTCGATGGGCCCCAGTCAACTCCCAGATTTCAAAAACTTTTTTTTTTTTAATTGGGAGTAATGATGGGCAAGGTCACTGAGATGCTCTAGAAACTTCTGAGCCAGGAGTAAACGATCCTTCCTAATAGCCTAGGGGATGCCAGGGGAGAACTAGGCCTCTACCCTTTGCCCCTCGAGAGAAGGGGCTTTCCTGTCCCAGAAGGGGGACACAGAGGAGGGGACTTCCTCTCTCTTCCCAGCTTCGTGAGTCAGGCCAAGGGTCGGCAGGGAGAGTGGAAAGCGCCCGTCTGCCCGTGGTCCCTGCCGCCCTGCCAAATCTAAGCCAGTCTCACTGTGAACCACTACTAACCTTAACTGGGGGAGTGAGGGGCTGGCCAGGCCTGGCAGAGCCTCAGGGTGTCCCCAGCCCTGCACCCAGCTTGAGCCCCTCAGGCCCGCCTTCATCCCCTGCTCCCATCACCCCCCCTCCAGCCGGCAGCCCCCCCCTCCCCACATCCACCCCTGCCGCTCTGCTCTTCGGAGGCCCAGAAGCCCTTCAGATGTTGGATGTTTGAGAGACACATTCTCTTCCCTGTCTGGTGGACAGGACGGCGGCAAAGCTCAGGCCCTGGCTTTGCAGGGGGGTGGGGTGGGAGGGGCATTGCAAGATGTTGGAAGAACCCCGTCAATAAAGTGTACTACCTCTGACCCCTGACCTCTGACCTCTTCCTGGGCCCTGGGCCCCATCACCTGGTTAGGTTTTTCCACCAGACCTAGCCTGAGAGATTTGGGGTGGTATAGGGCCTCCCCGCCCCAGGGTCTGGGAGCCCCCCTTCTGCGCTCTTCATGTCCCCACGATCTCCAGCCCCGACGAATTATTCAGGTCTGTCTGTCTCCATGGGGCTTGTGCAGGGTCATGGAGGCCTGTCTTCTTGAAATCTGGGGGACTTCTGTGCCTCCTGGGACAGCCGAGATCCAGCAAATGCCACCTGCTCTTCCATCAGGGACCGGGCACCCCACGCCCACTCCACCCCCCGGAGCCAGGAAGTCTTACCTCATAGCTCCATCAGAAGGGAGGGGGGAGGCTGGACCCAGGAAGACCTCTGTGGCGGTTATTCTTACTTGCTGGGCTGAGGAAGTCTGGGGTCCCGGGAGGGGGCCGAGGGACAGTGGCTATTTACCAGCCAGTGGAGAAATATTTCAGTACCGTAACTGCGGGTACAGCCACACGGCATACGTCAGCTCAGTGTCAGCCACGTACCCATTTTCCTGCCAAATAAGCTGACCCACGCTGCGACCAGCTGAGTCTCCTGCTTCACCTCAGGGGCTTGAGGAAACGGAGTCCCAGGGAGGTTAAGCTGCTGGTTCAAGACCACCAGCTAGTAAGGGGTAGAGCTGGGATTCACACCCAGGAAGTGTGTGTGTGTGTGTGTGTGTGTGTGTGTGTGTGTGTGTGTGTGACCCCGACCACAGGACACCTGGGAGTGGAGCTCCAAGGCCACGGGCTGGGGACACTCTATTGGCCTTGCAGCGAAGACTACAGATCGAATGTTGGACTTGAGTTCTCAAACAGAAGTTCCTCCAAGAACCAGGTAGGGATCAGAAGTGTGTGCAATCAGCCAGGTGTAAGAAAAGTCAGACAACGCTCTTGGTTTCTTTTCTGCTTTTCCATTTTTGCAGAGAAATCTTTCTGTTCCATTAAAAAGAGAACACGGTGCAAGCCTGAGAATGAATGGCAACCAAGACCTCAGACCTGTTAGCAGAGGTGGCTGGGACTGGGCTGCAGCCCCTTGAGGCCATGCAGGAGGGTGGCCTTGAGTTAGCAGATCTGCAGAGATTTTCAGAGAAGCTGGAAATTCCAGTTTTAATGTGAGATTGACGGCTTTTTATAGATTGGCTCAAATTAGTTTTACAAAACCCAGGGCCAATAAACACATCTGGAGGCAGTCTACAGCCTGTGGGTCACCAGTTTGCGACCTCTATGCTGAACGTCCTTTTCCTCCAAAGTCCTTGGAGCTTCCCCATCAGGGAGTTTCCCCTCTTGCAGGGTGGAGGGGGGACGGGCTGCAGCCCAGCCCCATTCCAGCCCAGGCTCCTCTCTCACCCCCTCCCCGCTGCCTGTCTCTTTGCCTCACCCCCCACCCCCCGCAACAACCCCAGGCTGGGCTCTCAGATTCTCCCCACTTTTCCACACCAGTGGCAGCTACAGCTCCCCAGTTGGCAAACCTGAACCCAAAAGCAGACCCTACGCAGACAAAAGAACCTTCCAGAGACCAAGCTAGCTGCTTTTTAGAAGGCAGATATGATTTTTTATTTTTATTTTTTTGAAGATTATTTATTCATTTGTCAGAGGGAACACAAGCAGGGGGAGCAGCAGAGGGAGAAGCAGACTCCCCGCAGAGCAGGGAGCCCGATGCAGGGCTCGATCCCAGGACCCTGGGATCATGACCTGAGCCGAAGGCAGATGCTTAACCGACTGAGCCACCCAGGTGCCCCAGGATAATTTTAGTATAACAGAAAAGTTGCAGTGAACAGAAAGAGTCCCTCAGCCAGGTTCCCTCCTGTTCCTATCTCATGGGATTGTGGTGCACTTATCATAACCAAGAAAACCACACTTGTCTCTCACTGTCCATGAAACTCCAAGCTTTTTTTCTATTTCACCTATTCTCCAATAATGCGGTTTTGTTGTTGTTGTTGTTCAAGGATCCAATTCAGGGCACCATATTGCATTTAAAGATTTTTGGGGGTTTTTACTGTAATAAAATACACATAACATAAAATTTACCATTAATGACATTTAGTACATCCCCAGTGTGGGACAACAATCAGCATCTTCTAGTTCCAGAACATTTTCATCCTTTCCCTCCAAAAAACCCATCTCATTAACAGCCCCTCCCCATTGCCCCCTCCCCAGCCCCCGGCACCCACCAGTCCGCTATCTGTCTCCGTAGATTCGCCTCCTCCGGACATCTCCTATCATTGGAACCATGCACTATGTGGCCTTTTGTGTCTGGCTCCTCTCACTCGGCATCATGTTTGCAAGGCTCACCCGGGGTGTAGCAGGTGTCCGCGCTTCCTTCTTCAAGGCTGAATCGTTCTCCATCGTGTGGATGGACCACATTTTGTTCATCCCTTCATCCCTTGATGGACACTTGGGTTGTTTCCCCCTTTCGGCTGTTATGAATAGTGCTGCCGAGAACATTCATGTCTTTGTGCGGATCTAAGTTTTCCTGTCTCTTGGGTAGACACCTAGGACCAGAATGCGGAGTCATACGGGCACTCCCTGTCTCGCATTTTGAGGAGCCACCAAACTGTCTCCATAGTGGCTGCCCCATTTTACATTCTAAAGTATTAGGGTTTCGATTTCTGCACATCCTCACCAAATGCTTGTTATTTTCTGTTTTTATTTATTTATAATTTTAAATTACAGTCATCCTGGTGGGCCTGAAGTGGAGAGCCATGATTTTTAAAGTAAACTTTTTCTCCTTTGTGATTAATTGAGCAAATAGGGCTGTCCTCTTCCGTCTCAGATCTTGTGTGAGGTAATCAGGGAAAACCAAGCCTTCGGGGAAGCACCATCCGCTGGGGAGACAGACAAGGAAATAAGTAAGGATGAGACTGAGCGGAGATGGGCACAGGGGCTGTGGGGACCCAGAGCAGGCTTAATCCTTAATCCTGGTGTAAGGACCCAAGGACGGGAGGAGGACAGAGGCAGGGCTGTCTTCACACACACTTGCAACCTACGTTGAAATTTTTGAACAAGGGGCCCTGCATTTTCATTTTGCACCGGGCCCTGCAAATTCTGTAGCTTGTCTTGGGTAGTTGTCCCAGCTGGAGGCAGGGTTCTGGGGAAGCCAATCTCCACAGCTGCATCTTTGACATCTGGAGGGGGGGGGCTTTTTTTAAAAATTTTTTTTAACCTGAGCATTTCTCACCTGTCAAGCCCCTGCTGTAGGTCATCCTTCCCCTCGTGCTGCCTCCTCTCTCTTCCAAGCTGGTCCCTGAAGCTGAATGAGTGCATTAGGCAGCAGATGGGTTTTTCCAAATGGCTGGTCTCAGCAGACTCTGATCCAGAGTGTACATGTTGGGAGGAGGCTGTTAATCTGATTTGTGGTCACGGTCACAGCTGACAGCTCCAGAGACAGAAACCCAGCACCTTAAGATGCTGTTCATCAGCTGCAGAGCTGGAGAGGACGCTGAAGGTGGGCTCTTTGAGGGCAAGCAGCCCCACCTGGATAGTAGGAATGACGGTCCCTCGACAGTATGTTCTGTCCGTTGCCCAATGGCTATGCCAGGGCTCGGACCCCATCTTCCCCTCAAGCTCCCAAATCTGTTTTCCCCAAGTCTGATTGAGACCTCCCCTACCTCAGGAAGCTCCCATAGCTCATGGGCTCAGAAATCCACCTGTCCTCCTTTTTTTTTTTTAAGATTTTATTTATAGGGCGTCCTGGCTGGCTCAGTCCGCAGAGCAGGTACATCTTGATCTCAGGGTCCTGAGTTCAAGCCCCATGACGTAGGGCTTGCTTTAAAATAATAATAATTTTAAAAAACCTAAAAAAATAAAGATTTTATTTATTTATTTGAGGGACAGAGAGAAATCATGAGTGGGGGCGGGGGGGAAATGGGGGGTGAATGGAGGGGCAGAGGGAGAGGGAGAAGCAGACTTCCCATGAGCAGGGAGCCAGACACAACATGGGGCTCGATCCCAAGACCCCAAGATCATGACCTGACTCGAAGGCAGACGCTTCACCGACTGAGCCACCCAGGCACCCCTCGATTATTTTTCTCTTCGGTGCCAAGTGTTGGTGTGGGTGTGGGGAGATAGAAGTTCTCACTCACTGTCTCAAGAGTGCAGATGGGGACAACAACTTTGGAGAGCGATTTCCCACGTGTGGTAAAAAAAAGTTGAGATGAGCAAACTGTACAACCCACAATCCTGCCCTTCATGTGCCTGAGAGGAGTGGCTTTAAAAATTTTTTTTTAATTGAGGTAAAATTCACAGAACATAAAATTCACCACTGACACCATTTTTTTAAAGCGTAGAATTCAGTGGCTTTTACTGAGTTCACCATGTTGTGAAACTATTATCACGATCTAATTCCAGAACATTCTCGTCACTCTGGAAAGGAAACCCGTACCCATTAAGCCGTCAGTCCCCATTTCCCCTCCCCCCAGCCCCTGGCAACCACTAATCTGCTTTCCGTCTCTATGGATTTGCCTGTTCTGGGCACTTCATAGACATGGGATCATACACTATGTGGCCTTTTGAGTCTGGCCTCTTTCACTCAGCATCATGTTTTCAGGGTTCATCCATGTTGGAACATGTATCAGCACCTTATTCTTTATTATGGTGGAATAGTTATTTGATTGCATATGGCAGGACCATCTCTTGTTTATCCACTCATCTGTCGATGAATACGTGGATTGTTTCCACCTTTGGCTGTTGTGAACAGAGCTGCCGTGAACATTCGTGTACATTTTCCTGTGGACATCCATTTTTAATTCTCTTGGGTGGAATTGCTGGGGGAGGAATATCTTTTAAGCCTTGTTTTTGGGGGCGCGTGGGTGGCTCAGTCAGTAAAGTGTCTGCCTTTGGCTCAGGTCATGATCTCGGGATCCTGGGATGGAGCCCCGCACCGGGCTCCCTGTTCCCTCTCCCTTTGCCTGCCGCTCCCCCTGCTTGTAATGTGTTCTTTCTCTCTGTCAAATAAATAAATAAATCTTTAAAAAAAAAAAAGTACTTATTACAAACTATTCTGACCTGTGTCATTTAAGAAAAAAATAGATTTTGCGACCCATTAATGCCTCAGGCAATTTGAAAAACACTGCTTTGAGATTTTTTTTTTGAAGTTTTTTTAAAATTTAAATTCAATTGGGGCGCCTGGGTGGCTCAGTCGTTAAGCGTCTGCCTTCGGCTCAGGTCATGATGCCAGGGTCCTGGGATCGAGCCCCACATGGGGCTCCCTGTTCAGCGGGGAGTCTGCTTCTCCCTCTCCCACTCCCCCTGCTTGTGTTCCCTCTCTTGCTGTGTCTCTCTCTGTCAAAATACATGAAAAAAATTAAATTCAATTAATTAACATACAGTGTATTATTAGTTTCAGTGGTAGAGGTCAGTGATTCATCAGACTTATACAACACCCAGTGTTCATTACGTCACGTGCCCTCCTTACTGCCCATCACCCAGTTACCCCATCTCCCACTCGAAAAACACTGCTCTGGAGCAATCCGCCCAGGGATGTTTGTAGCAGCCTGGTTTGCATTTGCAAATACTAGAAACAACTTCCCTGTCTTTAATTTGGTTTTAAAAAGTGTGCGGTAGGACATATGGTGGAATATTTTGTGAGAGGAAAAGGCATAAATTAGATCTATGCATGTTAACTTGGATAGATCTCAAAAACATAAAAATGAGCCAAAAAGCACACTGCAGAATAACCTATTAGGGTAGAGTTAATTTATTTATGTTAATTAATACACAGAAAACAGTAACAGCTATATTTCTTGCATGTATAAATATGTGTGTAAAGTTTATTCTGTTTTTATTTTAATTCCAATTAGTTTTATTCCAGTGTTATATTAGTTTCAGGTGTACAATATAGTGATTCAACACACATCACCAGGTGCTCCTCACGACACGTGTGCTCCTTAATCCCCAACACCTATTTCGCCCATCCCCCCTCCCCCTTCCCCATGTGTGTAAAGTTTAAAAATAGGCTGAGGGATGCCTGGCTGCCTCAGTTGATCTCAGGGTTGTGAGTTCCAGCCCCATGTTGGGTGTAGAAATTACTTACATAAAACCTTAAAAATAAATACATAAGTAAATAAAAGTAGGCTGAGAAGCTATACACTTCATTGGTGTTGGAGTTTGTCTCGTGATTAGATAGAGGGGCAAAACATATACAATTTCATTAAGAATAAAAGTAAATTTGTGGGGCGCCTGGGTGGCTCAGTCGTTGGGCGTCTGCCTTCGGCTCAGGTCATGATCCCAGGGTCCTAGGATCGAGCCCCGCATTGGGCTCCCTGCTCTGCGGGAAGCCTGCTCCTCCCGCTCCCATTCCTCCTGCTTGTGTTCCCTCTCTCACTGTGTCTCTCTGTGTCAAATAAATAAATAAAATCTTAAAAAAAAATAAAAGTAAATTCAAAGCAAATAGAATAAAATGTTAACAATGTTCGGTTCTGAGGGTTGGGCACATGTGTGTTTGTTTCATGTACATTTCTTTTCTTTTCTTTCTTTTTTTTTTTTAAGATTTTATTTTTAAGAAATCTCTACACCCAACTTGGGGCTGGAGCCCACAACCCCGGGATCAAGAGTAGCACATTGCCCGAACTGAGCCAGCGAGGCGCCCTCATGTATGCTTCTGAATATTAAAATTTTCCCCAGGGATGGGGGAACGGGACACTCAAAACAAAGTAAACCAACCCTTGCGTGCTAAGCACTGAGGAGTCCCACCCACACTTCCTGGAACAAGATGGAAGGCCGCTGTTGTGATTTCTGTTTACTAAAAACAGAAGTTGTTGAAAGCTCAACAGCGAGCTAGCCCGTCTAGACATCTCTTTTGGACCTGAGAGGCCACGGTGGGCATCTTCATCCTCCTCCCTCTCTGAGAATCTCCACTCCAATCCTGCACTTCTCCAGGGCCCGAGATTCTAGAAAATTCCACAGCGCAGGGACTGTGGAATTCCACAGAGCAGCACCCAAACACCCATTACAGCCGAGGTCAGCAATTTCTGGTCCCAGGTAGGAGAGCTATTATATTTCAAATAATAATACAGAAAAGTTCTTTCACTTTTTTGGGGGTGTTGGGCGGGGTGGGTCAGAAAGAGGTTGTTGATTTGTTTAATGTTTGCCTTTTTTTATTGTGGTAAAATACATATAACATAAAATCGACCATTTTAAATTTTGCCACCCAGAGGCCTTAAGTACATTCACAATTTTCCTTTAACTTTTAATTTTAATTTTTTTAATTTATTTAAGTAATCTCTATGCCCAGCATGAGGCTCCATCTCAGGATCCCAAGATTGAGAGTCACATGCTCTTCTGACTGAGCCAGCCAGGCACCCCTCCTTTTACTTTTTTTTTTTTTTAAGATTTCATTTATTTATTTGACAGAGAACACAAGCAGGGGGAGTGGGAAAGGGAGAAACAGGCTTCCCGCGGAGCAGGGAGCCCGATGCGGGGCTTGATCCCAGGACCCTGGGATCATGACCTGAGCCGAAGGCAGACGCTTAACGACTGAGCCACCCAGGTGCCCCCCTCCTTTTACTTTTTAAAAACACATTTATTGGGGCGCCTGGGTGGCTCAGGTCATGATCTCAGGGTCCTGGGATCAAGCCAGGCTCAGCGGGGAAGTCTGCCTCTCCCTCTGCCCGCCCCCCCCAATTCGTAATCTCTCTCTTATGCGTTCTCTCTCTCTCTCAAATAAGTAAATAAAATCTTTAAAAAACAAAACAAAACACCTTTATTATCTCCTTTCATCTGAATGGCCAGCCTGCAGATAGGAGGACAGAGACAGGCAGATGAGGACAGACGCTAGCTACTATTCTGGTATAAAACGTTTCAACACACTAATGTCACACTAAGCATTTTGTGTAATATTCATCCTTCGGCTCCTCACAACAAGCCTGTGAGGGAGCTAGTACTATAAACCATGTTTTTCCAAATAAGAGTAATGAGATTAAGTAAGCTGCAAAAATTCACAGAGCTATGTGACAAAGCTGGGACCTGACCCAGTCACCCTGAACACCTGAACCCCAAGCTGGAGCCCTTAACCAGCATACCAGGCTGATCACAGCCTTATTCATCTAACCAATTCCCCACCCAAATTCTTTTCCATCTTCGTGGCTTTTTTTTTTTAACTTTTGCAATAAGTCATTAAGAGTTACCTATTCTGGCCCAAGGACTGGGAATCGCTGAAAAGATGTCTGTGCCGAGTCACAAACAGGGAAGAATGAAGAAACAGAGCATAACCAGTATTTGCTTTCTCGGGGCAGGAGGAAGTAGTCCATTTAAATAGCTAGTCACTCCTGGGCGGTCCCAGCAGCAACCTCAGATGACGAAGACAAGCCTCGCGTTGTTGCCGCTCCTTAACTTTGACAACCTGAGATCAGTCATTCAGCAATGATTATTACGTATTGAGGGCCGACCGTGAACCAGGAACTAACCAGTGTTACGTGTGGGTCACCACGGAACATAAGAGGTCGCCTACGTTCTAATGAAGCATGAACCCCAAATGGTGGAAAGACAAAAGAGTGATTTGGGGGAGGGTGCTGTTAGAGTTGGGGTCATCGGAGGAGGTGACATCTGAGCTGAGTGAAGCAAGGCGCCAGCCGCAGGTACCTGGGGGAAAGAAAGAGCCAACAACAATCGGGTGGGTCCTCAGAACCCTGAACATGGAGTAACCCTAGGACCCAGAAATTCCACTCCTAGGTAGAGACCCACAAGAAATGGAGATATGGCCACGCAGAAACTTGTACATAAGTGTTCGTAACCGCTCTATTCACAAAAGCCAAAAGGCGGAGACAGCCGGATTGTGCATAAAGTAACAAAGGATAAACAAACGGTGGTGTATGCATACAGTGGATATGATCCAACCGTAAAAAGAGAACAAGGTTCCGACACCTGCTACCACGTGGATGAGCCTTAGAAAGCAGCCAGTCACAAAAGCGAATAGTGTATGACTCCCTTTGTATGACATACTCAGAATAGGCAAATCAATGTCAGACAGCCCGTTAGAGGTTACCAGGGCATGGAGGGGGGGGGGAATGGGGAGTGACTGCTTTAATGGGCATGAGCTGTCTTTATCAGTTGTTGAGAAAGTTTTGAAGCCTCAGAGACCTAGAGTTTGCATAGCACTGTGAATAGGCTAATACCAATGCATTTGCACACCTGAACATGGTTAATTGCATGTTATGTGAATTTCACCCCCCCCCAAAAAAAGGTGGGTGGAAAAAGATTGATCTGGGCAAAGGAATGGCAAGTTTAAACAATTTTTTTTTTTTAAGATTTTATTTATTTATTTGAGAGAGAGAAGGAGAAAGAGAGAGCACATGAGAGGGGGGAGGGTCAGAAGGAGAAGCAGACTCCCTGCTGAGCAGGAAGCCCGATGCGGGACTCGATCCTGAGACTCCAGGATCATGACCTGAGCCGAAGGCAGTTGCTTAACCAACTGAGCCACCCAGGCGCCCCAGGAATGGCAAGTTTAAAGATCACAAGGCAGGAAGAAGCCGGGAATTTTGGAGCAGGAAATGGGCAGTGACAGGGACGCATGGAGAAGGTAAGAGAGGAAGGAGGGACAGGGCTGGATCCAGCGGCTTCTGGAAGGTGGCTGACCTACTCTGCCAAGAGTGGAGAGTGTTGGAGGGTTTTGATCAGGGTGTGGAAAATGTGCTGGACTGGACGGGGCCCAAGAGAGGCAGCAGATACCCCACTCCCCACCCGAGGCAGCCAGGCCTGGGCTCAGCCCCCTCTGTAGCCTTGGAGAGGGACCCTCACTCAGGACATCCTGCTGTTACTTATAACCGAAGGGGCCTGGGGCTGTGTGAGTTGCAAGCGCTTTCAGAAAAACACTTCAAAGAATTTTCTGATGGAACCAGAGGGTGTTATGCTAAGTGAAATAAGCCAATTGGAGAAAGACAATTATCGTATGATCTCGCTGATATGTGGAATTTAAGAAACAAAACAGAGGATCATAGGGGAAGAGGGGAAAAAATAAAACAAGACGAAATCAGAGAGGGAGACAAACTGTAAGAGACTCTTAAGCATAAGAAACAAACTGAGGGTTGCTGGAGGGGAAGAAGGTGGGGGACGGGGTCACTGGGTGATTGACATTAAGGAAGGCACATTATGTAATGAGCACTGGGTATTATATAAGACTGATGAATCACTGACCTCTACCTCTGAAACCAGTAATACATTATATGTTAATTGAATTTAAATAAAAATTAAAAAAAAAAATTTTCTGCTCTATATACGACAACAACAACAACAACAAAAACGGCATCAGCTAGGGCCCTGGCGTAGATACACAATAGAGGCCCTTCACCTTTCCTAGCCCCAGAGCAATACAGCACATGCCCAGAGGCAATTAGAGACTCCGTGACCACCCCCCCCCAACAATGACTCTTGGAAGTTATGTAAGCCCTTCAGTTGACAGGTCTGGTCAGCTGCCAGACATGAGTTCCCTGACCTCTGACCCTCAATTATCTGGCGATTCTGGATATCAGCCTACAGAAAGAGAAGGCTTTTTCCAAAGGGGAGACTGGCTGGAAGCCGGACTGATGTGTGCTGGCTCCAGTCAAGGACAGGCTTTCCCAGAGCAGGAAGATGGCTGACATCTGCTGTGCCCTTTGGCCTGTTGGCATCTCCCTGATTCCCCACTACCCCAGCTGGTCTCCTCCGTTCTCATTGATTTGACCTGTCAAAGTTTCCCTGGCATGTTGCTTGCTCTTCGAACATACTAGAAGTTTCTTAAAGCCTTTTCACACCTGGATCCCCCACCTAGTAGGTGTGCTCCTTGCTCATAAGTAGGTGCTCGGACCTTCACCACAGGACAAACTCCTACAATCTCCCTGCCTACTCGATCTCACCTCTCTGATGTCCCACAGGCCCCTTGGACTCATCGTGGCAGAAATGCAGCCCCAGGCTTTCCTCCCAAACCTACTTTTCTCATAGTCAACTCCATCTTAGTTAATGACACCGTCCACCAGGTGCTCAAGTTCAAATATCTGGGCATCATACCCGACTCCTCCCTTTCTCTGTCCCCTACAGTTCACCTCTTGGTGAGGCCTGCCACACTGTCAGGGGGTCAGATCCCTTGAGTTGGATTCTCTTTTTCCCTCTCCCACCAACGTATAACCCATTCTCCACAGTCACCAGCCAGACCTAACCTTTTTATTAGCAGACTTTGTTTTTTTTTTTTTTTTTTTTTTTTTAAAGATTTTATTTATTTATTTGAGACAGAGAGAATGAGAGAGAGAGAGAGAGCACATGAGAGGGGGGAGGGTCAGAGGCAGAAGCAGGCTCCCCGCCGAGCAGGGAGCCCGATGCGGGACTCGATCCAGGGACTCCAGGATCATGACCTGAGCCGAAGGCAGCCGCCCAACCAACTAAGCCACCCAGGCGCCCAGACTTTGTTTTTTAGAACCGTTTTAGAGTTACAGAAAAATTGCAATAGTACAGAGTTCCTATAACTCGCTCACCAGGTTCCCATTATTAATAGCTTATGTTAGTACAATCCATTTGCCCCAATTAACCAATATTGATGTGTTATTATTAACTAAAGTCCATAGTTTATTTAGATTTCCTTCCTTTGCCCCCTAACGTTTTTCTTCTGGCCCGGATCCTGTCCAGGACACCATGTTCTACATAGTCCTCGCATCTCCTGAAGCTCCTCAGGGTTGTGACAATTTCTCAGTCTTTCCCTGTGTTTGGTGATGAGGACAGTTTTCAGGAGCCCTGGTCGTGGACTTTGCAGGTAGTCCTCTATCAGGATTTGTGTGATGTTTTTCTTTTTTTTTTTTTAAAGATTAATTAATTTATTTATTTATTTGAGAGAGAGAAAGAGATACAGAGCATGAGAGGAGGGAGGTTCAGAGAGAGAAGCAGACTCCCCGCCGAGCAGGGAGCCCGATGCGGGACTCGATCCCGGGACTCCAGGATCATGACCTGAGCCGAAGGCAGTCGCTTAACCGACTGAGCCACCCAGGCACCCTTGTGTGATGTTTTTCTCGTGATCAGACTGTGATTATGGGTTTGGAGAGGAAGACACAGGGGCCACATGCCATTGTCAGCACATCACATCACGAGTATCCACCAAACATGATTGCTCACTCTTGACATTGACTTTCATCAATCCCCTGGGGAGCTAGTATCTGTCAGGTTTCTGCGCTGTGAAGGGACCCTTCCCCCCCTTTTCCATACTGTGCTCTTTGTTGTTTGTTTGTTTGTTTTTAAGATTTTATTTTTAAGTAATCTCTACACCCAACATGGGGTTCAAATCCACAACCCCACGATCAAGAGTCACACTCTCTACCAGCTGAGCCAGGCAGGTGCCCCCATACTGTGCTCTTTGGAAGGAAATCATTAGGAACAGCCCACACCTAAGGAGTGGGAGTCATCGAGATCATTAAAACTGTAAATCTGGGGGCGCCTGGGTGGCTCAGTCGTTAAGCGTCTGCCTTCGGCTCAGGTCATGATCCCAGGGTCCTGGGATCGAGCCCCACATCGGGCTCCCTGCTCGGCGGGAAGCCTGTTTCTCCCTCTCCCACTCCCCCTGCTTGTGTTCCCTCTCTCGCTGTGTCTCTCTCTATCAAATAAATAAATAAACTCTTAAAAAAAAATGCAAATCTGTCCCCACCACTGGGCTTGTGTGAGGCTCTTCCCTCTGCATCCCCTTCCTCCCAGTCCCCTCCTGGTTGGCTCCTCCTCATTCAGGTTTCTGCTGCTCAAATGTCACCTCCCCTGGGGGATCCAGGCAAATTCTGGGGGAAACCCTGAGTCCCATAAGGGCTCATCAAAGGCTTTCTTTTGCAAGGGCATATGCCAACCCATGCACGCAAAGGGCAGCACGTCTTTTTTTCTCCCTGATTGCTAAACATTTATCCAGACACCACCGACAGACATCACTGACCCCAGACCCTAGGGTATGGTCAAGAAGCTTGTCTGGATGCTGAGCAACCCAGAAGAAGAGAAAGGAACAAGAAGAGAAAATTCCTGAGGAGTTGTCACAGCTCACCCACAGACACACCTCAGCTGGGCGCTGATCTGAGGTGGTCCTGCCAGGTGGTGCCCTGGGAGGCTGGCAGAAGCAAAGACAACTCTTCTTCAGAGCACGGCTCATTCATTCTAGGCGTCTCTGAATCCCTGCAAATAATTTCCGAAGGGTAATGCCCCACATACAGTTGAAGAAAACCTGGCCCACAAGGAAACAAGGCGCCGGGAGCGAGAACCAAGAGAAGGAAGAGGGCAGCACATAGACCTCAGATACTGGAATTTTCCCAAGACAGATTCGAAAGCAGTTATGCTTACCCCATGTAAAGAAATAATCACCAAGCTTGAAGGGGTTTACAAGGAATGGAAGGCTGTAAAAAGTGGCATAGCAGATTTGATAAAGAACAAGACAGAACTAGAGATATTAAAAAATAATAAACTCAACTGTATTTGACAGAAGATGGGACACAGCAGAAGGATTAACGAGGTATCAGAAGAAATTATTCAGAATGCCACACACAGAGACAAAAAAGATAATACCAGAGAGAGAAAATGAGAATGTGAAGATTCTGGGAGATGTTGTTGTTATGCATTTGTTTGGAGTTTCAGACAGAGGCAAGAGAGGTTGGGTGGAGGGCGCTTTTTAAGAGATAATGGCTGGGAATTATCCAGAATGGATGAAAACATCTCAACCTACAGATTTGAAGAGGCCAAATATTTGTTGAATGAATGATTCAACGTCTTTTTTTTTTCTTTTTTAAAGATTCTATTAATTTATTTGACAGAGAGAGAGACAGCGAGAAAGGGAACACAAGCAGGGGGAGTGGGAGAGGGAGAAGAAGCAGGCTTTCCACAGAGCAGAGAGCCCAATGCAGGGCTCGATCCCAGACCCTGGAATCATGACCTGAGCCGAAGGTAGATGCTTAACGACTGAGCCACCCAGGCGCCCCATTCAGCGTCTTTCAATAGGAATGAAAGATTCCCTGGTGAGCCTGTTCTGCCCCCCTCCCCCTTCCAGCGTGAGCTGCTGTGGTTGGAAAGCCCCCGCATTCTTCCCCAAAACTTTGCACACAGTGGGAGCCAATCCACGTGATTGAAAGTCTGTCAGCCTCCTGCCAGATGTCCTTCACCCACTGTTCAGCCTTTGTGGTCTTGCCTCGCCTCCCTAGTTATCTGTGCGGTTTAAACTAGACGGGCAGGGAGAGGAATGTTGCCCAGCTACTGAGCTGAGACAAGCCCAGCTTGCAACCCCAGAGATTCTCCAAACCTTTCCCCTCAGGGAAAAGGAACATCTAAACCTGCTTAGCCATCTTTTTCTCTTGGAACAAAGGGAAAGATTTCTGAACCCAGAAAAACAATCCGAGTAGCCCTCCAGCTGAGTAAGGGGGGAGGGGTGGGTAAAGGATGAGAACAGGTTTGTGTCATTGTCATTCTCTCGGCTGAGCCCCCACCAGGCATCCGGGGAATTGCACACCACCTGCCCTAGGCTGCCAGGGGGCTGATTGGTCAATGCGGCATCATTGGCCCCATGCACGCCTTTCTAGAACTATTACAATGGCTTGTTTTTGTGGTGAAAGAGCTGAGACAGGAATCGGCCTCATTTTCCAGAAGGGAAAACTGAGGTCCAAGAAGCAAAGCGATCTGCTCGCCTTTTTAATTGCCAGAACCCAGTTTCTCTGGTGGGCCAGAAGAGGCTGTTCCTTCTCGTTGAAAATGGACATCAGTACCTGCCACCATGAATCAAATTTTCATGTCCAAAGCAGGCCACTGGACTCTGTAGGGGACCACCGTCTGACTTTCCCGATCCTGGGAAATTGGATCGGTTCATTGGCAAGGACAGACCAAATGCAGGTGGAAAAGGTTTCAGTCAGTTTACAAAAGAGAAGGCAAACAAGGACAGGTCGATAGAGCACAAATGGAAGATGTGTGGGGTTGCCAAATGGAGTACAGACAACACAGTCCGGCGTGGAGGAACTCTGAGAAACTATGCAAAGTTGAGGAAGCTAGATACAAAACACAAGTATTGTATTTCATTTACATGAAACACCTACAACAGGCAAATTCAGAAAGTGGAATCGAAGTCACCAGGGGGTGGAGGAGGGGGACAGGGAGTTGGTGGTAAACAGGGACAGTCTCGGTTCAAAAATGTTCGGGGTCGGGGGGCGCCTGGGTGGCTCAGTCGGTTAAACATCTGACTCTTGATTTCGGCTCAGGTCATGATCTCAAGGTCGTGAAATCGAGCCCTGTGTTGTGCTCTGAGCTCAGCTGGGAGTCTGCTTGGGATTTTCTCTCTCTTCCCTTCCCCCCCCTTAAAAAAAATGTTCTGGAGACAGATAATAGTGATGGTTGTACAAGAATAGGAAGGTACTTAATGGCACTAAGCGGCAGATTTAAAAATGGTTAAGATGGTAAATTTTATCTTATGTATAGTTTGCATGATACACAAATATTTTTAAAAAGTGGTAGCTGGGGGCGCCTGGGTGGCTCAGTTGGTTAAGCGACTGCCTTCGGCTCAGGTCATGATCCTGGAGTCTCAGGATCGAGTCCCGCATCGGGCTCCCTGCTCGACGGGGAGTCTGCTTCTCCCTCTGACCCTCTCATGCTCTTTCTGTCTCATTCTCTCTCTCAAATAAATAAATAAAATCTTAAAAAAAAAAAAGTGGTAGCTGAACTTATTCTATATGTATTAATAGAGGTGGCTCCTTAGAACAGAAAAAGAAGCATGTCACATAATATGATGCCCTTTAGGTTTGGGGGGTTTTTTTTGTTTATAAAAACTCCACCAAAACCAATACTAAATAAATATGCTATGCATTCATATGTACATACGTTAAAGCATAAAAATGGTCTGGAAAAATGCACCCCGTAGAGTTAATAGTGGTCACTCCTGAGGGAAAGTCTGGAGAATAGAGCTAGGCGTCAAAGGGGGTCTTAGGTTCTGATTTATTTGTTCTTAAAGGAGGATGGCATGGCAGGCTGAATACCATCCCCCCATCCCCTTCTCCCCCAGTAAATCCGCATCCTAATCCTCAGCACCTGTCAGTGTTGCCTTCGGTGGCAAAAGGGGCTTGGCAGGTGTGATTCAGCTAGAGATCATGGGTGGGCTATCCAGGTGGCCCATATAACCACAGGTGCTTATAAGGGGGGGGGGGAAGGCAGGAGGGTCGGAGTCAAGGAGGAGACGCGAGAGCAGAAGCAGTTTCCTGCCATGCACTTTGAAGGACAAAGGGAGCCACCAGCCAAGGAATGCAGGTGGCCTCTAGAAGCTGCGAGAGAAGCAAGGAAGCAGCTTCTCTCCTCCCAGCCTCCGGAAGGAATCTGTTCTGTCAACACCTTGGCTTTGGGACTTCTTGACTTCGGTTGCTGAGCTTCAGAACTGTAAGAGAATAAATCTGTGTTGAGTTGGTAGCGGTTTGTTAAAGAGGCGTGGGAAACTATACATGGCTGGGTTCATATATTACTCGTGCAGTATGTAAATAAGAGACAAGGGACACAGGAGGAGGGAGCAGATCTGGGGCAGGTCAGGTGAGGCAGCCCCTCTCAAGAGTGAATTCGGTGGGCTTCTGGAACCCCGGAGGAGTTAAGAGGTGCCTGAAGTGGGGGGTGTCGTGAGGCGATTAGCATGTCACAGCCGCCTGGGGAACTAAAGGTGTTCATGAAATAAACTCATGTCTTCACACATTCTTCTGCCTAAGATTAGACCTGCAAAATTTCACAGTGCTCAGAACAGTCCCGATTTAGTGTCTGAATTAACACCTTCTGCTGAGAAGAATCTTCACTTAAAAAATGCATAGATTAAAAGAACAAAACGACTCCAATTATTTCAGTACTAAGGAGGCAATGTGAACTTGGGCAGCGTCTCTTGAGAGAGCTTCACGCGCTTTTGGAATTACCCAAGGGTCAGATCATGTTAAGGAGTCGTATCTATTCATCTTTAGTGACATGATTTCAAAATGACAAATTCCATGGAAGTTGAATATAATTCCCCTTAAAAAAGGAGGGGGGAGTTGGTGGCAGGGTGGAGATGAGCAAAGCTGCTTGAATATGCATTGCAAAACCTTTGGAGGCGCCTGGGTAGCTCAGTGGGTTAAACATCGGACTGTTGATTTCGGCTCAGGTCATGATCTCAGGGTCGTGAGATCGAGCCTCGTGTGGGGCTCTGTGCCGAGTATGGCCTCTGCTTGAGATTCTCTCTCCCTCTCCCTCTGTGCAGCGCCCCCGCCCACCCTGACCCGCCCTCTTTTTTTTAAGATTTATTTGTCAGAGAACACAAGTAGGAGTAGCAGCGGGCAGGAGAAGCAGGCGAAGAGCCCGATGCAGGGCTCGATCCCAAGACCCTGGGATCATGACCTGAGCTGAAGGCAGACGCTTAACTGACTGAGCCACCCAGGTGCCCCTCATATGACTTAAAAATTACAAAGTGAAGGGAACATGATTCCCCACTCTTCAGGTGTGGGCTGTGCTGAGTGACTTCCTTCCAAAGGGCACAGTATGGAAAGCCTGGGGTGGGATTGGGGGCGGTGCTGGGGGGTGGGGGGGGAAGTCCCTTCACAGCTGAGAATCTCAGCAGGTGATCAAGGTTAACATCAATGGGCTCAATCCAGTTTGGTGGATACTCATGACATGATGACAATGGCATGTGGCCTCTGTGTCTTCCTCCCCAAAACCCATAATCACAGTCTAATCCTGAGGAAAACCTCAGACAAATCCCAGTAGGGGATCACCCACCAGTACCCCTCAGAACTGCCCAGGTCCTCAAAAACAGGGAAAGCCTGAGCAGTTGCCACAGCTGAGAGAAGCCTGAGGAGACCTGGAGTAAACATAATTCGGTGTCCTGGAGGGATTCCCAGGGCAGAAAGGGGACATTAAGGGAAAAACCAAGGAAATCTAAGAATATGGACTTTATTACTAACTAATGTATTAATATGGGTTCATTAACTGGGGCATCTGTACCATATTAATGTAAAATGTTAACAGGGGAAACTGGGTGAGGGGGTATATGGGAACTTTCTGAACTACTCAATTTTTCTGTAAATGTAAAACCATTCTAAAAAACAAAATCTAAGGGCTCCTGGGTGGCTCAGTTGGTTAAGCATCTGCCTTCAGCTCTGGTCATGATCCCAGGGTCCTGGGATCGAGTCCCACATCAGGCTCCTTGCTCAGAGAGACTGCTTCTCCCTCTCCCTCTGTCCCTCCCCACAGCTCATGTTCTCTCCCCCAGGCGCGCGCGCTCTCGCGCTCTCTCGCTCTCTCTCAAAGTCTTAAATATTTTTAAAATCTATTAAATTAAGTGGTTCAATTCAATTTCTAGGAGATTGTCCTATGTATATGCTCACAGAGGTACACAAAGACATGTACACACAGGTGCTCATTAGATCGTACTATGGGGACAAGAAGGAACCTAAATGCCCAAAGTGGGCACTTTGGAATACCCTATAGCAGTTTGAGATTGTGGTCTGGCTAAAATGACTGACCTGCCAGTTGCCAAGTAGTGAGACCCCACTTATGCTAAATGAAAAGTTACGTATGTGCCTGTTTTTCTAGACTTAGAAGAATTCTAGGGGGAGAAACACAACTACTTGTAGTTGATTTGTTGTCTTTAACATTGCAGTTTTCTTTTTAAGATTTTATTAGAATGAGACAGAGCATGAGGGGAGGAGGGTCAGAGGGAGAAGCAGACTCCCTGCTGAGCAGGGAGCCCGATGCGGGACTCGATCCTGGGACTCCAGGATCATGACCTGAGCCGAAGGCAGTCGCTTAACCAACTGAGCCACCCAGGCGTCCCTGCAGTTTACCTCTTTAATGTTTGGACAGCTTTTACAATAAACAAATATTTAAGTATTTGAATGTTAATTTGTATGCTTAAAAAATATTCTAGACTGGCCCAAAGGGATAGAGAATATTAAATCCGTCATCCAGCTAAGAAATGAAAGATGCAAATTACTTTTATGATTAAAAACAAAACCCCAAACCCTATAAAGTTTCCACCTTGAAAGAGTTTCAGTTTCTCCCTAGAGAGTTTGCAAGCCCAGTGCCTGGAAATCCTGTCTCTCTAGTTCTACTTAAGTGTAAAGCAACTCAAGTGTCCTACCCACTTCCCGTGTGTTGAGTTTTTCAAATCTTGTCAGGGCTGCACGTGAAATTTAGAGCTGAATTTCTTTTTTTTTAACAATTTTTTTTTAAAGATTTTATTTATTTATTTGAGACAGAGAGAATGAGAGAGAGAGAGCACATGACAGGGGGGGTGGTCAGAGGGAGAAGCAGACTCCCTGCCAAGCAGAGAGCCCGATGCGGGACTCAATCCCGGGACTCCAGGATCATGACCTGAGCCGAAGGCAGTCGCTTAACCAACTGAGCCACCCAGGCGCCCTAGAGCTGAATTTCTTGATGCACGAACCTGATATTCTCGAGGTAGTAGGGCTTACTGCAATGTATGCAAGCACAGAACAGGCTGTTTACGGCCTCTGTCGCTAAACGGCAGCGTCAAGGCAAAACAGGCCCAAATATTGAAGGATCGTTTTCGAAAGGACATTTTGGTGAGGAAAACAAAATTCCAGCATTTGAAAACTTTTGGGGTCCTCTCCAGGGACGACCTGTGAATTGCTCTTCCGAGAAGCAGAAGTTACTCCTACAGATGATCTTCCCTGTGAAGTGGGGTTGGCTGAGCAACAGAGGAGGTAAAAATTACCTCTTCTTACCCGTATTACCTCGTTTTTGTTTTGCACTTTATTTCAAATGTTTTTGGTGAGCTGCAAAAAGCAAAGCAAACATGTTAACTATCAGGACGCTTCTCTGTTGTAAACCTTTCTTTTTGTTTTGTTTTGAATTAGGTTCTCCAGGTCCAACAACTTAAAAAGACTTTCTATGTTCCTAGACAAACCTGACTTGTTCATGGGTATAATCTGAGCACAGACACACACTTATATTTTGCTTTTGTACCTCAGTATGAATTCATACTGGATTTTCCATATTGCTTCATGATCTTATTAATGACTGGAAAATATACCTGAATCAGATTTACCATGATTTACTTGACCATCCCTTGGTCATTTAAATGATCCTTTTTAGTTGTTTAAGATTTTTTTTTTTTTAAAGATTTTTATTTATTTGAGAGAGAGAGACACAGCGAGAGGGAACACAAGCAGGGGGAGTGGGAGAGGGAGAAGCAGGCTTCCCACGGAGCAGGGAGCCCGACGCGGGGCTCGATCACAGGACCCTGGGATCATGACCTGAGCCGAAGGCAGACGCTTAACGACTGAGCCACCCAGGCACCCCTAGTTGTTTAAGATTTTATTTATTTGACGGGGGGGGGCGGCGGGGGAAGAGATTGAGAGCGCGCACAAGCATGGAGAGGGATGAAGCAGGTCCCTGTTGAGCAGGGAGCCTGATGCAGGACTCGATCCCAGGACCCTGGGATCATGACCTGAGTCAAAGGCAGACGCCCAACAGACTGAGCCGCCCAGGTGCCCCATTGAAGTTATAATGTCACTTATCCATCCTTCCCTCCTATGACCACGGTATAGATGCTGTGTTATCTGTTGCCGTGTGACAAACTACACCCGAACTTAGTTGAACAAACCTGTATTATCTCCCATAGTTTTTGGGTGTCAGGAATAGGGGAGCAGCTTAGCTGAATGGTTCTGGCTTGGGAACCGTCAGGAGATTGCAGTCAAGCTGTTGGCGGGGACTGCGGTCGCCTGGGGCTTGACTGGGGATGGCTCACTTCAGGTGCCCTTCTGCGTTGGCTGCTTAAACGTCTGCATGATCGGCCAGCCAGCTTCCCCCAGAGCTGGTCATGTGAGGAGGAGAGAGAAACCTAGAAATCCCCTCTTGGAGAGTGAGGGGAATGCCATCACTTTTGCCGTTGTGTACATCCCGCAGACCAACCCTGTGTGATCCAAGAAAGGGCTACTCAAGAGCCTGCGTATCAGAGGGTGGCTGCCATAGGTGCCTTCTGATGTTCTAGCCAGCTGCTTCCCATTCCTTTCTTTGCTTTCATATTCTGGGTCTTCATCTAAGAAGACCTTTGTTGCAGGAACAATTAGTCCCATACTTTTCATACAGAAACCTTCAATTTTCTGTGCATCCCAAACTATCTTCCTGGGTTGTAGGAATAAAGAAAGATAAATTCTCTCTACAGATAATCCTTACGGGTTTCGGAACTTTTCAGACCTCTTGCAACTGAACTGTACTGAATAAGAAATGAAACGATGCCCATTCTTTTGACACAAGAAACCCTAGTTAACAGCAATGACAACCCAACCCAGGATGGCTATTACCAAAAAAACAAAAAACAAAAACCAGAAAACCAGTCTGATGTGGATATGAAGAAAAAGAAATCCTTTTGCATGGCCGCTGACAATCTAAAATTGTGCAATCACCAAAAGCAGCCTGGCAGTTCCTCAAATTAAAAATACTATATAGTCCAGCAACTTCACTTCTGAATATATACGCAAAAGAACTAAAGCAAGGACTTAAACAGCTATCTGTACATCAGTGTTCATGGCAACATTGTTCACAACCGCCAAAATGTGGAAAGCCCAATCCATCAACTGATGAATGGATTAACAATATGGTATGTACATACAATGGAATATTCAGCTTTTAAAAGGAATACAATTCTGAGACCTGCTAGGACATGGGTGAACCTTGAAGACCTTCAGCTGAGTGAAATAAGCCAGTCCCAAGAAGGCCAATATTGTACGAATGAACATACCGGAGGTACCTAGCATAGTCAAGTTCATAGAGCTAGAAAGAAGTACAGTGATTACCAGGGGCTAGAGGGAGATGGGTTATTGCTTAAGGAGTTCAGAGTTTTCAGTTCTGGAGATGAATAGTGGTGATAGTTGCACAATGGGAATGTACTTAATGCCACCAAAATCTACACTCAACTATGGTGAGAATGATAAATTTTACATTACGTGTATTTAATCACAATTAAAAAAAAAACTCGGAACAACCACTTTGGAGAACAATCTGGCAATATCCAATAAAATTGAAGATGTAAATACCTATGACCCGCCCCCCCAACCACAGAAGAATTTCCTAAATTGTCATAAATGTATATAATGGGATGCCATACGGTGTGGGGGGAAAAAAAAGTTTCAAACTATATGATCGAGCAAGGATCCATCTCAAAGTTAACGTTGACTATAAAAAACGAGTAGCAGAAAATACCTGTAGGGTCGCCTGGGTGGCTCAGTCGTTAAGCGTCTGCCTTCGGCTCAGGTCATGATCCCAGGGTCCTGGGATCGAGCCCTGCATCAGGCTCCCTGCTCAGTGGGAAGCCTGCTTCTCCCTCTCCCACTCCCCCTGCTTGTGTTCCCTCTCTCGCTGTGTCTCTCTCTGTCAAATAAAATCCTAAAAAAGTACCTGTATATAAATATTTTTATTAAATTCATGAATCTATACATATAAGGTAAAATAGGCTAGTAGCTACCCTCTGGAGAAGGGAATAGAGAAATGGGATTGAGGAGAAAGGATACATAGGGGTTTCAATTGTGTCTGTGATATCTATTCCTTAACCTGGTCATTATGAATGTTATATTTTCGTTCTCTCTTGCTCTCCCTTTCTCTTTGTGTGTGCCTGAAATAGTTTATTAAACTCCACATTGGAGCAAAAAATAAGAGGGGGGAAAATAAAAAACCAAAAGAGCCAAACCTCAAATCAAAATAACCAACCTCTTTTCACCCTCCACCTTTATAACACACAAAAATATCAACAGTATAAAGATATATAGTATTTTTAAAGTTATTTTTATCTTCTCTCCCCAAAGCAGGGCTTGTGTCTAAGATGATTTTTTTTTTTTCTTGTTGACTCTTGCTTAGGTCATGTTGGGCACTTAGTAGAGGATGGTGACGTCAGGCTGTGAGGAGCGTGACAGCTTTACCTGTTGCCTTGGGGAATAATTCCTCCCCTGCCCACACATAGCTGTATAGCATATGCTATGGATACCCTGTCATCAGGTCAACACATTTTCTCCCAGCTCTTCCAACCGAAAATATGTATACTTCTACTAACTTGTGTTGAAGAGCAAGAATTCTGAACTCAAGGCTAGCTGATTTTAAGGTTCAACTATGTGAAGGTTACTTTATGCTTTCTAAATGATTCCTGATGTTGTGAAACAGGAGATTCATTTCTCTGGCGGTAACAATGCTCCCATTGAGACAGCAGCCCTGGCACATGCATACGTCGCTCGTGGTTTGCCAGAACAAAATCTTAGTTAACCCACAAACATTACAGGCAGACGTAGGTGTGTAGAGAAATCCAAATATCAGTCTGCCTAAAGGAGGAAAATGTGCAAGTCGACCCACACAGTAACTTGACAGGTTTGGCACCGATGTAAGGATTTTTTTTTTTTCTTTCAATGTAAGGATTTTCTGACGTTCCTTTTCTCCTTCCGGTCGCTTTTAAGAGTGATGAGAAGTTTTTACAGCAGCAGAAAACAAGATGTTTGTATGGTCTGCCCTCTTTGGCAAAGGAAACTGTCTTTGACTAGGTCTGTGGCAGAAAACAGGTTTGAGAAGAGTTATAAGAGAACCAGGTGAGGGGCGCCTGGGGGGCTCAGTCGGTTAAGGGTTCGACTCGATTTTGGCTCAGGTCATGATCTCAGGGTTGGGAGATTGAGCCCCCATGACAGGTTCTGTGCGGGGCAAGGAGCCTGCTTAAGATTCTCTCCCTCGGCCCCTCCCCCATCCCTCTCCACCTGCAGGTGCGTGCTCTAAAATCTTAAAAAAAAAAAAAAAAAAAGCAAGGCTGAGATGTGAATGTTTGAGCTGAGCATTTTAGTGGTCACTATAGACAAAAGTGACATTCAGAAGTGGGTGTGTTCCCGATATGTGTTCTTGACTGAGTCACTTCATCCCTCTATATTCTGGAGTGCTCTGACCCCTAACCTTATTCTCTCCTTCTGTGAGGACTGTGAGAAATTTCTGGATAACATCTTAAGGCTCATGGGTGAGAATTTCCTGGAAATACGGCAATTATTCCCAACTTGACAGGTCTACTCTTTTCCTGGAGAGAGAAAAAACAGAGTTAGCACCCTGAACCTAACTTGACTTTTGACATTCCCTTCCTCTTTGCTGTGGACTTTCCTCCTCAAGGCCACGTTTTGAGACCAAGTATAACAAGTTCAAAAGAAGAAAACTACCGAGTGCTCCTTTTGAGCTCAATAAAACCTTTTGCTTGCAGATAATATGAAATACTTCTAACTTTTCTACAAGTGTGTGCCTTCCTCAGGAGGGGCTGGAAGGAGCGTGAGAACAGGGTCAGTGCAGCCCAGTCTAATGTATGGGTGGACAACTCAGGCCTTATGCTCTACAGATGTTAGAGCAGAAGCATCATCATACACAAAGCTCATCAGTCAGTCAATAAGCTTTTACTGAATGCCTCAACTGTGTTCAGTACTGAGTTATGCGTGAGGTCCATGTGGTATGATGCCAGCCTCGTGAATGCCAGACTGGGAGCCAGGAGGCCTGCCAATCACTGGATTTTGGGAAAAACCAAAAATTTTCTCCTCCCAGGGCCTCAGTTTCTTTATGTGTAAGATTAAGAGGCCGTAGTAGTTAACCTCAGCCCTTAGGTTTCTTCCAACTAGAATGGTCACAGATTCCAAAGGAGGATAAAGCGTTCACAGGCTCCTGAATCTCGAGACTTCTAGATAGCTGAGAAGACTGAACAATTGTACCCCAAATTGTGTTTCTGAAAGAGCACAGCTTGGCCCACCTGGATGCCTAGATGTCTTCCCCAAAGTTGGTGCAAAGGGGTCACATGAACGGGTCTCTCTGCTCATGATCCCCTGGCCCTACTGCTTTTCTGAGGACTCCTTCCCTGAGTGTACTAAGCTAGTCCGGATCGGGCCTTTGCACATGCTTGTCTTGACACATTGGACTTCCTACAGGAATGGTGGCTGGTTCCTCCTTTCTCCTCCTTTAGATCTCCTTAGCTCTCTCCCCTTCTGAGTGTGCCATCTTTTACTATCTCTAAGGTTCTTCTCTAGTCTCTTATTTCAGCATCTACGTCCTTTTTTTACAGTCTCCCAATTTATAGCCCTTTTACTTGTTTCTCGTTTGCTTCCCTTGTCAGTCTGTTGGCTCCACTAGGCAGGGATCCTTCTTGTTTTGTTCAGAACTGTTCACCCATATTTGTTCAACGAGTGACTTTGCAGCTCCACAGTTCCGAGGAACCGAAGGCCTCTAAAGTTGCTTCCCCATAAAAATGCCCTTTTTTGAGATTCCCCAGCTCAGGCAGGGCTTAGGCTGCAGTAACTTCTTTCCCACTGCCAGCTTTTTGGATCCAGACCTTTCTTTTCCTTGAGGAAAAAGGCTCTATGTCATCACAACGCCTTCTCCTGTGCCGCGGTGACCTCATTACTGCTTCTCGCTGCCTTACAAATCCATTCGCACCTCCTTTCTTTCCCTCTAGAAGCTCCCAACCTTCCCCGGGTCAGCCCCGCTTCACGTCTCGCCCCGGGCCCAGCCTCCTACGTCCCGTCCGCCCGCCTGCGCGGTGATGACGTCATGCTCCAGAGATGGCGTCACGTGCCCCCCCCCGCGGGGGGGCGGGCCTTGAGGGCGGCGCTTCCGGTCGGCGGAGACTGGCTGCCGGAGCGGCGGTGGCGGCTGAGACGCGGGGATGGCGGGCGCCGGGAGCGAAGTCCGGTTTGCTGGGCTGTCGCTGGTGCAGCTCAACGAGCTGCTGGAGGACGAGGGGCAGCTGACGGAGATGGTGCAGAAGATGGAGGAGGTGAGCCGGGCGGGGGCGCGCGGCGGCGGCGGGGCCTCGAGGAGGGGCGTGCGGGGTCGGGGGCCCGCGGCGGGCTGGAGGTGGCCGGAGGCGGAGGCGGGGGCGATCTCGGTGCCTCCAGTGGGGTTGAGGACTGCGTCGAGGAATGGGAGGGCTTGAGACGGGGTCGGGGTCGGGGTGAGGGGACGGAGCTGGAGCTGAGTGGGGGGGAAAGCGCCCTGAGACGGGGCTCGAGGGGTGATCGGGTTCGAGGCGAGGCTTTGAGGCGCGGAGGCTGGGGATGAAGCCGGGATTAGAGAGCCTGGAACGGGCATTTGGGGACTCGGGGGGCTGGGGCTGAGTCTGGTGGGACGAGGAGGGAATTGGGATGAGACTGGGTTGGAGAGGGTAGAGGGGACTGTGGTGGAGGACTAGGGGTGACTGAGACCGGACGGAGGGGGCCGAGGGCTAGGTCTGGGCAGGGGTTGAGGGGCTTGAGGAGAGGGTTGAGAGGTACAGGCGGACTGAGGCAGGGATTGGGGTCTGCGAATAGGTTTTCAGGGGCTGAGTGGATTAGCTGGGTAGGAGTCTTAGGATTGCCATTTCCAGGATGGGTTTGTGGGGGCTGAGGCTTTGTAGCTGAGCCTCAGCCTGAGAGGACTTGAGGATTGGGCAGCGTCTCTGAGGTTGTGGGAGGCACGAGGCCACGGATTTAGCCAGATTAAGATTTGAGGGGTCCGTGTATCTAAGAGTCCCCAAGAGTGTTGGAGGGGCCCTGTGGGGTCTGCTGTTCATTTGGAAGTGGCCCTAGCAGAGCCATCCCAGGTGGTTCTCCTTGGTCTGGTGGTGGGAGCAGGAATCCCTTTCTCCATAAAGTTGCCCATCTGTGAAAGCAGGGAATATGGGAATCTAGTATGGTGGCTTTGCCCCGGTGTCCTACCCTGCTGGGGCCAGTGAGAGTTCCTGGAGCTATTTTTTTTTTTTTTTTTTTGGGGAGAAGATAAACCAGGGGTTGGGGGGCTAACAGCCAATCCCCACCTCTTTGATAGTTGAGGTCCTGCCCAGCCTCTGGAAGGATATGGCCACCCTCTTTCTGGTTATGTCACTGGATCTTTTGTGGCATGGTTTGCTCTCCAGATTTGGATTTGCACTGTGTAGGTCTCTCCTTTTTCCAGCCTTTTTGGACTGTTTCTCTGAATGTCCCATCCTGCGGGTCTGGGTCTCCTCCAGGCAGGTGGACCCAGGCTGATCCTAGCTCTCCGCAGCCAATTTACCACTCCTACTTCTTTGTCTCCCAAGTCTGCGCCTTCCCACGCCTACATGGCTGAGCCTCTCACCCAGAAGCCTGAGTGGGGGCTTTTGGCTTTCTTTCCGAAGAGGGATTGTTCAGCACTGAGCCAAGCTTCCTTGAAAGGGGGCTTGTATGGAGGTTGCACATTCAAAATGACTGGAAAACCCTCAACAGATTATTGTCCTGAGCTACAGAGAGGCCACTGTAGTAAGATGGTATCAGTCTCTCCATTAATACACCCCTTGTATTCACGGGCTTTGTAACTTGGCACATAGAACGTTGCTCCGAGATGCAGTTTCCCTCATTTATGGTCTCCATGTGGCACTTTCCATTTTAGAGAATGGTAAGTGACAAAATCCATCTTTCTTGACTGAAAGAGTTTCACGTCTCTAAAGAAAGAAAATCTTTGGGCGCCTGGGTGGCTCAGTTGGTTGAGCGACTGCCTTCAGCTCGGGTCGTGATCCCAGGGTCCTGGGATCGAGTCCCGCATCGGGCTCCCTGCTCTGCGGGGAGCCTGCTTCTCCTTCTCCCTCTCCCACTCCCCCTGCTTGTGTTCCCTCTCTCGCTGTGTCTCTCTCTGTGAAATAAATAAATAAAATCTTTAAAAAAAAAAAAAAAAAAAAGAAAGAAAATCTTTGCTTAGTTTTTCTGCTTTTTAGTTGCTGGGAGACCTTTTGTTGTATGTCAGCAGGCATCTTTCTAGTTTAATAATAAAATGACAGGTATATTTTTCTAATGTGTAATACCACCTACAAGTTATTTTGCTGTGTGACCATTCTGTTTCAGTAAGAACGGAATACTGTATTTATATTGGTGTAGTTAGATTGTTTATATTCTACCTTAATAGAAATAAACTGCCTTTTAGTGGAGGGAAGATTGTAGAAAGTGTCAAGTAATTCTCCTGACTCCGAGGCTGTTAGGGACAGCATGACTTGTTTCCTCTACCCAAGAAACTGGAGATTATTACATAAAAGGAAAGGCAAATTAATCTAGCAGAACTTTGTTGGTTGCTTTTTTTTGTAAAGGTGACCGTCTTACCAGAGTATCCTATACAAATACTGAGGACTCACCGACTGCCCTTGATTAGACCACATAATTCAAGTTAACTTACTCAGCAGTAGTTTGTTCTTCAGGGTGTAGTGCTTTTAAAACAAGGAAACTGATCTAGAAGACCAAAATACTTTAGCCAAGCAGCTCACCTAGCTACAGTCACACTTAGCAAATCCTGTTCCCCTGGTCACATGTGGCATGTTTCTGTGGGAATGGGTATAACATGAATAACTAAAATTTTGGCCATGGTACTTTGACTCAGCTGTTAATGTCATGCATTGGTTTATTGGCTTATTTCGGGGTGGTTGTGAGACACAGAAGAAAATACTCTGTAAACTGTCCTCTCTTGACCAAAAGGGAACTTAGAGACTTTGGAATCAAATACTCCAGGCTGGACTTGGCCACTTGCCAGCTGTGTGATTTCAGGCAAGTTAATCCACCTCTCTGAGCATCTGTTGAAGGCTGATAGAATAGAGTCGATGTGGGGATTATGTGAGATAGTGCATGTTAACACAGCATATAGTTAGTGCTCAATCAAGACTAATTGCAGTTACTAATAACCAGCTAATTCATTGTTTTTTAGAAAGGTACTGACAGCCATTAATAGCAGGTCATCCTGACAAGTTAATAGAATCTTATTTCAAGAATATTAAGTAAATTTTTACTTGCCATTAGCTTAAGAAACATCTTACCTTTTTATGGTCAAAACGATTAATTGTCTCAGGTCTAGGATGAGACCGTAAATGCAACAGGCCTTTTCCAGCATAGAATCTCTTAATCTGAACCAAAGGCTTTTTTTTTTCTTTAATTGGCAGAAGGAAGTGTTTTAAATTGTAGAGTAAGACTTCTTCAAGCCTTGAGGGGATGTTTTGTGGCAGAAAGCGTGGCTAGGTTTTGAAGGCATTCGCTGTTAGGTTTGGATACAGCTGTGCATTATACTTACATTGTTTTAATTGTGGTGTGTGAGCTTTAGCGCAGCTCAAGACATTAAAATCATGTTGAAGCTATAGACGGTCTCATTTTCAGTGCCTGTGTGTTTATCTTTTCCTGTTCCTCCTGTCCATTATGCAGTTCCCTAAATGTAGTACCATCCCCAGTGATCTTTGCTCTTTCCTTTCCTGTGGGCTGTCGTTTCATATGCACACATTTTATTTAAAGTTATTTTTACATGGCAATGGAATGTGCCTTTCTCTCTTCGTCCACATTAACCCCGTTGGACTTACAGGGCACTCCCTTAAAAGGAACTGTCGCTTAGGGGATTAGGCAGCTAACCCGCACCTCTTGGGTCATGTCTCCCAGTGCGCTTTCTGAGGAAATGTTGATTGGTTGGTTGATATTAACTAATAATTCCACCTCACTAAGGTTCAAATTCAGGACCTGTGTTCCTTTGGCAAGTGAAAATGCCCACATGCAAAAACGCTGAGGGTCTGAGAAACAGATCGTTCTGTGGAAAGAGTCTGGTCTGGGAGAAGCTGTTTCCCTAAGGCGTGTTCTGGTGTGATTTGTGTGGGGCTGCAGGGCTACTGCATGAATCATAACGGCTCATTGAAATGTCCTGACCTTGCTTTAAACCCAGGGACTGTTTCCTCAACATGGCACTGAGCTCTGGTGGGACTGGTTTTTGGAAGTTAGGATTTAAACTCTTGGAGTGTCTGCTACTGAGTTTGTTTCTGTTCTCGTTGTGCAGGCATTGTGTATACAAAGGCTTCAACTTTTATGTTTGAGTCTTCTCTTCCATGGACTTATTATTTTAACTCTTGAGTAAAAAATTACTGTGTCTGGGAATATTTTCTGAAATTCAATTTTTTTTTTTTTTTTAAAGGAGGCATTAAGATTTTGAGGAGGGGCGCCTGGGTGGCTCAGTCGGTTAAGTGTCTGCCTTCGGCTCAGGTCATGGTCCCAGGGTCCTGAGATCGACACCCCCCACCAGGACTCCCTGTTCAGCGGGGAGCCTTCTTCTCCCTCTGCCCCTCCCCCCCACTTGTGCACACCCTCTCTTTCTGAAATAAATCTTAAAAAAGTTTTTGTGGAAAGGGGCGCCTGGCTGGCTCAGTCGGTGAAGCATATGACTTTTGATCTCGGGTCGTGAGTTCAAGCCCCACGTTGGGGGTGGAGCTTACCAAAAAAAAAAAAAGATTTCATGGAAAGCGCCTAGCTGAGAGTCGTGCATCCTCATTTCAGTTACTTAACCTCTCTGTGCTTCGGTTCCTCCACCGTGAAGTGAGGGTGGTAACCGTGCAGGTTTTGTGAGGCCCAGTGCAGTAGCAGATGAAGGCAGTACTTGGCACCGGGGGGGCTTCCGTAGAGGCCAGCCTCCGTGCTTGCTTAGGAGATTTTCAGAATTGTTAGACTGGCTGGCTTGGGTGAAATCCGACCGCTTATGGAATTGCTCTCTACTTCTTTCGCATAGATTAAAAGTGCAGTGGGAGTGGTGTAGTGCAGAACCGACCTTTGGCAAGTATTGTCTTCCCGAGTGGAGTTTCCTCATTGCAAATAAAGGGGATGACAACGGTACCTACTTCATCGGGTTGGTTGGGTGGATTAAATGAGTGCATTAAGATGCTTAGTATGGCACCTAGCACAGTGAGCACTCAGGAAATTGTTATCAGCTGTTATTGCTAAAACGAAAAAGGCTACATATCCTTCCTGCTATTTCAAGAAGATTCCACTTCAGTTCCACAGCTGTGGGGCACTAACTGCGTACGAGGCATTTTAAGGATGGAAACATGAATAGGGCATAATCCCCGTGTTATGATTGGGGAAGAAACCAAGTACGCAGACATTTACAGTGCAAGAGAGAATAGGAGGTAGGGAGTTTCAGTTTGGAAAGATGAACGTGATGAGGATGGATGGTGGTGGTGGCTGCCCAGTCCAACAGTGTAAATGTATTTAAAAGTGGCACTTGAAAGTGGCTAAAATGGTATAGTTTATATTTTATCACAATTTTTTAAAAAGAGAGACTAAGAAGAGCCACATGTGAATTGTAAATGATATTGAAGGTCTGATGAAGAGGTTCTCTGGCTAGAGTAGTTAGATTCCTAGTGCAAGAGATAGACTTTGGTAGGTGGGTAAGATTTAAGAAAATAAATGATCAAATACAATAATACCTCTGAGAGGGTCTAGAATAATGTGAGGAGTATCTGTGCACCTGCCAACCAGCTTAGGAAGTAAACACTGCCTACCCAGTGAAAAGCCCTCTTTGTGCTCCATCCTGAGCATGACACCCTACTCCACCCCCAGCCACGGTCTTGAATTAGATATTTATTTCTCTAAGTAGGGTTTTGAGAGAGAAACATGGGGAATCAGGAGGAAGGGACAGCAAGAGCACAGGCCCAGAGCAGGGAAGCACGGGACAGGCTTTATGAGTGGTGAGTTGCCATCTCCTTTGCCAGATCAGATCTGCCCGTGAGTAGGGAAATGACCGAAGGCCAGAGCGGGCAGAGTGCCAGCGAGTGAGTGGAAGGCGGGTAATTTGGTAGCAGTGAGTTTCCACGACTTTTTGGAGCAGAAGAGCACTATGATCAGAAGTACACTTTAGGAGGTTAACTTGGCAGCAGAGTATGGGCTGGGTGAGTGCGGGAAGGTTCAGGAAAGGCCAGGGTGGAAGTGCAGTGGTAAGAAGAAACCAGGGTTTGAGCTGGGGTTCTGGGAGAGGGGACGCCAACCTCACCAGCTTTGCCTTCCACGTGCTCCCCCACCTCCTCAGTCACAGACACGTGGTCTCTTCACTCCTTTGTATACCTCTTCCGTGGCACTTGTCACACGTTTTGTAAGTCACCTTTACTTCCTTGTGTCCCTGGCTAGTCCAGGGGCTCCATTTTGTCCTGTGTGTCTTTGTGGCCTTGGCATGTAGGTGCTGCTGGGTGAGTGGCGCTAACTGGCTGCAGGTGGAAATGAGTAAGGGGGGCGGGGGGAGGCTCCCTGAGACTGCAGCCCGAGAGCGCGGGGCAGGGAGGACCGTTGTGTGGCACCTCAGGCAGCAGTTGGAAATACGGCTCTAGAGCTTGGGAACAGTCAGCCGAGACACAGATTTCGGGGCCCACTTCCTTCCGGAAGAATCTAGAAGTTTGAAAGGCCAGCAGGAGTAACCAGCAGGCTGGGAGAAGCACAGGGAGAAAGGAGTCTGGTGTGTTATAGACAAGCCAACATCCTGTTGTAGGGTTTGTCCCGACCGTATCAGACTAGCCGAAAGAGGAACCTGAACTGTTTGAACCTCATCTGTCATGCAGAACTGATGTGCTCTTGAGCTAAGCCAACTTTGTTGTTTGTAGACGACCCTGACTTAGGCTGGTTCAACCTAACGACTGTTGGACTTGACGAGGGTGTGAAGGCGGTGTGCATTCCGTAGGTAGCGTACTTGGAATTTTGAATTTGTCTTGCCGCGGGCTCACGATCTGCGGTCCCACCCTCTCCCATGACGCTGAGCAGTGGCCGCAGCTCCCCGTCAGCCACATGATCATGAGGTTCAACAACCGGTATGCTGACCGCCACCTGCGCCCCCACGGCCGTTCTGTTTGTCACTCTCAGTGCGGTAGTCAGGAGATTACATGGGACCGCCAGCGCTCCGTCATAAACTAGGCTTTGTGTTGGGGCGCCTGTTTGGCCCAGTCGGTAGGGCACGCGATGCTTGGTTTCAGGGTTGTGAGTTCAAGCCCCATGAGCGGCACCTCGAGGGTCTGTTCCTGTCTGGTGCCCGGTCCCTGGGTTGGCAGAGGGACCGAGTAAGCGCTGACTAATGTTTGCCATCGGACAGCAGCTTTCGTCAGTGTGAACACAGCTGAGGCCGAGCCAGTTGATTCATTACTCAGCCTTTATGGAGCACCTTGGGGCTGGGAAGCCACGAAGTCACTTCGCTTTCCTCTTTTGGGATTTCGCAGGTGTACAGAAGTCCGTCTTCTCAAATATTGGATGTGTGAAACAGTAGTGATGGGGACACTAGCGGGAGGGGACCCGACAGGCCTTTGTGGGGCTGGGGGAGATCCGCAGAGAATGTCTCCTGGAGGAGAGCGGACTCATGAGCTGTGACTCAAAGGAAGAGTTAACCAGGTAATGAGGGAGAAGGCCTTCCAGGCGTGGGGGTGGACAGCCAGAACAGAGGAAAAACCTAGAGAGGGGTGCACAACGGGAATATTCAGCCTTGCTGGAGGGACGGAAAGAGGCCAGAGAGGCAGGCGAGACCAGATGGCTTGATCCTCTTGGCAGAGGGAGCCACGGGAGTGCTGCGGTCACAGTTGTGACTTAAATGGACGGTTTGGGCAGCCCCGCTGGTGGGGGTGGATTTGAGGGGATAAGGCCAGAAAGCAGGGAGATCAGCTGGAAGGCCGAAAGATGGTTGATAACAAAGACCTTCGGGGCAGCCCACAATCACTGACTCGAGGGCTCACACCAGGCTCCTCGCAGGCCTGGGAGTCTTGTTTTGCCCCCAGTTCAGATAGGAACACACTCGGTCGTATGGCTTGTCTGTCAGAGGCAGATTTTTGAAGGGTACAGGGAAAAACTAACAGAGCCACTCACACCATCTGGAAATAAATGATAAAGAGGAGGCAAAAGTTTATAAAAAGCCTCACAAAAAACGTAAGGTCGGTTCTTAAGCGTAGTGGTTAAAGATGGCATTTGGGTTGCTAGGAAACCCTGGGCACCGTTAACCGCCCTAAATGTCCGTTCCCTCGTCTTTAAAACGGGTGCATTAGAACAGGGGCCTTATGAGGCGTCAGGAGGATCAACCATGAAGATGTTTGTAAGCTGCTGAGCTCGGGCTGTGGCAGGACTGAGTGCCCGGTAGATGGAGGCTGTGGCCGGTTTTTTTTTTTTTTTTAAAGATTTTATTTATTTATTTGAGAGAGAGAGAGCGAGAGACAGAGAGCATGAGAGGGGGGAGGGTCAGAGGGAGAAGCAGACTCCCCGCTGAGCAGGGAGCCCGATGCGGGACCCGATCCCGGGACTCCAGGATCATGACCCGAGCCGAAGGCAGTCGCTCAACCAACTGAGCCACCCAGGCGCCCCTGTGGCCGGTTTAATAAGGTGCTGGGGCTGTTTGCTTCAGGGTAGCATTTCCCTTAGCCGTCCTTGGGGCGCTAACTCTGTGCATGTCAGTGGTGGTTACATGAAAAGGAGTTCCATGGTAAATAAATTTGGGAAACCAGTGTTAAAAGGTTTTGCTTTGCTTTGTTTGGTACTTACTACCAGGGTGTGTGGTGAAGCTCTGGAGGGGCAGACGTTGCTGCGTTTCCCAAACTTACTTGATCATGGAACTCATGGGACCGCTTCCCTGGGGCATGCTTTGGCAAGTGCTTATTTAGGGGATAATGTGCCATCTGCTTCCAGCGCCCGTGGGTCAGCTGTTTCACACACGGTCCCGTAGTTACTTGATATTCATGGCGCCCCTCTGTGTCCTCAGTGGCTGGTCTCCTTTCACATACTCTGTTGAAGAACGCAGGCAGTATATGGTATTTTGTTTTGAGTATATATAGTATTTCAAATTTCTGATTCCAATTGATCAAATCTTTAAAAAATTTTTTATTATAGAAAAATTTAAAAATATAGAAAATTATAAAGAAGAAAAACATAATCACATGTAATACCACCACCCAGAGAGAAAAGGAATACTGTTAACATTTTATATTGCTTTTTTTTTTTTTCTTGTTTTTCCCCCACTGGGATCATTCTGTATGGAGAGTTTTTTGTTTGCTGTGTGTGTGTGTTTTAACCTAAAGTTATACTCTGGTCATTTTCTTATTTTTTTATCAGAATATTATAATAGGACAGTGTTTTGGGTTTTTTTTTTTTTTTTTTTTTAAAGATTTTATTTGAGAGAGAGAGAGAGAGAGCGTGCGCATGCATGCGATCCCAGGACCCTGAGATCATGGCCAGAGCCAAAGTTAGACGCTCCACTGACTGAGCCACCCAGGTGCCCCGTGCAGTTTAATGGCTGCATGATACTTGATCATGTGGATATGTCCTAATTTATGTAATCATTCCCTTTTTGGATATTTAGGTGCTTTTTTTTTTTTGCTATCATTATGTTGTGGTTAACATCTTTGAACATAAATCTGTTAATCATTTTTTTAAAAATTGGTATTTTAAGTCTTAAGTAGGCAGTTTTTTAGTTAGAACATCAAATTCCCTACATCAAATAAAATTGTAGGTATTTTTTGTTATGAAATTTAAGTAGAGGGGTGCCAGGGTGGCTCAGTCCTTCAGCGTCTGCCTTCGGCTCAGGTAATGATCCCAGGGTCCTGGGATCGAGCCCTGTGTCGGGCTCCCTGCTCGGCAGGAAGCCTGCTTCTCCCTCTCCCAGTCCCCCTGCTTGTGTTCCCTCTTCTCTGTGTCCCTCTCTGTCAAATAAATTTCTTTTTTTTTTTTTTAAATTTAAGTAGAATGGGTAACTGATTCTTCTTTGACTAATCCCTTTCTCTACCCCTGGACTAAAGAAATCCCACAATTAGAATAGCATTTTCTCATACTGAATAGAAGATGAATAATTTCAGTCATGTGAGAGTAAATTTTATCCACTAAACTGAATTCTTGACTCAGGTGTTGGAAAATTTATATCATAATGTATTTTAAGTGTAAAAGCAAAATTGTCAAAAGATTGTAGTCTTAATACACGTAAGCCAGGATCCACCTGGTTAGGCATTTTTGTATTTGCACTTGTGTAAAGACTGTCCCAGAAAATTCTTATACATTCATTTCTTGTAAATTGTGGTTAAAAGGAAATAGAGAAAAGGCAAAAACCCTTCAGCTCTTACTAAACAAATGATTGCTTTGGTGGTTTGTCCTGGCCAGAAACTGCTAATAAGAAAAGCAGAATTTATAGGATGCCTGGGTGGCTCAGTTGGTTAAGCGTCTGTCTTTGGCTCTGCCCTGGTCATGATCCCAGGGTCCTGGGCCCACACATCGGGCTCCCTGCTCAGCGGGGAGCCTGCTTCTCCCTCTCCCTCTGCATGTCACTCCCCCTGCTTGTGCTCTCTCTCTGTCTTTCTCTGTCAAATAAAATCTTTAAAAAAAAAAAAAAAGGCAGAATTTAGAAGTTCTGTCTTCCATAGGCTTTCTTTTGGGGAAGGGAGAAGTAATCTGGATTTAAAATTACAGTAGGAGCTATTAATTGACCGCCCTCCACTTAACCAGAGTGTTCCAGTAATTGGCATTTCCCACCATCAGATATAGTGGTTAATGCCCCCCCTCCCCATGATCATGATCAGGTATCTGGATATTTCTGCTCCCACACTGCAGTTGTATACTTAGAGTTGAGAACTTGTCCATTCTGGTTTTCTTACAGTAATTATTTCGCTAAGTACTGTGGCAGCTGGTGAGCCATGAGTGAAAAGACAAGGAGAGAAATTGGAGCTGAGTGCTTTGAAGAGTTAATAGAAGGTGGTGCCCTAGAAACAAACTTGCTAGTGAATTAGGTATGGACCAGGCTGCGGGAGAACGGAATTCCAGGATTCTGCACTCACCTCACACATCTAGTCTTAAACCCTCCACATCAAAGGATGTGGTCTGGATGAAAAAGAACTTCTGGAACTCGAGCTAGTGGAACCTTTCTCTTGGAAAAGACCTTTGCCTTGAATGAAGAAATGGACAGATGTATATCTTCAAAATTTTGTGTGTTTAGCGATTTACGGCTTTAACGAAACTGCCCAGCTGACCAGCAGCTAATTGGTTCTGATAATATGGACTGAGGGCTTCTTGATGCCTTCCCTGGCTCACCTGCCAACGATGATTTGGTAGGTCAGAGTGTGACAAGCCCCTTGCCTTTAGGAGACAGGGACAAAGGCAGGTAACATGGTGATCAGTTTGGTGTTCCTGTCCTGCCTTCTGTCCTCCCTCCCCCCAGAGTACTCAGGAATTATAAGGTCAGTGATACTAGGAAAGTAACATTTTCTAGCATGTGACAAGTTATCAGAACCAGTCACACCTATTATTATATTTCTTTCTTATTGACATCATTATCCATATAAGTCCAGGAAGTAGGGCGATCACCCACCCCTGTGAATGTTAGGAAGTAAGTCTTCTAGGAAAACAAAAGCACCCTGGTGTGTTGAACCTGCCAGAACTAGAAAGCTAATTCTTCTCTGGGACTAGGCCATTTATTTTCAGACCTAGCTTTTTGCATTTCTACGGTTAGTTGCGCGTAAAGTGAATAACATACTAATTTTTAAGATGCGAGCCAGCTCCATATGGAAGGGATCATTCCAGTCTCCGTCCCCTTGCCTGCTACTTTGAGGGCAGCAAGTTTCATCTCAACAAGGATTTTGACCTCTCCAATCAAAAATAGCAGTCTTTATTAATCTAATATGTTCGCTCTGTTGAGTGGGTTGTTTTGGTGGAACATTAGCTAAGCAGCCGGTAAATTTTCTCTCCCGAGTAGGCTGTAGCCTTGGAGATGGTTTCACACAACCCACCAGGTGGTTGTATTTTAGGACAGTTTCATAATGTTCTACAGTTCTTTCACTGTATTTTTGAGTTTTCAGATCTTTAATTTTTGTTAACATGTTTAACAGTCCAACTCTGTAACTGTTAAGTTTTTTCACTTTTTTTTTTTTTTAAGATTGATTGATTTGACAGAGAGAGACACAGCGAGAGAGGGAACACAAGCAGGGGGAGTGGGAGAGGGAGAAGCAGGCTTCCCGCGGAGCAGGGAGCCCGATGGGGGGCTCGATCCCAGGACCCTGGGACCATGACCTGAGGCGAAGGCCGATGCTTAGCAACTGAGCCACCCAGGTGCCCCTAGTTCTTTCACTTTTGGATTGAATTAAGCCACGTTTGCGGCACACCTCCGGGATATTGTGGGCTTGGATTACAGGCTCCACTGAAAGCCTGAATTCAGTTGGAAGACTGGAGAGGGGGAGTTTGTCACTGGCAAGGTCTTCACTGAATGGAAGATGAATTTGGGCTTTCTAATAACCTAAGCTTTAACAGGAAAGCCCACACTCAAATTGCATGTGATCTTGGTGATATTTACCCTAAGATTAATTGGTGAGCTAGATCAAGTGTAGTACAATAAAAGGAGAGATTAACCTGGCTGAACGCATGCCAACCTTTTGGTCACCTGATCCATAAGCTTGGTGTATTTAGAGTAATGCAACCTAACGTTTTCTACTGGTAGGGAAGTACAAAAGCTAAGATTTAATTTATGCCTCATCTTTATATTATGGATAGCTTTCAATTTAATTTTATCTAGAGAGGAAAATAGAAAAATAAAAAAATTTCCCACCAAAAGGAGCCAGTATTCGAGAAGGGCTGGTGCAGATCGGGGGCAGCAAATGTACACATGGGTCTGGGACACCTTGTTCTACTAGAGAGCGGGAAAGCTGTCCAACCCCTGGGGACCCAGCTTGAAGTGTCTCCCACCAGCCGTGGGCAATTTGAGCATCAGGAAGGTTACTAACTGCAGTTAATTGAAACCTATAAAAAATAGAAATCCATTACTTAATGATGCCCCCCAAAAAAGCTTATTAGTCATTATCAGAGGTTGCTTGATCATTAACTCAGTCTTCTAAAAGTTGGTTTAAGACTGGGGGGGAGGTTGTGTTGGAAATAAACAGTCATCCTGCTTTTCCTATATAAACGATTTCAGATGGTCAACCAGATGAGGCAGAAGCTCATTACAAGAGGGAATCGAAGCCAACACATGCCGAAGTTGAAATTAGAGGGTTGTTGTTAATTTTAGTGTGATTATGGCATTATAGTTGTAAAGTTCTTGCCTATTAAAGATACATACTAAAGTTTTTAAAGGGTGAAACGATAGGATGCTTGAAATTTACTTTAAAATACTTGAGAAAAGTGTTTGGGGGGGGGCACCTGGGTGGCTCAGTTGGTTAAGCGTCTGCCTTCGGCTCAGGTCATGACCCCAGGGTTCTGGGATCGAGTCCCGCGTCGGGCTCCCTGCTCGGCGGGAAGCCTGCTTCTCCCTCTCCCACTCCCCCTGCTTGTGTTCCCTCTCTCGCTGTGACTCTCTGTCAAATAAATAAAAAAAATTCTTAAAAAGTGGGGCATATCTCAATGAAGCAGGATGGGCGAATATCACAATTGTCAAACCGTGGACAAGGTACACAGATTCGTTATGCTCCTCTCTCTACTTTCCCTTCGTGTTTGAAAATATCCTCAAGAAAAAGGTAAATGAAAGATAAAAACAGAAATTGAGATGAGTGAATCCTGGAACTTGAAACAGAAGTGACAGTCGATCAGTTTTTTTTTTTTTTTTTTAAGATTATTTATTTATTTGACAGAGAGACAGTGAGAGAGGGAACACAAGCAGGGGGGATGGGAGAGGGAGAAACAGGCTTCCCGCGGAGCAGGGAGCCCAATGCGGGGCTTGATCCCAGGACCCTGGGACCATGACCTGAGCTGAAGGCAGACGCTTAACAGCTGAGCCACCCAGGCGCCCCATGAGAGTCGATCAGTTCTGTGCAGTGGATGGTAGATGGTATGGCGTCATGCAGGGCACAGTCATGTAGAAAACGCACTTGGGAGACAGAATATCCTGACCCTTAACCTCAGGACTCTAGTCACTCACGGGCACTCCAGACTCTGCTGGTCTCTTAAACCTCCCTGAGACTGTATTTCTTTCCTGGGTAAAATGGGGGCAAATCTGTCTCCCCTTTGCTGAGAGGATTGAATGCATGAAGAGAAGGTGGCACAATGCCAGGCATGCAGTAAGTGCTCAATAAATGTTAGCAGATGCTGTTGAAACATGTAGGGTGCTGACGGGAGTGTAGTTTTCACACCAGTAACTTAAGTGTTTAAGTTCATATCTTTATGGATTTTTGTTGTTCTTTTTCTCTTTGGAGCCATTTCATTTATTTGAAGAGCAAATGAGTCTGTTGAGAGCTGCCGTGAGAAGGGTCTGGCGTCCCCTGGAGTTGGGCAGCAGGATGCTCACAGGGCCTGCCTACACTTGGGGTCGTGAGGACAGACTGTTCTGGTTCTTGGCTCCCCAGAACCTGGTGACAGGTGCTTTTTTAGTATTTCTTGAATGAATGAATGAATGAACGAAGGGAAGAACCAGCCCCCCACTGTGTTGGAGTATCTTGTTGTGGCTGTTACGAGCTGTACGCGAGGTCCTGCAGTCTGTGCGTTTCGGGAATACAGCCCCGTCGCGCCATCGCGCCGTCGCTCGTCATTCTGCCCTGCTGTCCTGGCAGGAGGGGGCTGACCCTGCTGCGGGGGGAGGAGGGGGACAGGGGTTGTGTGTGCCGGCTGCCGTCCGAGGGGTGTCTGTGTATCCCGCATCGCCGGTTTCTCTGCCGTGATGGGGAGTCTTGCTTCAGAGCAGTCGCGGTCATCACCCCGCGTCTCCTCTTACATCTCACTTCCAGACCGCTGTACGCTGCGGGACGGTCTGGTGCGGAAAACCTGCACGGCGAGCTCAAGCCTCCGACCCCGCACGGCTGGCAGGGCGCGGGCCGCTGCTGTCCCTGCGCCTCTCGGCCGCGACCATTGCGCGCGTCACCCACAGGGCGTTTATATCTGGCTTCTTCCACACCAACTTTATTTTGGACTGCACTTCCCCAGCCCGAATGGCCTGCACGTGGGGTAGCGTGTCGCACGAGCGTGCTGGGAGACCTTCGGTGTTAACGCGAGCAGCGTGAGAGCGAGGGGGGTCTTCACGTTTCTGCCTCGACAAGCGTGTCCAAAATACCTCGTTTTCTTTTTCTTTTTCATGTGTGTGCATGTGTGTATGTGGTCGATGGTCCTTTATTTTTATTTATTTTTTATTTAATTTTAAGATTTTATTTGAGAGAGAGAATGAGAGAGCATGAGAAGGGGGAGGGTCAGAGGGAGAAGCAGACCCCCCCCCCCCCCCCCCGCTGAGCAGCGAGCCCCATGCGGGACTCCATCCCGGGACTCCAGAATCATGACCTGAGCCGAAGGCAGTCGCTTAACCAACTGAGCCACCCAGGTGCCTTATTTTTATTTATTATTGAAGCATAGTTGACCTGTAACTTCGTGTGTAGATGATTCAGTGGCCACCACAATAAGTGTGGTCCCCATCTGTCACCCTCCCACGTTGTGACAATATTACTGTGTTCCCTATGCTGGGCTTTCCATCTCCATGACTTACTTTATAACTGGAAGTTTGTACCTCCTAATCTCCTTCACCTACGTCACCCTTTTTTGAAACAGCTTATTTTGCTAGAGCCTCTGCTCTTCTGGTTCTAATACTAACAGGTTGTATTAAAAAATAATACTCTTGGGGCGCCTGGGTGGCTCAGTCGTTAAGCGTCTGCCTTCGGCTCAGGTCATGATCCCAGGGTCCTGGGATCGAGCCCCACATCGGGCTCCCTGCTCCGCGGGAAGCCTGCTTCTCCCTCTCCCACTCCTGCTGCTTGCGTTCCCTCTTTCGCTGTCTCTCTGTCAAATAAAATCTTAAAAAAAAAATACTTGAAGCACCATGTACAAGGAGAAGGAGGAAAGTTTAGAAGGAAAAAAACAAAAAAAGGATCAGAGGTTGCTGTTGTTAACTCCGAGTGAACATCGTTACCGCTCATGGAGGGAGGGGGCAGAAAGGACTGGAGAAATTCGGTGCTATTCCACATGCTACAATCCTGCATCTCGTTTTTCTCTGATTATGAACAGAAAAGGAAACTGAAGTGGAGTATGTGTTTAAAAAATGTTTCCTTACCACAGTGAGGCTGTTTCCTGACAGGATTTCTCTATGGTTAAGAAAAAGGCTCATGAGAACCATCCAGAGGTCGGCAGCACGGTTTTCAGTGTCAGGTATCTGTTGGCCCTGTGACGTGGCTCCTAAACCGCGGTGACCCCTGCAAGCATCCTCAGGGTCATGGCACGGATCCAGTCACAGACGCTGAGCCTGGGGTCGGTCTCACGGGCGGTGGAGAGCTGGGCCGTGTGTCACCCACAGTGGCTGCCACTTGGACCTTGCTGAGCGTGTGTGCGCCGTCCCCAGGGGGAGGGCCCTGGGCCCGTTCCAGCCAGCTCGCCTTTGCTTTGCAAGTGACGGAGCAAGACTGGCTCTTTCCTCCCCGTTTCTCACTGGAGCAAGGGAAAGGAATATTACGGAGGAAAGTTTTTCTGTGTCTAGTGCAGCATCCCAGGTGTGTTCTGAGGCGCGTCAGAGTGTCGGAATGGCTTTATCAGATGCTTGAGGAGCTGCTCCCCACTCAGCACGCTGTCCTGGCCTTGTCCCCTGGAGCGTGCTGTGGGTGGTGTTGTGGGTGGCCACTTAGAACTTACCAATATTTACTAACATAAAAACATCTGAATACCCAAAGGATATAAAAAGATTACAGCTTTTGATGGCCGTCCGTTGGTTTTATTTGGCCCTTGCTGGTGGGCGGCTTGAACCGGCCTTTATGTATCCTGTGCAAAGAGCCTGTGCTGCTTTGTGCTGGTCTCTTCTAGGACTTTCTACCTGCAGGAGACGTGATTTCGACCTGACTTAGAGCCCGCGAGAATAAAATTTCTTTGTAGATGTGTTTTATACGGAAACCAGAGCAGTGGTGCTAGGCTGGACCCGTGCCTGGGCCTCCTGGAGGGTTTGGCTGACGCAGGGTGGGTCTAGCAAACCGGCACCCCTTCCCCTCAGGTCACTCCAAGACCGGCCACCGTGGCGAGCACTGCTGAAGAGCAGTCCTTTAACGGCATGCTAGAGTTAGGCACCATGTCCTTGTCCATGTCCTTTCCATGGTCCCTACGGGGATCTTTGCTCACAGCCGTGCCTCCACTGAAGATGGAAATCCTTCTTCCAGAATTAGCCTTAGCCCCAGTGTGAGACCCCCCACCCCCCTGACTTGGTCTCAAAAGACTTTATCAAGGGAGCCTGTCTGCTCTGCATAAAGGATTTGGGGCATTTGTTGCTTGACCTACACAGCTTTTCCCCCCTTCTACATTATGTGATCCATCTTATTTGCTGGACCTGGCCTCAAGTGACTGGCTTTTGGGGGGTGGGGAAGGATCTCTGCTTCAGTCAGCAGATCCTTCCTGAGTGATCCCTGCTAGGTGCTTGGCACACCAAGATCCTGCTGATGTTAGTATTCCAGTGGGGAAGACTGTGAGCAGGGAGACAGACTTCCCACTCGCAGATTGCAGCCGGTGGCTGCGAAGACATGGGTGCTGGGGCCCCACTGTGAGAAGGAGCCTGTGGGAAGAGCAGACCTGAGCTCCAGAGGCAGTGCATGAAAAGGCTGGGGGTGCTCTTGGAAGTTCCCGCGGCGGGCAGGTGGGGACCCAGCGATGAGGGCGTGCTAAGGTCTGTTCCATTTATGATGACTGAGTTTATGTGACCGTAGAAGTGCTCCTCTTCCTGTCAGTGCTCTGGGTCTAACTCAGGGCCTGGCAGATAAGAGTTGCCCAGGAAATGTGTATTGAACAAAGACTTAAGATTGAGTCAGAATGCTGGAGTGCAGGGAGCCGGGGTGCCTGACTGTGGCCTTGAACACCTGCCCCTTCTCAGCCGTCAGATGAGACCGGCGTGCGGGGGAGGGGGGTTGTAGAGAAACTCTTCAGCAGTTTCTTGATTTATAATTAAACTTTAAATTTTGAGGTAGTTGTAGATTCACAAGCGGTTGTAAGAAACAAGAGCGATCCTGTGTGTCACTCCCTCCCCCACCTTGGGAACCCCTTGTGGAATTCTGCCCCACTCTCACAGCCGTGGCGTTGACCCTGGTCGGGATAGGGGAGAGCGGAGTATCCAGTCCCCGTGAGCCTCCTTCCTGAGGCCCTTCCCCAACCACTCACCTGTCTCCATTTCTGTGATCGTCATTTCAAAAGTGTATACACTGGATCCTTGAGTGTGTGACCCTTGGGCTGGCTTTTTTCACTCAGCATAATTCCCTGGAGTCTCGTCCAAGTTGCCACGTGTGTCAGACTTTGTTCTTTTTTAGACTGAGCAGTGTTCCGTGGCGTGGATGCGGTGCACTTGGGTCAGCCGTCCACAGATGAGGACGGCTGCGTGGCTTCGGGGTTTTGGCTGTTGCAAATAAAGCTGTGTCAAACATTCGCGTATGGGGTTTGGTGGGAACAGAAGTTTTCATTTCCCCTGAGGTGAAGGCCCAGGAGCACGATTTCTGGGTCGCATGGTAGTTGCATGTTTCGTTTTAAAAGAAATTGCTGAGCTGTGCTCCTGAGTGGACTATACAAAGGTTTGTTTGTTTGTTCTTTCAAATGGCTTAACAGTAGAAGGAAAGCCTCTTGTGCAGGAGCTCGGGATACAGCACACAGGGCGGGGGGGCTCTTCCGGAACTCTGCGCTGCCAGGAACCCCGTTTACACGAGGGCCCCAAATTCTCCCTGCTGGCTAAAAGCAGCAAGAGAGGAGAGAGTATTTTTGCTGCTCTAATTTTGTAGTGTTGAGCTAGAGGCTCAATTTTCTATCTTAATTTAAATTCTTAATTTAAATTCCATTTTAAGGCAAGCCTAATCTTTAGGGCCCTGGGCCCAGCTCCTGGGTGTGGAAGGTACAGACCACGTGGCTGCTGCAGGGAGCCCACCCCCCCCTCCCCCGCCACCGCCCCGGGGCCGGAGCTGCTGCCGTGTTCTCTCACGTCACTAGGGCGCGCGTGTGAGTGGGTGCCTGGGTGCCGGATGCGCTGGGGACTGGGCTGGCACCCTGGGTGGGCTTGGCCAGAAGTAGAGGCAGCACAGCAGGAAATCTGCACCCAGACTCTCAAGAGGAAGGAAGTCATGGCGAAAATAGCCTGGGTGGGGGGCGCCTGGGTGGCTCAGCTGTTAAGCGTCTGTCTTCGGCTCAGGTCATGATCCCCGGGTCCTGGGATCGAGCCCCGCGTCGGGCTCCCTGCTCCGCGGGAAGCCTGCTTCTCCCTCTCCCACTCCCCCTGCTTGTGTTCCCTCTCTCGCTGTGTCTCTCTGTCAAATAAATAAATCTTTAAAAAAAAAAAAAAAGCCTGGGTGGTGTGGCAGCAAATATCAAGGGGAAAATGAGATAACTGGCATTGGGTCTCAGGAAAGCTGCGAGAAAACAGCACAACGGGGCAGGACCGTGCACTGTGAAATTTCAGGTCCACACAGTGAGGTTGCTGCGGGCAGGCCATGGTGGCGGAGTCCTGTCACTAGCCAGTACGGATGGTGTCCCATGTATTTGGGGTTTTCTTTAAACATAGTTTTGCTAAGTTTTATTAGGAATTCTTTGCCTTGTTTTCAGACCCTAACATTTCCCCCTCTTGTGGTCCTGGGCGCCGGGCCTTCTCCCTCCCAAATAATGCCTGGCGGGCAGATCAGCCCCCTGGCCCCAGCTTTGGGTCTGAAGCTGGGAGGACCCCCGCCTTGCCCTCAGTCAGAGGAGGAGCAGGAGGTGGGCGTGGGAGAGCGAGCAGGGTCACTGTAAACGGAATTCATTCCCAGGGGGTGTCAGGCTTTTGTGTTTGATCTCTAAGCCTGATGATTGAGCCTGAATTGACACCATGCCAGCTGGTTCTCTGCTGTTAAAAGTGATTCTTTAACTTCCTGTGGAGCAGCAGAAACTGGTTTTGAACAAATCTAGCCCTAAATCTTTACAGCTGTTGGACCCGCAAGCACAGTGGAGGAATAAGGGATCCCAGCCACAGCGCGGCTAGCGAAGCGAAGAGCCTTGACAAGTCACAAGACAAAGCCCGGCTGCAAATCGTTGGAAAGGAAGTGGCTTTGCTCTTTAAGAACAGGGAGCTATGTCCAAACTACAAACCCAGAGGGGCTGGAGTCTGGGCCGGGAGTGGCCTGCATATGGTCTCAGCTGGGGACCAGCCCAACGACGACGGAAGCAGATGCTGGGGCTCCCGGGGGTGGGGCTCAGGAACCTCGGGGTACTGGTCTGCGAACTAACACTCGCTGGTTCTCATCATCCTGTGTTCCTTACAGACGCAGAATGTTCAGCTCAACAAAGAAATGACACTTGCCAGCAACCGGAGCCTGGCAGAAGGAAATCTTCTGTACCAGCCCCAACTGGATGCCCTGAAAGCACGTTTGACCCAAAAATACCAGGAACTCCAGGTTCTCTTTGAAGCTTATCAGATAAAGAAGACCAAATTAGGTAACTTTTCCAGGGTGATCCTTCCAGAATAAAGAGTTGAGGGAAGGACACATTTTCAAGCTGTTGGGCTACCAGGAGAGAAGTAGTATTATGGAAAAATTTCAGATTGAGACACTGGTTAAGGCCACAAAGAAAAAGTTTATACACAGAGTCATTCCACCTATTTAGAAAAGAGACTTAGCCACTTTTTAAACAAAATTTCACCTTCTCCAGACAACCTAGAAAAAAGGTAATTTTCTGAATCATGGTATTTAACAAATGTCTCCTCCTGTGCGTTAGGCCCTCAGAGTTAGTGCTGAGAAATAGTCCTCATGGGGACATTTCATCTTAACGTCACACTTAGATTTATGGTCATTATGAAGAGCTGTAGGAACGGAGTATGGAGTCCTGAGTGCTCTGCGTGGCTTTCGAGGGGGCTCCGGTGAAGAAAAGGTCAGAAGCCCCGCCCTTCAGTGAGGTCTGATACCAGGACTCCCTCAGCGTCTGCGTCACTGCAGTAAAAGCTCAGGAAGGCAGGCCCAGCCTGAGGAGCTCTTTCCTGCTGGGAGGACGTACCTTGTAATGTAAATTGGTAAAAATCAGCTTGGGAAAAGTTGTTTGGCAAAACCTACCTGAAGGAAACCTGTGCTGACTCTGTGAGTCAGCCAGTCCGCCCCTGGGTGTGCCCCTGGCAGAGATGGACGCTCGTGGCTGTCCATGGACAGGCCCAAGAATGTTCACGTAGCTTTGTTTGTAATGGCGGAGTTTGGAAACCACCTAAAGGTCCGTGTACAGAAGGCTGGGTCCGTGAGTTCTGGTCTCTACACAGTGGACATTGAAGGAAACCGGGATCTCAGATCCACGGTGTGGGCTGGAAGGAGGCAGCACAGAGCACGCCCTGGGTGATGCGCTCCCATGAAGTTCTCAGCCAGGCAGGACTTGGGCATCGGGGCCGCCTCGGGGCCAGTCCCTGGGAGCGGGCCTGGCGAGCCTTTGCGAATGTTCTGTATCCTGATCTGGGTGGTGGTGGTTGGGGTTTATACACACGTAAAAATTGAGGTCCTAGGCTTAAATGACATCTACTTGATGTAAGTTATATAAAGGAAATCTGCATGGGGTGGTTCATGTTATGTCATGTGTTGGGTGACAGCCCTCTGTAGGGCCAACGGTGACATGGGGTGTGGGACGCATGGTGTGGCCCCGAGTTTGTCCCGTTTTGTCCTTTGTGCTCCTTCCTCTCTTGGATTTTAAGGCCTTGACTTTCAGCTCCCTAGAAAGCTGTTACCTTTCCAGTTAAGGTGCGCTCTTCTTTGAAAGGAGGATGGCACGGAGCCTGGGGGAGCATGTTGTTCTGAGGGGCTGGGGCCCGGATGCCCCCTTCTCTCATCATGCCCCTTGCTTCTTCCAGACAAGCAGTCTAGCAGCGCTTCCTTGGAGACCCTGCTGGCGCTCCTGCAGGCAGAAGGGGCCAAGATTGAGGAAGACACCGAGGTAAAGCCAGCTGGCGTGGGTGCGGTGCCCCAGGGCACAGATGCCAGGGTCTGGGCCACTTTGGGAGCCAGTGGGCCAGTTCCTCCGCGGCCAGGAGGCTGTAGTGGGTCTGGTGCTCCAGCGAGCGGTGCGCACTGTACTGCGAGTCCACGCCGGTCCCAGGGCTTCGGCGGCCGACGCACCCTCGGCTCTGAATCCGCGGGCGGGGCAGAGCCTTTGAGATGCAGCTCGCTGAGCGCTTGAGGTTTGGGCCGCACTAAGCAATAAGGCCCTGAGTCCGGGTCAAAAGTTGCACAGTTGTAGCAAGCTGGGGTGGGCGGCACGTTGCCAAGTTAGGCCGGGTGGTCGAGTTCAGCCCTGGGCTTGGGTGGCTCCCTGGTGGGGCACGAGCCTGTCTCTGTCCTACGGACTCTGTACGGTGGAAGGAAGGAAACGGACTCGGGCTGGTGGGAAGTGGGTCGGGTGGTTTCCTCTGGGCCTCGAAGCTCAGCGGCTCAGGGCTGCCGAGAGGCCCGCTTCCTCGAGGGCTGGCTCCCCCTCAGGCCTGCTGCCTCGTGCAGCTTGTGGGGGTGTGGCGGGCGGTCAGGGCCAGCTACCTCTTTCCCCTTCTCTCTGCCGGGGGGCTGCTCTGAGGTCAGCCAGGGTCTGCAGTGGGGAGCGGGGGACGGAAGGAAGCTGGGTGTCGTCTCTCACTGGGTGGTGAAGGGAGCTTCCTTCCCTAAGGGCTGACCTGTCCCTGTAACCAGCTTTCTCCTGCTGCTTTCAGAACATGGCAGAGAAGTTTCTTGATGGAGAGCTTCCTCTGGACTCCTTCATCGAGGTCTATCAGAGCCAGCGGAAACTGGCCCACACTCGAAGAGTTAAGATCGAGAAGCTCCAGGAGCTGGTGCTGAAGGGGCAGAGACTTCCACAGGCTTCTGTGCCGGCCCCACTGCTGCCCAGGGTGCCCGAGCCGGCGCCCGCTGCCCCCCTGCCCTACCCTACCTCGGAGGCCAGCGGGCCTCCCTCCATGCTACCTCGGCGCATCCCCCCGCCACCGCCCCCGGTGCCTGCAGGACGCTTGGCCACGCCATTTACCACCGCCATGGGCTCAGGACAGGCCCTCCCGTACCCAGGGTCACAGTGCCCTCCCCTGCCCCCCCGCGTGGGCCTGCCCCCCCAGCAAGGATTCGCCGCGCAGTTCACGTCTCCGTACCCGCCCGCTCTCCCCCAGAGACCCCCGCCCCGGCTGCCTCCACACCAGCCAGGCTTCATCCTCCAGTGAGCCTCCCCCGTCCTTCCTGGGAGCCTGCACCTGCCGGCCGGGGCTCTGCACACACAGGCTGCGAGGACCAGGGGGCCGGTGCCCTGGGCCAGCACGTCCATTTGATTTTAGAACTGTAGGTCAGCGGTAAGTAGCCATAGGCCCCTGGTTTTGTACCCAGGAGGTTGTGTGTGCAAGGCCTCAGCCTGGCATCCCCATGGTCGCATTGGTTGGTTTTCGGTATGATTTTTTAAGTCTTGTAATGTTGATGGACTCCTAAGTCTGGGGGAAAAGCATCCCTCCCTCCCCACTTAGAATTGTGGTCCTCCCGTGGCAACTTTATTTAATGAGCATGCTCCATTTCTGCTTTGTTTGCAAAAGTCCAGGCCGTGCGGCCTCGCCCGCTGTGCGCCACAGTCCCTGGTCAGGGTGGGTCAGGTGGGCTGGCCTGGAAGGTGCTTACTGAATCTGGGGCCGGGGGTTGCCAGTCCCCCTTCCCCCCAAACCTGGATGCTTCAAAGCCCCGTGCAGCGTTTGGTCACGGGCCAGGTCCAGAGGCTGGGTGAGTTACAGCCAAGCCGGAGGAGGTGGGTCTGAGCTGGGCCTTGCGCAGCAATGCCCTCCACTCCTCTTCTCTCCCGCCGCGGGCCAGCCCCTGACGGTTTCTACAAAGAAATACGCGCCCCCCCCCCAATATTTTTATTACGTAATTTTCCTATTTTATATTGGCAAAGGAAACTTTTTGGACACAAGACCATTCAGGGAAACTTTATAAAAATGCAAATATTGTTTTGAGCAGATTGAAGTACGGAAGTGAATGCCATTTCCTTTTTTACAAGCAGTGTATGGCCACACCTGTGGGTGCCTGTGCTGTGCCTTAGTTTCCCCTGGTGCCAGGGAGGGGCCGGCCCCGGCTCCCCTGCAGGCCCCCAGGCTGGGCAGGCGGAGGGGTAGCTCCTGTAAGCGGCTTTATGTTCCCAGAGGGGCTTGTTCGTTGTGTTACCAGCGGAAGCAGTCTGTCCCCCGCCCCCCGTGGACCAAGATCCTTGTGGCCAGTCTTCTCTTCTGCTGGGGCCTCCAGGCAGGAGGGGGACGAGGGACTCGAGCAGCATCTCAGCTGGGGCTGGAGCCAGCCAGCACGAGGATCCTCAGAGGGTGCCAACGAACTCGGACGCACTGGCCACACCCCCGGCTCTTCCTGGCCCTTTAGGGTCGCACCGGCGGCCCAGGTGACAGTTGAGACAGCACGCAGGGGGTTGGTCCCAGCAGGCCAGGGCCGAGGCCACCATTTGGCCGGAAGCTTTGTCTTCAGCTGCCCTGGGCGTGAACACCCCTGTACCATCACGGTTTGTAGCGCTGGGGGGGGACGGTTAACTGCCCTGCCACTCAGTTCTGGGACGCTTGAGCTTGGTGCTCCCGCCATCCCTCCACCACCCACCCCGAGGTCGGGGGATGCCCACAACCTGTGCAGGGTGTAGCCAAACGGCGTGAGCTCAGTGTGGATGTGGGGAAGGGGCTGCCAGGCTGGCCTCGTCTCTCTCCAGGGCCATGCCTGAGCCGGGGCTGTAAAGCTGGAGGACCCTTTTTAATAAACAGAGAATTAACGACGGTCCTGTCATTTCTGTACCTGGGGATGTTCATGGCGTGTTTGGTTCTAGATGCTCAGTGATCAGAGTTCCAAGAGGGAAGCGGATTTGTGTCTGTCGCAGTTGAGAAGCCACCCAAGATGGCTGAGGTGTCTGCCTTGACCGGGGCCCCTGGCACTGATTGCGCCTTTTGTGCTGCTTCCCAGATTCTCCTGGCCAGGAGTAAAGGGCAGAAAGGTGGGAGAGCGTGTCCCCAGGGTTGCAGCTGCCCCCCGGCCCCCCCCCCCCCCCCCACTCCCCGGCCTCTGGGTTCAGTCTCTCTGGCTCTGTCCTCCGGGGCACCAGCATGGACTGCACTGCTGAGGGAAACGCAGGCCCTTGTCTGTTTCGAGTAATGACAGAACAGGGTGGCTGACCTTTTGTTCTGGAGCCGAGACAACCCCCTCCCCGCCTAACGGTCCCAGGTGGAGTTGGGTGCTGGGAGAGGGACCTGCCAGGGCTGCACCCCAGGAGGGACTTTCCTCACTGCGTTGGCCAGAACAGGAGCGCCGAGACCAGGCCCGCGTGAGCCTCCCTGTTGCAGCCTCCAGCTGGGCTGCCAGTGGTGCCCGTCCCCGCACAGGGCGGACGTGCTAGGGACACGGCTGGGGTGGTCCTGGGAGGAAGAGGCAGGCTTCTCCCGAGAAACCCATTTGCTTTTTTGAGATTTTGTGTCTGATGGTTGCTCTTTCCCCAGGGGCTGCTTGGGAAGCTTCCGGCCAAATCTGTAGCCTCCCTTGGGGGTGCCTGGTAGACGGGGCTGTGCTTTTGGTGGCGTATCAGCAGCCCAGCCTTGTCCGATCCTCGCCTCCCTCCAAGCCCCTGTGCTTGGGAGCAGGTCAGGGAGGCGCGGTGGGGGGTGGGCGCGCAGAGCTCAGACCCCGAGGCTCCCGGTTAAAGGTTTGCTCGTGGACGACTTAACGTCCGTCGGGCTAACATTGCTCTGGATCGGCTGTAGTCCGTGCAGGGCAGTTTTCACTGGTTTGTATTTGGTGGAGCCGAGCATCTGCTTTTAACGTCTTTTCTGCAGCCGTTTTCCCTTACAAATGAGAACCAGACACCGGTTCCATTTGACAACCCCACCCACACTTCCCAACCAGCCTGGAGCGAGTGAGGCAGGGGCCCGTTTCACCCTTTGGGAAAGCCGGGCTCAGGGAGTGGGACTCTCGTCTGAGGCCGCGTGTCTGTTTCCACAAATGCCGGTGACCTGCAGGGGAGGGGAGCACGCAAGGCAAGCCCGCCTGGCCGGGCACCGTCTGCACCCCCGGGGAAGGTGGGGGCCTGCAGTCAGAGGCCGGTCAGGTTCAGTGGAGGGAGGCTGGGTGTGGCCGCGCCGGGGTCCGGGTCACCACCACTGAGCCCCACCAGGGGCCATTCTTAACTGCGAGGACTCCGTGGTCACTCCTCCCCTTCCCAAAGCAGTGTGGTTTGAGCGGGCTGGGGGAGCGGGGACAGGAACCCTGGGGGCTTGGGCAGAGTGCGGGGGCCAGGGTGGGAAGCTCTGAGCCATGACTCACCACACCGGCGTCCGTCCCAGGGCCTCAAGTCCCAAAGCTCCCAGGACACAGGCCAGGGCACTTCTCGGCAGAAGCAGCTCTAGCCAGCTCTTCTGTGGTTCCACGCGCTCCGTCCCCTGCAGAAGCTAAGTGGTCCCCTACCCCGTGTCGCACGTCCCGGCCCCGGAGAAATGAACAGCCCAGGCGCGGCCCCTCTGGCAACAGTCCAAGTGCATTTTATTGCCAATCTGACTCTTCCAACAAGGTACTACTAAGGGCAAAGCAGAAGAGCGGGTCCTTTTACTCCTCTCCAGACCGGGGTTGGGACCGGACCATCGTGGGATGGGGAAGTTCACGGGGCCCAAGCTGCTGCTCCTTTCCTCCCAACGCCTCCCTGGCGTCGGGCTGGGGGCTCCAGGAACACAGGTTCTTGCAAAGCCTCCAGATGGGGCCAGGCAGGCCAAGGGGGGAGTGGGGCTGCCGGGTGGCCCCCTCCCTGGGGGGGCACAAGGTGCCCTGGGCCTGGTGGAGGGCAGGCAGGCGTCCTAGTTCCCGGGCTTTTGGTGGCGGAGCTGGGGAGGGCTTTGGGAGGGCAGGCCGGACCGAGTGAGGGGAGGGTGGGGTGGAGAGGGGGTGGGCGATGGGAAACGCACAGCAGGGCCTCCAGGGCAGGAACAGTGAGCAGGGGCATGAAAACCAGGAAATAGGAGGGTCGCCCCAGATGGGAGCAGAGAGAGACTCTGGGAAGGACAGCAGGCCAGCACCTGTGCCCACCAGCTGGGGGCTCGGGCCGCTGCCCCCAGACTAAGGACACATCCTCTGTGCTCCCCTCACCGAGGCCTCAGAGGGAGGCCCAAGGAGCCCGGGCAGTACCCTGGCCCGCTCTAGAGCGGTCTGCTTGGCCTGAGACCAGCCCGGGCCCGTCTCCATGGAATCCGTGCCCCAAGAAGGCTACAACTAGGTGACATCTTGCCTATGACCCTGGCAGCCAGCAAGGACTGGTTTTTCAGACCTTGAGTTCAAAAGGCAGGAAGGTCCTGCCCAAACACCCTCTCCAGGGGCCCTGCTTCCCAGGGTGAATCCAAACTCATGAAGGAAAGCTCTAACTCAGATTACAAATGTTCCATGTATTTCCTGAAGGCCTGTGGGTCAGGCCTGCTACGTTCTGGCTGCTCTCACCAAGTGCCCGTTGCAGATAGACTCATGTCCAGGAGAACCGCCCCGATCCCTGATCCTTTGGGTTCAGCCAGAGCTGGGGGCCTCTGGGACACCGACCCTGGCCGTGGGGCTGGGGGCTGCACCCCTTGGAGGCTCCTGAGCCAAGTCGGGGCAGCCACACAAGGCCCAGGCCTGCTCACTAGCCTCCCCAGCAGACGCTCCAGGAGCCTAGTAGTTGACGAATTGAGCTGGGTAGACGCCATCCTTTTTGTCAAGCTGCAGGAGGCAAAGGGGAGGGGCTCAGGGGACATGGCCAGGCCCCCAGACACCCTACTTGGTCCCCTGCATCCTTCCCTGGAGCTAGCCTCCCAGCCTCCCTCCTCCCGTTGCCCACCATCCTCCCCGTTGCTGCCAGTCAGAGGTTCCTGACTTTCCCAAGGCCCTATGCCCTGCACACTGGGGTGCAGAGACAGGGACAGCACCCCCAGGACCCCTCCGGCCCCAGCACTGACGCCTGGCACCTGGTGGTCCTGCCGGGGGGCCACACTGGGCTTCTGGGCCAGAGGCGGCTTCTTGGAGGCCCCGCTGTGGGCGGCAGCGCGTGGTCGGCCAAGATCCTCCACACCGGGCGTCCCCACGGCCCCAGCCAGCATGTAGTGTTGCTTCCGCAGCATCCCCAGCCGCACGCGCTCGGCCTCCAGCGTCTTCTCCAGCTCCAGGACACGGACCTGCAGCCCCGCATGCCACTCAGGATGGCCTTATGACCTGGGCCGCCCACCCGCCCAGAGCTTGGCCCTCGAAGAGGAGCTGGTGCTCACCTGGGTCTCCATCTCCTCCTTCTTCAGCTTGATGAGGGACAGGCCCGAGAAGTCCATGGTGTCTGTGGCCAGAGCAGGGTGGGGGCGGGGGGGTGAGCGTCCGTGTGCCTGCCCCCACCCCAGCTGCTAGCAGGGCCCACACTCACCTCGTTCTTCGATCTGCTCCTGGCCGGACTTGGTGGAGGCCACCACGTTGGCGGCCATCTCGTTGACGCTGCGGGAGCACTCTTGGAGCCGGCTCAGGTGGGGGCTGCGCTTGTCCGCCTTCACCTGGGGCAGTGCGGGGCGGGTCAGGCTCAGCTCCCCCCCGCACGGGGGCTTCCCGCCGCACGGGGACCTATCGGCCACGGCCCAGAGTTGAGGCTGCGGCGAGAGGCCGCCACGCACCGAGCCTCACCTTGGAGGCTGCCACGAGCTGGGCCGTGCTGGCTGCGATCTCATGGGAGCAGACGATGAGCTCCTCGTACTTGCCCGTGTGCAGCACCACCCTGTCCGCCGACTCCCTGCGGACAGAGCCGGGCAGGGCCTGGGTCTCCAACCCCGTGGACCCCGGGCCACCCCACGCTCCCTCCCCAGACGCTGAGCACCACACGCCCTGCTGCCCCCCACCTGGGGCGACATACACCAGCTGCGTGGCTCCCCAGCCCACGGCCTTGGAGGCGGAGATGAGGCCTTCAGTCCACCTAGAATTCTTGGCATAGAACTCCTGCTGCGTGGCTGCCCCCTAGTGGCAACAGGAAGGCAGGGGGGACCAGTCAGTGATGTCACAGGTGGCAAGGGCTCCCCATGGGGTCCCTCTGCCTTCATGTCCGCCACGAGGGGACATCCAGGGGCTAGGGGGATGCAGGTGTGAATCCTGGGCACGTTGTGTGCATTCGGGGGGGAGGGGCGCTCATCACTGCACAAAGCAGGTAGCTCTTGCCCAGAGAGGCCCTGAGATCCACCGAAGCCAAGGGGGTTGTGGTCTGGGATGAAGAGGGCTCGGAGGTCACACGCCTCTCAGGAGCCCGGCCCTCGCTGGCCCAGCAGTGTGGCCCAGCGGTGTGGCCCAGCCTGGGACGCCCGGTCAGACCAGTGGGTGGCCCCACTCACCCTGCCGCTCTCCACGATTTCCTTCTGTAGGCTGGTAGATGTTGTCACCAAGAGCCGGATGGCCTGCCAAGACCAGAACACAGGTCACTCTTGGGCTGGCCTTCCCAGGTGCACGGTCCAGCCTAGGGTCCCAGCCACTCACCTTCATCAGATCTGTGCAGGAATTGAGGATCCTGAGGGGAGCAGATGGTGGGGGAGAGAGAAGAATCTTCACTGTGGCCCCAGGGAGTCTGCCCTCTGGTGAACGACTACTACCGGGCCTGGGGTGCTCAGTGGGGGGGGGCCGGGAGGGGGTGCCTACTGTTTCCAGGCCCTGCTGGAGAGCTAAGCAGGCAGGACAGCACACCCTGGACTCGGGGGGGCTAGGGGGGCCATGAGCGGGGCTCACCTTTCATTCACCTCCAGCTTCACCCCAGAGCTGGCATGGCGGGCCTGGTTCATCATGTCCTACACCAGTGACAGAGCTGTGAGCAGGCTGGGAGGAGAGCAGTGTGGGAGAAAGGGGGGTGCAGAGCTGGACCAGCCCCCCCCACAAACAGCCACTGAGCCAGGGAGGGGAAGAGGCTGGAGGGGGGCAGGGTGCGGCCAAGGCAGAAAAGCCAGGGCCACCTCCCCCCCCCCCAGCTGTGAGCTGGAGAGGCCGCCTAACCCCTGCGCAGGAGCAAGGGGTGCAGAGGTGGGCGGAGCCTGCATTCAGCCCAGCTCAGCCCCAAGGGCTCCTGCAGGACCTGAAAGAGCCCCTGCACCCCAAGCGTCACCTCGATCCTCCGCACAGCATCTTCGATGGCTGCAGATGTGGCCGCCATCTCCTTGTCCACCATGGCCCCAAGCTCCTCCTGACGCACATCCAGGCTCTTGGGCTTCAGCTCCTGGGGCAGAGGGCACAGGGGAGATGGGCGGACTCCCCCCAGGAGTCTGGGAGAGGCTGGGGCAGCAGCACTTGGGGGGGGGGGCACGCCGTCCCCGCCCTGTGTCCTCCAGCTGCCGGCTCTGCACACGAGGCCCCATTCAGCCCAAACTAAAGGGAGGTGCAGGGAAATTGAGGACCCAAGCCTCAGCCCGGTGTCATCACCCTTCCAGACCCCAGCCCACGCTCCGTGCCATGGCTGCGTCCCTCACCTGGCCCAGCTGCAGGATGCCCTGCAGGGGGATCCGCACCAGGCTGGGCTGGGCCTGGTGCAGAGTCTGCTGTTCTTGCAGCTGCCCCATGAGCTCCAGAGCGCGAGCCCCACACTCCCTGCAGGTGTCGACCAGGCCTGGGGGGAGAGGTCCGTCAGGGGGCTGGCGCTGGGGAGCCCTGGAAGCGGCCCCGCCGTGAGTCTGGCGCCAGGACCCGTGTGCAGGCCCCGACCTTCTGGGGGGTCCACTGTGGGCGCCGTGGGTGAGTCAAACCTGGGGCCCACTTACGGTCCGCAGGGTCGGTAGGGGCCAGATGGGAGGTGGCACCGCCGTTGACAATGGTGTCTGCAGCCAGGTAGGAGAACTGGGTCAGGGCTGCCACCAGCGCGGAGGCATCTGTAGGAAGGAGCAACAAAACCCTAACGCCACTGCCGCAGAGCAAGGACCAGGGCCTACAGCGGGCTGCTCGGGTCTTCTGCCCCAAAGCCCAGTGAGCACCAGGGCCCCCGTTTATGGATGACAAGAAGCAGGCTCGCAGCGGCCAAGGTCAAGTGGCTGGATGGCAGCCACATCTGAGTGACCCCAGGCCCACAGAGCGGGCAGGACTGGGCTCCTGGTGGGTGTGGTGGGGGGCACGGCCTCCCCAGTGGCAGGGGCAGCCATGGCCAGCCTGCCGCCACGCTTACCTGACCCGGAGACCAGGTACTGGGCATGGCCCTTCTCCAGGGCGCTCACGGCGTCCAGGGCGGCCTGGGCCCTGCTCACCAGGTAGTCTGCAAGCAGGGGAGAAGTGGTGAGGGGCGGAGCCTGCTTGGGACCCCATCGCCCTGCCGCGGGGTCTCTCAGGGTGGGCTGAGCACCCTACCAGGCGAGGAGGAAAGGAAAGGCCCAGACAACCCAAGTGCCCGCGCTGCGGCCCCCACCTGGGGAGCTGGTGCAGCGCAGGTGCAGGGGGTCGTCGAGCTTGGCCACGGCGTCCTGCAGGATGCGCTCGGCCTCGGCGGCTGTGCCCCGCAGCACCTCAAACTGCTGGTCCAGAAGCCTCTGCCGGAGCTCCTGTTCCTGAGACTCCTGGTGCGAGAGGGGAGAGGCAGCTTAGAAGTCCTGCCCCAAGGTGGGCGCCCGCTGGGACCCGCACCGCGGACAGAGGATGAGGAGGGCCGCCGCTCCACCCCAGGGCTGGGGCCGCTCCTCCGGGGAGCGGGGCGGACGGCTCAGCGACAGACACCCCAGTTAAAGAGCAGGCAAAGGATCGGAACAAACCTTTCTCCCAAGATACACAAAAGGCAACAAGCACACAAGATATTCAATATCGTTAACCCTTAGGGAAAGGCAAGGCAAAACCACCCGCTGGGGGGGGGGGGGGCAAAAATAAAAAACTGCAGAGAGCAGCACGCCCTGTCAGGGATGCAGGGACAGGGAAACCCGCACACGTTCCTGGCGGCATCACCAACAGCCAGAAAGTAAAAACAAGCCAAATACGCACGGACGGACGGACAGGCTGCGGTCTGTCCCCGTGGTGGGATATTAGTGTGCCCCGACGCACGGACGCGCCTATCCGTGTGCGTGTCTGGAATGGGTCATTCCAGAGACAGAGCGGGGGGAGCAGCCCGGGGGCCGCGGCCGTTGCAGGCGGGTGGGGACTAACGGCTCAGGGGGTGCAGAGTTTCCTTTCGGAGCGGTCAAAATGTTCTGGGAGTATGGGGCGGACGCACAACCGTGTGGACACCGGCCCGCGCCCTCGCCGGCAGTGCCACGTGAGGGGCCCCAGCCCGGCGTCACCTTGCCGGCTAGCTGCCCCCGCAGCTCGGCCCTCTCCTGGGAGCTGCGCTGCCGCTCGCAGCTCAGCGCCGCCTCCTTCTCGCGCACGAGGCCCTGGGCCGCCAGCAGGTCCGCGTCCCGCCGCTGCACCGCACTGCTCAGCGCCGCCTTCTCTGCACTCAGCGTGTCCAGTCTCGAGCTCAGCTCCGACCCGCTCTGCGAAGCCCCGGCCCATGAGCGGGGCTCCCCCCACCCCGGTTCCCCACCCACATGCGCGGACAACGCCCGAGGGCCCCGTTCTCCTCCTCACTCCCCCCGTGCATGGAGAACGTCCTGCGTCCCCCCGGGCGTGGGTCAGAGCTGCACCCCCCCCCCACTGCCAAGGGCCCCTCGGAGCCAAGCCAGTGGCATCGGGGCAGGGCCCCGTTCACGGGGGGGAGGAGGGCCCTAACCCCGTCCCGCTGGCTCCCGCGAGGCGGCCCCGCCAACACCCCCCGTACCTGCTCGGTGCGGGCCAGCGCCTCCTGCGCGCGCGCCAGCTCTCCGGCCTTGGCCTCCAGCTCCTTCCTGAGCTTCTCCAGCAGGTCACTCTGCTCCTCCAGCTGCGACAGGGCAGCGTGTCACGGGGGACGGGGGAGGGGGTAGGGCGCAGGGGGCGGGGCCTGGGCGCGCACGGGACGCACCTTCACCTCCGCCTCCCGTTTCACTTGCTCCATCTGGAAGACCAGCTGCTCCTTCACCCGCGCCACCTCCTCCTGGCTCTGCTGCGTCACCGTCAGCTGCTTGGCCGTGTCCGCGTTCTGCGCGGGCAGGGGACAGACAGACGCCCGCTCCAGCACCGCTGGGGGCCGCACGCAGCACTGCCCGTGACCAGCCCTGCCCGCGCCCCCCCTACCTTCCGGAGCAGCTCGGCGTGTGTGCCGATGAGCTCGCTGTGCTTCTCCTTGAGCTTGTGGTAGCGCGCCTCGACGGCGCTGGCCTTCTCTGCAGGGGACAGGAGACGCGGTGGTCCCCGCCGCCGCCCCCGCCCCCCCGGCCGCCGCCCCCGCCCGGCGCCGCTCCCGCACTCTCAGCCTCCTCGCGCAGGCCCTGGTTGCGCTCGCCTTCCCGCTGGGCGGCCTGCAGCTGGGCCAGCTCGTGCCGGAGCTGCTCGTTGTCCACCAGCGCCTTCTGCTTCTGCTTGCGCTGCTCCTCCAGCTCCGCCTCCAGCGCATTCACCTGGCCCTTCAGCTGCGACACGTAGCGCTGGGCCTGCGCAGCAGAGGGACGGCGTCGTGGGGGCGCTGCCCGCCTGGGGGGAAGGGGGTGCACCACACAGCCGGGCCCGCGCCCTCACCTCCAGCCTGATCTTCTCCAGCTCCGCGCGGAGTGTCTCCACCTCTCTCTTCAGGGTCTCGATCTGCACGTCCCTGGGGACAGACGGCCTTCAAGTTCCCTGCTGACCACAGCTTGGCCCCCACCGCGGGCAGCGCCCAGGCCCTCACCTATCATCCTTCAAGGAGCCATTGGGGGGTCCAAACGTCTGCTCGAAGAGGTCAGCCACCACCTGCCACACAGACACAGTGACCCACTGCCACCCCCCACCCCCGCGGCCTCCAGGCCAGGGGCAGAGGGACGCCCAGTTGCCCTACACCCGATGGGAAGAGGGGGACCTCACCGCTGGCTCCCCAGCCGGGGGCCCCGTGCTGATCTCGATGAGATTCTCCGGCTCCTCATCCTCAGGGGCCTCCTCGGGGATCACCACCACCGGCTTGATGTGTTCAGCCAGTGCCGAGGCCCGCAAGAAGTTGGGAGGTCCCTGGGGTCGGGGGGTGGGGGGTTTGGGGGGGGCAGTGAGCAATGTGCGGGAGCTGCTCCTGGAGGAAGCCCCCCTCAGTCATCCCCCGAGCCAGTGGGGCCCCCCCGCCAGGTACCCGGGGTCCTCCGAGCGCCCAGAGAGGGAACAAGGCTGCAGCCCAGGGGGACGATGGGTACCTCGGGCAGCCGGGGGATCTGGATGAGCCGCTTGAAGTAGAGCATGTCCGAGGCTCTGCGGAAGAAGTTTCTGAGGCTGCGGGAGCAGAGGACGGGAGGTCACGGGGGAGCCAGGCCCAGCCAGGCAGCCCCGGCTCACGAGGTCCCAGAGCCTCCTCCCTGACCGGGCCGTACCTGTGAAACTGCTCGTGGAACCGGTCCCTGTGGCCTTGCAGGGTGTCAGCTGGAAGACCTGAGGGAAGGACGTTTGACGGGACTTCCTCTCTGACCCCTGCTCCCGTGCCCACCCTGTTCCGCCACCTTCTAGAAACCGTCATAGAGGAGAATGAGGGGAGTGAGGGGAGTGAGGGGAGTGAGGGGAGGCCCCAGTGGGGGTTCAGCTCTCAATTTTGAGACGGAAGGGGCGCGTGACTTGACCATGGCAAACCTAACCTGGGTTTGCCCGCAGGTGCGCTGCGAAGTCGCTTCTGGACTCGAGCCCGGGCGGAGAGCATTCCAACAGCTCCCAACCCCCTCGGCCAGGGGTTCCCAGAGTGGGATGTGGGGACCAAGACCTCCTCAGAGGGTCCACACCAGGGCCAATCCCCTTGTGAACACGAAGGGGAGGAGGGGGACACGCTGTCGCGCCAGCCCGAAGGGCATGTAAGGCGCCCCAGCGGCTGAACGCAGACACCCGCTGCCCCCTCCGAGGCCGGGCTTTTGGGGGAAGCACCAACACAGAAACCTACGCCCCTCTCCTCGCTAAATCTTCGTGCTGGAAAACAGCAGTTTTCCGTCACAACTACGCTGTTATGTCCATGGGTAATGAATGTGTTACTGCTACATTTAATAGTAAGTATTGGGGCGCCTGGGTGGCTGTCGTTAGGCGTCCGCCTTCAGCTCGGGTCATGATCCCAGGGTCCTGGGATCGAGCCCCGCATCGGGCTCCCCGCTCCGAGGGAAGCCTGCTTCTCCCTCTCCCACGCCCCCTGCTTGTGTTCCCTCTCTCGCTGTGTCTCTGTCAAATAAATAAAATCTTTAAAAGAAAAAATTAGTTAAGTATTTCTAACACGTCTCGGTTTTCACCTGTGGTGTGGCAGACATCTAGTGACAGAAGCCGCCCGAACACAGCCCTCTGTGGTTCTGGCTGAACCCTGGGGGGCGGGGGGCTCCAGCGGGGGACCCGGGGGGCTTACAGGCGTGCAGCTTGAACATGAGCTTCACGGAATAGTGGTAGAGGTGGCTGCAGTCCTGGACGACCTGGATGAGGGGCGCCAGGCGGCACTGGCCCGAGGACATCTGGGACACAGCAATGGCCGTGTTGAGCTGCCGGAAAACTGCCAACAGAGGTGCAGGGAGGAGCGTGCGCGTGGGGAGCCGCGCAGCCTCGGGGACACACATGGTGGGAATGGTGGCGGAGTGCGGGCCCCACACCGTCACCTCGGGGCATCGTGAGAACCACCCCGGGGGGCGGCGGCCCGGTCCCTGCCGTGCCAGTCCCAGCCGGGCAGACGCCTCTGCCCCGGGTCCTTGGACCCCAACACGCTCTCCACTGCTAGGATAGGAGCCCTGGTGCTGTGGCTGCCCCAGACGGAGCCCCAGAGCACCCCCCCAAACTAGGGCCACAGCAGGGTCGGGCAAATAGAACACAGCTCGGCGTGGCCAGCATTTCCCCGACAGCGTCCACACAGCGCGCCCGAGCCCAGGGGATCGGGGGACAGGGGGGCTCAGACGGTCCTGTACCCATGGGCCTCAAGCTCACCCTAAAGCTCAGGGAAAGGAGGAGGCTCAAGGCTGTGCAGCCAAGTGCCTCATCGTACGGCCGTGGAGAGAGGGGTCAGCCACATGGCAGCCAGCTCAGGACTCCGTTCTGCAAACCCCAAGTGACCCCAAAACCTCACTTGCACCCGGGGTCAACCTCCCCTGTCCCAGACAGTCAAGCCTTTCATCACATCGGCCGAGCGGGAGGGAAAGGGACAAACACGAGGCTGCCCCCACTGCGATTAGCCTCTTCGTCAGGGCAGAGGGCAGACCACACACGACACAGAGGCCAGGACACTGTTCCAGGATGCCGGGCCCCAAGCCCTGGGGTCCTATGCTCACCTGGCCTAGGGCGGCAGGGATGGGGCGGGGCTGAGGAGGAAGAACCAGCGAAGGACAGTCCTTCACCTTTCTAAACCTTAACGTGTCACATCAAGTACGTGTTCCCGTAAAAACTGAAACACACATAAAATGCTATTTCGGGTTTTATACAAGGCAAAGCCATCCCTTTCTCCACTGAGGGGCATTGGGGACGGTTTCCAGTTAAAACAGCATGGCGGGGAACACCCTGGCACCCTCTCCCCAGGGAGAGGCCGGCCTGTGGACATTAGGGCACCCCTTCTTGCTGCTTCATCAAGACGTCAGTGTCCCCAGGGGCGGGTGCCTGCCTCGAGGTTTTCTCTACCTTCCGTCGGGGACGGCCGTGAGAGGCACGGCCCACCTCTGCCGCTCACCGGCTGGCAGCCACGCTCCCCAGCGGGACCTGGGCTCCCCTGGGTGCAGCTCTGAGTCCAGACCCCGCTCTAAGTCCCGATTTTCCCTTAAAAAGGCATTTGCTACTCATTCTCCTACAAAGAGCCTTGAGTCACCCAACAGGCCGTCCTGAAGCTGCCGCCCAGAACAATCACCTCTGTAGCCCCCTGAGATTTCCTGTCCAGCAGCGGCTGGGTCCCTGGGCCAGGAAGTCCGACATGACTCACAGGCCTTTTAACGGCAGGAAACAGGCAAGATGACCCAAACCAGCTCTCTCCTGGATGGGCTCTGCAGATGCCCAGGGGTGCCCGGCTCAGGAACCTGAGGCGACACTGGGCCCTGGACATACCCCCGGGGCCTGACAGCTGCAGGGGCAGTGACCACCTCTCCCCACGTCCTGGGGACTCCTGGGGGCCCCGTTACCCACTCCTGGCGGGAGGGGGTGTGGACACCCCGGGGTGCAGTTAGCTGGTGGGGCTAACTGGTCATCTGGCTGTGGGCCCTAAGGGATCACACTGGACTCGGGCAGGCCGGGCCTCCTCCTCGGTTGGCTTACCTGATTCAGAAAGCCTCAGCTCACAGTCCATGTAGTCAAACATCTCCACAGTGAGCTGGAAGCTATGAAGGGGAAGATGGGGGGCTGAGCAGAGGGGCGGGGGACTCGCCCCATGAGACCCCCCCCAGGTGGGAAGAGGGAGGAGCTCATCCACACACCTCTGCAGAGGGCAGCCATCCTTCAGCCCAAGATGCCCAATTCCAAATAAACCCCAGGCCTTTGATTCAGCCTCAGCTCCCTCAGGAACTGGACCCCTAGCCCCAGCCACCCACCAATGAGCACCCACATGCGTGGGACTCACATGTTGTTGACGTCGGTCCCAGCGGTCTTCTCTAGCACCTCGTCTGTCACCTCCAGGCCCGCGGGAAACTGGGGGTGCTACAATGAGGACACCCCAACTCAGCTGAGGCCCATGCTGGCCCCAGCCCAGAGCTGGTTCTGGCTTCCGAGGACAGGAGACAAGGCTGGAGAAGTCCCCATCTGCCCTGGGCACTGGCTGAGGGGGGCTGCGGGTGACCAGGGAGACCAGGAAGGGAAGAGGGGATGTCCAGCCAGGGCAGGAGACTGCCCAGAGCCAAGGGCAAGGCGGAGACCACCTCCAGCATCGGCGGGAAATGCCCCAAGGTGCGCAGGCTCTCAAAGTGCCCTGGGCACCCCATGTTTCCCCTCAGGTCAAGATCGGGACATGGGGGACCCCACCGCCCTGCTTCCCAGAACATCTCAGAGATGAAAGCCCAGGGCCCCTCCCTCCAGCCCCACAACTACCGAGGAAGCTACCTTGAGGTGGAAGGAGATTTTGGTCAGCAAGAGTTTGGTGTAAACGTTCACCAGCTGCCCGTAGCGGTCATGCAAATGTCCCTGCGGAGGGAGCCCAGAGTGAGGGCCTGCCGCCCCCAGAATGCACCCAAAACCCTACAGGGCCTGGCCACGCTCTGGGGCAAGAGAGCATGTGGAGGCGGGAAGGTGCAGGTGGCCAGCTGAGTGTCCTTCCTTCCCCCGCCACATGGACGGACGGACGGACGTGCACGCACGAATACCGCTCGGCCTGCCGAAGGACCTCCGCCAACCCTCCTCTTGGTCTCCAGCTCTTTGTTTAATTTTTAAAAATCTTACTCCTAGTCCTTCTTGCCAAAGAAACTCTTGTTGAGAAGAGGGCTCTCTGTCCAGGGCAGCAGGCCAGCTCTGAGCTGGGACACTTCATTAAAATGCTGCTGGCAGCCAGGGAGACACATTCTGCCGGGGGCATGTACACATCCTCCCAGCTGCCTCCCGGTCACCTCCCCACACCGTGGCCCCTGCGGTCACACCAGCTGGGCCGTGTGCAAACGGCAGCACGGGCACCGTTTTCTTTACCTCGAGGGACATGGTGGGACACGGCCCTTCGCGCCCCGCCCCGCCCGGGCCTCCCTCTGGTCAGTCCGCCCAGCCCGCCCAGTCCGCCCAGCCCACGAGGCCCCAGCAGTACTCCCAGAGGACAAATGCGGCCTGAGGGCCTCCCCCCAGCACCCCAGTTCCCTGAGGGTCTTGCAGTGGATCTTAGCATGCAAGCTCTTGGGACTTTCAAACTTCACTGTGGAGAAGAATCTTCTGGGGAGCTCTTTGAACCCAGTTTCCAATCCTGAGATTCTAAAGCAGCCAGTCTTTGGCGGGGGGCAAGGAGTCTGCACCTCACACGGGCTGTAACCGCCAGTCACACACCCAGACTCGGGCGTTGCCACGGTTCCCAACCCCTGGGGACTGCAGGGCTGGTGAGTGTCTGGAGCCGGAGGGCCACTACTCACGTGAAGCTCCCCGAGGCCTTAAAAGCAAGGCCGACATTTCCCTCATGGTGCTCATCTGCCCCCACTGCCCCCCCGGGAGCACCGTAACTTCTGCTCCAAGGGAAAGGAGGGAAAAGCCCACCTGCGGGGGGCACCCATTCGCTCGGCCCCGCGTGCGGGGGGACGGAACCCCGAGCAGGACCGAGGCGGGACTTTCTGGACGGCGCCCGGGCAAGGTGCTCGGCCCGTGCTCGCTCCCCGCACCTACCCAAAGATCCCCTATCTCCCGGATGTTGCTCCGATGGCGTTGGCAGTCATGCAGCACCTGCGGCACGAGGTAGACGAGGAGGAGGATGAAGCCAGCCCTGCCCGGGCAGGGCCCCGACACAGGGACGCCCCCCGCCACCCCCCGCCCCCATGCTAGCTGGCCTGCCAAGGGCGGGGAGGGACAGGCAGAAGTGGGGACCATCTCTCATTTCGAAGGGACCCTGCTCTGCCTCCCTGGGGTGCCGGCCTGCTCAGGCAGCAGTGGACGGAGGGCCCAGGAGGCCTGCCCCACCCAGTACCAGCGGACAGCAGCTACTCACATTCGGGTGTCCGTCTCGGAGCACCTTGTGCAGGACGTGGCAGAACTTCCAGCTGAGGATGGAGCTACTGGGAAGTGGCAGACCAATGGCGTAGGACCAGAAGGTGAAGGCGCCCTTCTCATGGTGAGTGCCCAGAATGATGCCTACCAGGGTCAAGGTCAAGTGCAGGAGGCAGAGACTCAAGTGTGAGGAAGGCTGGGGGGGCTCAGCGAGTGCAGCTCAGTGATGCAAGGGGAAGGCTAGGGGGCTCGGTGAGTGCAGCTCAGGGATGCAGGGGGAAGGCTGGGGGGCTCGGCGAGTGCAGCTCAGGGATGCAGCGGGAAGGCTGGCCCCTCACCCAAGGCCACCCAGCACCTTCTCCCAACATCCCTCTCCCTCCATGTCTGCCAGAGTTCGCCAAAAGCTATGGTTTTCTGCCAAGGTCAAGAAAATGAGCAAGGTCAAGCCTCAGGAATTTAACCAGGCCCAACAGCCTGAGATGATAAATGGTGTTCCCCAGATGGGATCTAGAATCTGAAAGGAGCAGAGCAAGGACGCCTCCTTAGGCCTCTGTCTCCGTAAGGGCAGACTTGACAAAGCTCTGGTGGCCGGCCACCTGCAGCGCCCCCTGCCCTCCAATTCACTTCCCACCAAGTCCATGGTCAGAGACCACGCAGGGCAGACCCACGTCCTCCTCACACTCTTCCCCCACTCCCCGCCCCCACCCAGAGGGACAAGGGCCACCTGGAGGCAAGGAAGGATACGCCGGGCATGCTTCTCCTTCACGGGGGCCTCCTGGGTGTTGATAGCTTTGCTGATGCTGATGGCCTGGGAGGGAAAAGAGGAGGCAGAGTTCAGAGACCCACCAGGCGGACTTCCCCAGAAGGCACACAGGACAGATTCTTCCTGCCAGTCAAAGGCAGGTGTAAAGATACAGAGGAAACAGCTATTTTTGCAACCTTAGCGAACCAGAGCAATGAAGATTTTTTTTTTTAATTAATTTATTTGAGAGAGAGCATGAGTGGGGGGAAGGTGCAGAGGGACAGGGAGAAGCAGGCTCCCCGCCAAGCAGGGAGCCCGACATGGGACTCAATCCCAGGACCCTGGGATCATGACCTGAGCCAAAGGCAGACGCTTAACCAACTGAGTCACCCAGGTGCCCCTGAAGACTTTTCTTTCACTTGATATGTGCAGCCCAAACTGAGCCAATAGCTGATGCCAAAAAGCCACTGGGAGCCTTCAGGGGGCTGGGAAGGAAGGACAGAAGCTGGCTGGCGGCTGCAGGAGGCCACCTCTGGTGGGACACCTGCATGTGTTTAGCTCACCCCGGGAGGTGAGTCCCCCACCCTGGCCCCAGTGTAGCCTCCATCCCATCTCTCCTGAGCCCTCATGACACTCCATGAAGACATGTGTCACCCCATGGAGAACCAGGGCATACCCAGGTCCTGCGGCCTGTCTGCCAAGCAGGCCACCTCCCTCCTGGGTGAGGACTCAATGCCCACCCTCCCTGAAGCAGAGGGCGATGGTGGCCCGACTGGGGGTGGCGGGAAGCAGGGGGGGGTCCACCTACCATGCTCACTGCTGCCACCTGGGCCCTGAGCAAGCAGCCAACTCACTGGTGGCAGAGGTCCTCACCCACCTCCGCCTGCCAGGATCTGGTCTCTTCCCGTCAGCTCAATGCTCTGCAGTCCCCAGCTTCCTGGATGGGGCTGCCCCCTCACCAAAGGTCCCCAGCCCTTACTGCCACCTCTGGCCCTACTCACCCAGGAACGAGCCGGCCCTGGGCTAACATGAGGATGAGTTTTATTTCTCCACCTGTGGGCAAGCAGACAAGCCTCGGTGCACCTGCCTGGTGCGGAGCTGGGACATCAGCGTGTGTGGATGGAGGGGAGCTGCCCATGCTGCTGGTGGGAGGGACGGGCAGGTCCCGGCCAATGCAGACACGACCCCAGCCCAGCCGATACTCCCGTCTCCCACGGGTCCTTCACCGGGGCCCACGCCAGCTTGCCCCCCACCCCAGGCTGTGCTAGGGCCTGTAATGGGCGGAGCAAGGGCTGGGGGTACCATGCACTCCTACCCTGCAGCCCAGGACCTGAGCCTGCAGATCAGCGCCTGGTCAACAGGACACACTTGTACGGTGGCCTGACTCAGGCAAGAATGGGAAGGGGACAGGGCAGAGGGAGCCCCAAGGGGCAGCCCTGGTGCTTGCTTTCCTCTTAGCGTGAAGGCCATCGTGCCCTCCGCCTCTGGCATCTATTCACGGTAACTGCCCAGCCTGGCAAGGAGGCGATTTCACTCATGAACAGGTCTACTATGAACGGACTTTGGGGTTACTTGGCAAGGCTGGGAGACTTCCACTGTCAATTAAAAAAAAGCAACCCCACGGGAGTGAAGGCAGTCCTCTCTGGGCAGACATGCAGCTTCAGAATGCTCCCCCCCCCACAGCCCACAGCGGCCCCACCATGGGGATATAGGAGTGCTGGGGGCTGCAGCAGACCCCACAGCGGGCCCCGCGGGGGCCACTCTCCTGGCGTCACACCCCACAGTCCAGAGACAAACCCAGACAGGCTCTGGCTTCTCTTATTCCCAAAGCCTCAGCGAGCCAGACCCGGGAGGCTCCCTCGGCCAACTGTTTGCCGACCCTCTGCCAGCACAGCCTCCCTGAGGCCTCAGCGCCCGCCTCTGTTCAAGAAGCATCACTGAGCAGCCGCGGGGAGAGTGGCCGAGCCCAGACCCTACTTGTCCCCGCCCCACGTAATAACCACGCCCCGCCTGGGCAGAGCTCCGTCCACAACAGTGGTGGGGACAGTGACGATCGCCAACTGCCATTTCCTGGGTGGTTACCCCGTGCCAGGCACAGGCAACATGCCCCCAGCCACAGCCCTAGAAAGTGGCCACGAGCCCGCCTTCCGGATGAGAAAACCAAGGTACAGAGAGGTTAGGTATCCTGTCCGTGCAGCTCCTAAGGGCCAAGCCCGGTCCAGCAGACTCTGCTGCAGTCAGCGCCCCAGGCACCTCCCCCCGCTGCAGGCACAGAGCTGGGAGGGGGCAGGCAGAGGGGGCCATGCCTCCCCCCTCTGAGCTGCCCGCTCACACGCCAGGTGTGTCCTGTCTCTGGTGGTGTGTAACTCCATCCCCCAGCTGCCCTGACACCTGAGCCGGCTCTTCTGACGACTGCCACTTGGCCCAGCCTGATCCGGAAGATTCTGGGCAAGAGCAGGGCCCAAGCTACACGTGCAGAACAGGCCCAGGAGACGGCTGTGGCTGCAGAGATGCGACCGGCAGGCAGAGTCCTGCAGCGAGTCCTGCAGCGGACCCCAGCGAGGGGCTTCGGTACTAACTGCTCGGCCTCCGGGAGGGGGTCTGCCGCTGCACAGAACAGACACGCCCTAAAGGAATGGGGGGCTAGGGCCCAGCAAGGGAGGGGAGTGGTGGGGAAGGCGCCTTTTCCTCTGAGCAGGGAGCGGTGCAAGCAGCCAGGGTTGAGCTGAAGGTGGGGCGCCTGGGGGAGGCCATCCCCCCCCCCCACCCCAGCCTTCCCTGCAGGTCACTAAGCATGGCCTCTACTTCATCACTGGTCCAAAGGTAGATGGAGCACCTGCTCACTGCTGGGCACCGGACCCTTCCCCACCACCCCTTCTGGGTCTCTGCTTCCCGGTCCCCTTCCTGCTGCCACCCTAGTGCAGTCCCCCCTGATGAACACTTCTCCGTGGACTCGGCGATGGCACCCCCTGACCCCAAGGTTTGCCTGTTCTGATCCATCCTACCCCAAATGTCAACCCTGTGAGGGAAGTGCTTTTGTGGCTCTGGTCGCTGCTGTCACCCCAGCCCCTAAATGGTGCCTGGCACATGGAGGGAGGGCCCCGGGGCCCCAGTGAGAGGTGGTGACTTGGGTCCACGGCAGGGTCTGCGCATCAGGCTCCCCACCCCCCCACCCCCGGCTGCCTGCTCCCTGTGCTGGCTGCAGGAACAGGGTCCCTCCCGGGGCGGGAACACGGCCCCGTTGTGTGCAGGACAGCAGATGTGCGGGTCGGGAAGCCTCATAAGGAGGCACAGTGCTCACACAGAGGGAGTCTGTGCACACTTCACAGGGCCTTGCTTTTCCTACCAGCACAGCAGCCAAGCCTCGTCCCAGGAGGGGATGTCAGGCCCCGGGGACGCCCTAGCCCGTCCTGAGTGAGCTGCAGGGGTGGGGAGAGCGTCGGGGTTCTGCTCCGTGGTGCTGGAATGAACCTACGCTGGGTGACTGTGCAGAGCTCGGCATCTAGAGTTTAGCCTCGAGGCAGCTCCGATGATGAGCAACACGGATTCCGTCCACATAGCACGGGGCCCTCAGAACAGGTCGACAGGTGGCTCGGCGGGGAGGGGGCTGAAGGATAAGGGGCAGGCAGAGGGGGGCCCAGCACCATCACGAGGGTGATTTCCAGCCTGCTGGACTGAAAAAAGGCTTCTTTCGGCCCTGGGACAGCCCCCCAGGCCAGAACTACCCCAGCAGCTCTGACAACAGCCCATTGAATCAGTCGCCATGGAGAGAAGCAGCCCTGCGTGGAATGGATTGAGGAGGGGCCTCAGTGTGTGGGTGGAAAACCCAGAGCTGAGAGAAGGTCCTGGGTGGGAGGAAGGACAGGTGGCGACCAGTCTGGGACTCGTCTGCTTATCGGACTCCCAGGGAAGAGGGGAGGCAGCTCCCACTGGACCTTCCAGGGGTTGGGAAGGGGGGCCAGGGGGCGGCTCCCCCCACTGCAGGACGGCAGGACAAGAATAATGGGGAGTGCCAGGGCAGCTGGGAGACCCCAGAAATGCCCAGGGGGACTTTGGTGGGAGCTGGACAGTCTGCAGAGACGGGTTTCCTAGACCGGCAAGTGTGAGACAGTCAACAGTTTCGTGGGCTTTCAGGCCACTGCTGCCCCTTCTGTGTTGGGAAAAGCCACACCCCAGGCCCTGGGCAGCCACCTCGCCGGCCTCCGAGAGTCTGCACTTTGTTCCCCCCGGGGCCTGGGTGGGGAGCGGCCCGACCCTCTGGAGGGCAGAGGTGGGTACAGCACTGGGGCTGGCCAGGCCCAAGGGATGGGAAGGCTCCAGCAGGCTCCAGCGACGCCATCGGACTCGGCGGCACCGGGAAGCTTCACACCCCAACAACGGCAAACTAGGCTCCATAACCTGATCGTAAAAGGATTTTTATCAAGTTCAGCCATGGGTCAAGCAGCGTGCTAAGCACTTGACTAGTATTAGCTCACTGAATCTCCGGTCTCCCTAGGAGGAGGCAGATGAGGAAATCGAGGCTCACGGAAAGTAATCACTTGCCCAAGGTCATAATGATGAAATGTTGACCAAGTGCCTGCTCCCTGCCAGGCACTGGTCTAAGTGCTTTGCATATTGACTCAATCCTCCTCCGCCGACAAGGACAGGGAAGCTGCAGGACCGGGCCCAGGCTGCACGGCTCTGGACACCGTCCTCTCAGCCGTCACTGGGTCCCGGAGGAGGGAGGCTGGGCCAAGGCAGCAGTGCATCAACAGACCTCCTTCTCTGCCCCGCCACGGGAACCCAGCGCCCCCGGGGCCGCTACCACTCAGGGAGGACCTGGCCCCACTCCAAGTCGGGAAGCACATTCTGGATCAGGGATCTGTTCAGACCTTGGGTAATAACAGCATCGGGGCGGCCCGCGGCTCCCCATTCCCGCAACCAAGGGCATCCGACTCTGGGCTCGGACCTTCATCTCGCTTACCCTGGCTCCCTCCCAGGGCAGCTTCTGTCCTGCAGCCAGGACAAGCGAAGCCCGAGGGGACCATCCAAGGCCCAGGCCGGACAGGGCCCCCAATAGCACCCGTCCCCAGATGAGGGACTAGCAGGGACGCACACCAGGAGGCCTCCCAGCAGGTGCTGATGCAGGAAAGAGGAGACCCGTGAGGCGGCCAGGCCCAGGTTGGAGCCACAGCAGGTGGTACCCGAGAGTCTGGGTGCCTGGTGTAGACTCCAGAAGCAGGGCCTCGGGGCGCAGACCTGGTCAGCGAAGCCGGATGACCGAGCCTAGAAGCTGCAGTCAGTAGCTGCCCATGGCAACACAGTCCCTGTCCCACTGGCTGTGGGCCTTCACAGAGGGCAAGGGGGGCCCTGGGAAGTTTGGGAAGAGCCACACAGGGAGGGCAGTGGGGGAGGCATGGGCATGAGGATAGAGCAAGAGTGTGGGCATCTCATGGAGCCACTGCTCCTTGGCCCAATGCTCACCAATATCCGTTCACTGTTCTGGAAACCCACAGCCCTTGGCAAGGAGCTAAGCGGCTGGAGATGATACAGCCCCGGCTGTCCTCTGGGAGACCAGATATTCAAAAAGACCCCTCTGCCAGGAGCCCCTGCGCCTGGGGACAAAGACAGGTCTTCTCACCTGTCCCATCAGGGATGCTACAGCTCCCCAGCCTGCAGACACCAGTCACCTCATCCCCGATCACTGGGGAGCCTTCGCTTCGGAAACTTCCCCTTTCCAGGCAAGGGCTTCCTCATGTGGGAAGCAGGAATGAAAAACCCCTGGTCCCTCTAGAATGCAAACATGCATGCAGCGCGTCCAAAACACCTCGCTTGGTTCCAGCCACACATTCCTCCCTTTTCTTCCTCATAGGGCAAGTCAGGTCCCACCTCCAGGCCCTGGCGCATCTCCCATGACCAAGCTCTGAACTGAAATGCTCCTTCCCGGAGGGTCTTCCCCAGCCACCCTCCTTGGAGGAGAGCATCCTCTGTTTACATCTCCCAGGATGTTTATGATCTGAAACCATCTTGTTTACCACTTATTCTCAGCTTCTACCTCTGACCCCCAAACAGATGTCCACGGTACAAGGGACCCTGTGAGTCTTCTGCTCCCTGCTGAATCTCCAATCCCCAAACCCGTGCCTGGCAGTCAATAAATCTTTATTGGATGAGTCAGAGTGAACACTTGAATGAACAAAAGCTCTTTCACATATATGTTCTAGTTAAATTCAAGGCAGTGAGTGTCTTTTTTTCCAGCTAATAATTTAGCCACTAGTTACGTAGTAAAAGCAGCTATAAAACATTTTCTATTCTGAAAATCAATCCTGAAATGAATCAGACTTAAGCCTTCTTGTCCTGTTATCACACTTAATAGAGGCACTCAACGGGGACAAAAATGTCCTTCAAAGAGCCGAAGCACAGGGACTGGGCAGAGAGGTGGGTAATTCTGCTTTAGTGTTTCCAAAGTGATGTGTGAAGGACAGAGACACCTCATTCAAAAGCGTTTGCCATCTCATAAGCACTGCTGAAAGCAAACACAGGATTTCTGTAGCTTAGGAGGTGCTGGGATGCGGTCACATGCAAAGCAGGGAGGTGCCCTGCAGCTTGGTCATTCGGCAGATGGCAAGTTGGTGGAGCAGTGCTGGTCCTACCCCGATCCCTCCCCATGCATATGCCCCAGTCCCCACTCAGTCTGGGCCCCACCATCATGCTGTTTATGCAAACTGGAGGGTCACGTCCACGCCTACACCCCTCCAGCAGCCAGGCAGGAGAGCGCCAGGGAAGGATCCTCCCTCTCACCGGGATGCAGCTAACACGGAGCAGCCTGACCCAAGGCCACTTCTCCCCAGGGCTCTGCAGGGGACACTTGAAGAGGAAGATGACGCAGCTCAGAGTCCCGCCTCCACAAGCTGCTTCTGAACAGACAGGGAGCCAGCCCGGGTGGTTTTGTTCCTCGGGCCCTGGTGATATCACTCCACAGACCTGTCTGTCCCACAAGCCAGGGGGCTGAGTCACCCCCCGAGGCAGGCGGACTATTGCAGTTCGAGAACTGTGTTTATTTCAACAAGAGGGGGAAAAAAAAAAATCCTGCCTGGACTGAACTTCTCTCCACTGGCTCAGTCTTCCCTGCAGTGGGTGCTGGCGGGGGCTGGTGGGGGGGGGGGGGGGGTCTCCTAGGCCTCGTCAGGTGGCCGTGTCAAAGAAGGGAGACCCGCTGGCCCCAAGGCATCCACGCAGTGAGTGTGTCCCCCGAGCCATGTGCTCCAAGGGGCTAGGACATAAGAGGAGCCAACAAGATCCCGCCTGAGGATCTTGGGGTTCAGTGAGTAGGACTCCGGGGCTCAGAGGGGGAAGCAATGCAAGCCTTTCTCCCATGTGCAAGCTTACAGCTGCCCACTTCTGCTGGACCGACTGCCACGTACAGGGACCCAGGGACACAGTGTCAATGTCATGAGAACTAGGGAAGTGGAGCAAGGCTTGGGCAGGGGGTAAGGGGTGGATGGCTTCACAAACGAGGTGATACCTGAGTCCACCTGGAAATCAAGTGAAGGGGAAGGGCATGGCCAACAGCGCAGCCCGGCTGGCAAAGGCAGCCCTACTCTTCAGGCCCAGTGTCTCAGGTTAGCAGACTGGGTTTCCCTGAGCCTCAGCCAAACAGGCCTGGACTCCAGAGTTTCCACTGAGAGCTGTGGGGAGAAGCAAACGAGCGCCCAGTTGGGTTTCATTCACAAATGGGCCCAGCCTGGGGCTGGCTGGGACGCTGGGGGGAGGGGAGGGGAGGGGAGGGGGTGTGTAACCTGCTGCCTTCCCCCAACCTGGGTGGGGGCATCCCTGGAAGCAGGGGCATCCCTGGAAGCAGGGGCCTGCAGTCTCCGAGAAGGGGGAGTGCTTCCAGGGCAGGAAGGGGTTGTCCCCCACTTTCCTTCCCCCCCGTCCCGTGCTGCAGATCTGCTTCTCTTCCAAACAGCCAAACTAGGGACACGGACAGAATCCAACAGGGACACAATTTCGATTTCTTTCAGTCCAACCTGCTTTTCTGTACACAACGAACCACTAGCACCCTGTGTTTCCTCTGTACCAGGCGGCCCCGCAAATCCTCACAGCCCCTCGGTGACGTGCGCACGATCTGCAGAGGAGTCTGGCTCTGACCTGTGCTGCCAGAGCACCCCTGTCCCCCTTACCCCTCTCGCATCTCCTTCATGCACACGGAAACTCCTGGAGAAGACAAGAGTGGTCTTTACCTTCCGGCGGCACAGCCCAGAGCACCAGACCAGCCATGCAATAAACGGTCCTCAGGAATGTGTCACGGGGGCAAATGTACACCGACAATGGGAAGGGAAGGACGAGCAGCCCCATCCCACCCCAACCTGGACCGACAGGTCACCTGACACCCAGAGAGCAGAGGGAGAATCCGGGGGATTCTGGCTGCCTGGGCATCACCAAATGGAGGGCATCCGGCGCCTTGGTGGGAAACGGCAGTGGCCACGGTGGAAAGGGCGCAGCTCACCACCCAGGACCCACCCCAGCTGACCTGGGCAAGGGAGCAGCTCACGGGCAGCTCTGGGCGGGGGCAGCATCCTAGGGCGGCTGTGAGCCTGGTTTCTCCTTTGCAGGAAGGCTTGGCTCACCTCTGTTCTCCAACCGGTCTGTACCAGTGCCAGGCACCGTGCCTGCACGCGGGGACCTCACAGCCCACCCCACGGCCATGGGGGGACGGGGGGTGGGTGAGCTCTGGCTGCCCACCACATGGTTTCGATCTCTTCCCAAACTCGGAGGCTAGGGGAAATTTTTTTGGTGAACATTTGTATGACGCCCAGAAAAGAGTTGGTGACTTGGGAGTGTTAGAACACCACAGCGTTTATAAGGAACAATGAAGACACAAAGGTGGGCATGTGTAAGTCCGGTCAGAGGAGACCCCACAGAGGGGGTGATGGGCGCAGGTGGGACAGGAAGTAAGGGCAAAAGGACCAGCATGTCAAATACGGGAGTCGGAAGGAATACTGCATACTCGGGAATGGCTCTCAAACCCAAACTCAAGGTCCCAAACACATGTTTGTGCTGTGGGCTGCCTTCAAGGAGACTCTAAAGAATTCTTGGCTAGGGGACTTAAACAACAAAACCAACCAACCAACCAACCAACCAACCAACGCCCGGGGCTTATCCAGGCCGAATCACTCCTCATCTCCAGCACCTTCACACTGACATTTGAAAGACACTCCCCAGTGGGGCTCCTGAGCACCTGAAGCATGTGAGCCCAAACAGATGCACTTTGTCAAACACACAATAGATATCGAAAAATAGGAAGAGAATGTAAAAGATCCCATTCATAATTTTTACAGTGATTACATATTGAAATAGTTACATTTGGGATACACTGGGTTCAATAAAATACACGATTAAGATGAATTCCACCTGTTTACTTTGCCATGTGGCTACAAGGAAATCTAAAATTACACGTGAGACGTGTATCCCGTTTCTACTGGACAGTATTGCTCTAACATGAGCCAAAACTGACAAGTCCTGAATGTCAAAAAAATGTTACTCTTTACAAGATTTCGATTCCCCGGAAGGGTGCTGAGGGGATGGGTCACTGACCTGGAAAACTGGACTTATGAACTGTTTTCTACCTGCTGTGCCCTTCTCACCCCTGCACGGTGTCCTCCCCAATGGAAAACCCCTAACACCTGGGTAGTCTCGCCTCTCCATTTAACGCCCACCCACTGGGCTTGGCTCACTGAACAGGGTGGCCCCTCTCCGTCCTGATCTGAAAAGAAGCTTGTGGGCTCGATTTCTAGATCTTGCAGAGGAAACCGAGCCAGAGAAGCACAAACACTCCTAGATAAGGAGAATGCAAGTCTGACATTTAGCATTTCCAAGACTCCTATCTGCTGAGTCCTCATCCATAATATGCCTCAAAGATGGATCTCCTCTCTAGTGGAAGTTCTGGAATAGTTCTCAAATGGTAAAGCTTTTTGCGGGGTGGGGAAGGAAGGGGGAGTGGCAGTTGGCTATCTGCAGAGCACCGGATCGTGCGTTTTGCATTCTGTGTATACTAGCAGCCCATGAGTGCTACAACACACCCCAAACTGAGCGCCTTCAAACAACACACATTTTGATCGTCTTACAGTTCCAGAGGTCAGAAGTCCAGGACGGGTCTTCTGGAGCTAGTAACGAGGTGTGAGCGGTGGTGCCCTTCTTTCTAGAAGCTCTACGGACAACTCCATTCCTTGCCTTCTCCAACGCCTACAGGATGCCCACCTTCCCTGGCGAGGGGCCCCTCTTTCCACCTCAAAGCCAGCAACAACCAGTTCCTCCTTGCAGACCACCCCTCGGACCTCCTCTCCTCCATCCCTCGCCCACATTTAAAGGCCCTGGTAATACACGGGCCCACCTGGCAAACCCAGGAGAATCAGCCCATTTTAAGGTCAGCTGATAGGCATTTTCTTACCAAGTACTACGATAAAGTCTTCCCAGGTTCCAGGAATTAGGATGTGGCCATCTTTGAGGGCCAGCCTGTCACACAGTGTTTCTCTATACCTCAAAGCGGCCATAGGGACCAGGTGGAATTAATCTGTTTTTACAGGTGAGGAAACAGATTCAGGAGTTAAGCAACTTGCCCAGGGGCACAGACTCCAGCACTCAGGTCCACCTGCCTGTAAGTGCTTCCCATGATGCACCATCTTTTTTCACAGCATGGCCAGTTTCGGGTTCAAAATGCAGATATGCTGTATTCTACGGTATTCCGTATTCAGAATGTTACAACAACGAAAAGTCAATACTACTGTGTCATCGTCATTTTGAAAAGGGCTTTTATCACCAAAAAGGCTCAAGTTGTGGGGAAGAGTGGACCAACTTTCCAGACGCTCCCTCTGGGATTGTACACACACTCACACCACGCAACAGTCACAAGGACTGGCTACACAAAGGAAGCGTGACTGGTCTCCCTGAACACTCCCGGCTCGGGTAGGGAATGGACCTTTGCAAAACGGGGTGTGGCCTGCCAAGAAAGCTAATGTTGGAAGCATTTTTCCTGCTCCAGATCCAGGAGCCAAGGAGAAAGGCGAGGCTGGCGGATGCCAATGACAAGTTCTAAGCAAGCCAAAGTGCTCCCCCGCAACACAGGGCACCGGGATCAACACGAAGACAGAAGCAGTGTATTCCGAAGGGAAGGTGGGTCCGTGAATTGGACGTGCTATTTTCTGTCCACAAGGAGACCTGTAAGTAGCAACCTCAGCTCTCGGGCTCCTTTCCACCAGTGGGGCCTCGCTGGCAGCTCACTAGATATTTCTGGAAGCGAGCTAATTAAATATTAAAGATGCACAAAATCTTTATCCTCCATCCCTCAATAAGTCACTCTGAAGACCAGCAAACCCAGACACTGAACCCAAACTCCATCTATCCAGAAAAAAAAAAAAAGGGTCAGGGAAGGGTAAATCCTATGAGATTCACCCATTACAAAGTTATTCATTATTAAGTAACCCTCTCAGCCCCTAAGAAAAACCCAACTAGAAAAAACAAACCAAAAAACCTGCTTGTTTACAAAACCGACCACTAAAATGTATGGATCTAGATCAGAGATTCTTTTTTTCACATTAAAGAAGGTTGCCCTTGATTTATAATAACTTAAAGAGTAAGATTAGTCAAACTGGATTTCATCTCTGTGACAGACCTTTTTATACCTCCTCAAAAGCATAGGGGGAAAAAATCTTAAAAATCAGTGAATAAAGCTTCTGACAACACCCAGATTCCCTCTGCCAGATAAATTTTCCTCTCCACCCTTGCACAAACTCCTGCCACAATTAATTATGTATTAATGCCTTTAAATTAAATGCTACATTTGTTTTGATGATGGGCTATCCGGGCTGAAAATAGCCCAGATGAGAAGGATCACAAGGATAAATTAATAATTTTCAGGTGGGTTGGTTCCACGCCTTGGCTTTCATAAAGCCTTGGTATCCCAAAATTTCATTATCGTTTTCACTGCTAACCGTAAGCACAAAGGTTAGAAGGTCCCCTTGAGTTTTCCTTATTTCAAAATGAAAGCTGTTGTAGACGGTGGTGTGTAGATAACTCGATTTGAAAGCAACTGCGGAAGTCACTGCTATGGGCAGGGACAGGTGGGAAGGAACTTGGTACAGCAACCAGCCACAAATGTCACCATAGGGCTTCAGACAGGGGCAGGAGGGGTCCTTTCAGCTTCCTTTATTTGTAAAGCAAAATTGTTCTGCTCTTTCAGTCTCGGTTGACTTACTCTGGCAAATAAACAAGCGTGCTCTCTCCTCCCCCAGGCATAAGAACACCTCACTATTTGTAAAATAAAAAGGAACAGAAAACCAGAAGCCCAGCAGCGACAGCGTTCTGTGTTCTCAGCAGGAACACATGTACCAATGCACACCCGCGCCATTGCTGAATTTTGAAAATAACCTTTCCCAGGATAGGCGCGAGGGACGCGCAGGAAGGGAGCCCTAGGAAGTTTCTGTCTGTCAGGCGCCCGTATTTAATAAGGGGGTGTGAACCTATTTGTATGTGGGCCAGCGCTCAGGCAAACAAGTCTGGCTACATACGTGAAACTTCTCGCCCAGCATATAATAAGATATTGTGCGGCCCTGGAAAACAGCTCAGGCGAAGAGGAAACTGGGAGTTTCCTCCAAGGAAACGCTCTGCTTCCCTGAGGTGGGAGCATTTTCACACGGCCTGGCAGAAGGTGGCAGGAGCCGGTCTGCCGGAGCCGGGGAGGGGCGGCACGGCCAGGGCAGAGAAATGCAGGCAGACCCCGCCGGGAGGCGCACCTAGGCCCGGGCACACCTGACCCCACCTGGCTCACCGCCGCATCCTCCCCCGCCCCGCAGCCGGTCGCCCCCCGGCCACCTCGGCCCCCTCCACCCGGGTCGCCCGCCACCTCGCTCCCAAGCCACTTGCTTCCCCCCCAGGCCCCGGGACCCCGCCACCTCAGTCCCCCGGCGGCCTCTCTCGGCCCCGTCGCCGGCGCGCGCTTCCGGTTCACCTGTGCGCGGGGCGGCTCGGGGGGGCGGAGGCCCCGGCACAAGGTGGCCGGGGGCGGCCCGAGCCCGGGAGCTGCAGAGGCGCGCACCGGCCAGGCCCCGGGGGGCACGTGCTAGGGGACCGGGGAGAGGGCGCCCCCCGCCCGCCCGAGGCCCCGCCGCTCGCCTGGGTCTTGTCGAACTGCTCGCGCTCGGCCTCCAGGCTGTGGCCCGGCCTGCGGCTCAGCACCCGCGCCGGCACGCTCTTGATGCTGTTCATCCTGCCGCCGCCGCCGCCGCCGCCGCCGCCGCCCGCGCTCCCAGCCCGGCCCGGCGCGACTGAGCGTCACGGACGCCCGCCCCAGCCTAGGCACGGCGAGGCCGCCGCAGGGCGCCCGGCCGCCCCGCCCCTGCTCCCGCCCCTGCTCCGGTCCCTGCCCCTGCGCGCGGGGGGCGCGGGCCTCCCCCTCGCTCGCCCCGCCCCCGGGACCGCCCCTCGCTGGGCGGAGCCCTGGCTAAGGGCCCCAGCCCCTCCACACCTCCGCCTACCCCCCTGGGCCGAGGCCCTTTGCCCACATCCTCCACCCGGACTCACTAAGTCCTGTCTACACCAGAGCAGGATCTGGCTAACTGGAGAAAACTTGGCCTCAATGAATCTGACCAATGAAATCACAACTAGACATTTTTTTTCCTTTTTTAGTCTTAATTTATGTGTGAAAATGCATACAAGTAAGCCGTCCGCTTTGTGCATCTCCAACGTAACAGCAGCTGTCATCAACGCGGAGCTGTGGGATGAATCTTCGGAGGCTGCAGGCTCCGTACGCGGACACCTTGCCAGAGCCGAGGAACTGCAAGGGGAGGACGACAGGTAGGGCCGGGACACTGCGGACAGATCTGAACACAACATAGCGCTGGACCATCAAAGTGCATGGAAGAGACGCCACAGGAGGTCGTGGGAGTCTTTAAAAAACGTTATTGTTGGTTTGCTTTTTAAATTATCCATCACAAGACTGAAGTAAAAAAAAAAAATATATATATATATATATGTATGTATATATCTCACAGTTCTCCCGTGTATGCTATCAAATGGTTATTTTGTTTCTGCTGTCCTCAGTTTTCCTCTCAGAATATAGGTGTGAAATCACCCAATACAGGTACTAAAGACTCCCCTTGAAGAGGGAGAGTGATGCCTACATACCCCTGACGGTGGTCTCCCTTTCTGTAACTTCATGCATTAATCTCTGCCCGCTCCCAAACTGACACTGGATACTTGAAAAGCTGTATTTGACAAGGCTCTCTTCCGACTCCACCAAAAAGAAATTAACCATGTTTTATCTAATTTCCAATCCCTGAAAGGTCTCTTTACCTGAAAAACAATGACTAATATTTATTGATTACTATTTGCCAGGCACTGAGCTAAATCCTTCACGTGTACTATTTCATTTTTAATCCCCAGCACCCCAGTCAACAGCTGTGGTCAAATAAAGACCACAGTAAAGGGGCTTGCTGGCTCCAGACCAGCTGTTTCTCAGACTCCTTTTTCCACATCGAACAAAAGCAAGTTATCCTGTGAACTTCATACTTAACACAGCATCTTCTTTCAAACCAGGCAACGACCCCTCTGGGTCGAGAACATCTGCCACAGTGACTTAACATTAGCAACCACCTACCGTTCTTTTTAATAATAGTTGGTTACTGGGGTCCAGAGAGCACTAAAATATCTCTAATGAATTATAATGCATCTGCTTGTATGTAAGCTTTTGAGCCCGTGGAGGGCAAGGACCACATCATCTGACTTCATTTTCTAACCTCAGTGCTTAGCAGAATGCCTGGCACATTAGCAATGTTCAGTAAATGTGTGTGAAATGCAGGGTTGAGAAAGTGAGCAAATAATGCCCCATAATTTGGTATACTTCAACGTATGGCTTAGTTTTATAAAACGAGCAGCGTGGGTCACAAGGGCATGAGCTTCCCCACTCTGAATTTGTCGAGGTTCATCTCTGGTAGCATCTTCGGGCAGGAGACCTGGTTCTAAGTACTGGCTCTGTCACTGGTCGGCTGAGATTCTCCATGTCATCAGAATTAGGGTGCCATTTTGGTGTATCTCCAGGGCTGTTTTCATGCTTCCTGCAGGCTACTACAAAGGCAAAGGATTTGGGTTACGAAGACCTCATTTCAAGGAAAACCCAAGAAAGACAAACAGTAGGGTTTACATCATTGGGCTTACTGAAATGATGGGGCTGCAATCCCCACACTGCCTCACTGACACGTGTGTATGATCTGGCCCCAACCTCTCAGTCCAGCTTCATCTTGCGCCATCCTAGTCCATCAGGTCTGAAAATGCATCATGCTCCTTTCCACCTCAGGGCCTTTGCGTATGCTGTTACCATTGTGAGCAATGCTCTTCCTCTTCCTGTTTGCTGGTTAGCATCTACTTATCTTTCAGCTCTTAGTTCAGGGAAGCCTTCCCTGAAGCCTCCGCCTTTGACCTATGCCCCTGATGTATGTTGTCACAGTAGCTCCAAGCTTTATTTCATAGCACTTACCAGTTTTTCATGAACTATTTGTGATTATTTAACTAAGGTCTGTCTCCTTCACTGTAAACAAGGATTCAGTCTGCTTTGCTCACTCTTGTGTCTCCAGTGGCCAGCAAAGCAGTATTTACCGTGTGCTCAAATTATTTTTTTTGTTAGATGTCCTAATATGCATTTGGCTGAGAACCCAGAAATCATCCTTTGTTATAGGACTGATTAATGTGCCCTCCTCATTTGATAAACTCCTCTCAAAGACCACTCTGGGTTTTTTTTTGTTGTTGTTGTTTCCCTATTTATTCATTTATTTTTATTTATTTATTTTTTTTGATGTAGTGTTCCATGATTGTTTGCATATAACACCACTCTGGTTTTTAACCTACCTTGTCTATTGTGGTCCTGATTAATGTGTCTGGTTTCTTCGTCTAAACCAACCTCACCCCACTGAGCCTCTCGATACCACGCTTTTCTACTATAACTTTTTAGGTAAAACTGTTATTAGTGTTTACGTATTATCTCGATTCAGAATTTCTTCCTTTGGGGGTATTTCTATTTCACTTTAGAAGATCTGTCCACAAATTCTAAAATTACCCTAGTCTCTTCTGATGGCTGAGATAATTTCTGGCAGGCGAATTACAGTACTATTCCTCTCAAGATGGAAGAATGCTGATGACAAAATATAAATGTTCAGTTTTATCTCGCAACTCTTTCAAACAGACCGAGGGCTGACTCTCCGTAACAGAAACTGCTCACGTATTTAAATAACTTAGGCTGAGATGCATAAGTTGGTAATAATATTAAGAGTCCCCATTTTTTAGTTATATGTGCTATAATTCACAATAACGTGGTGGGGTAAGATGGGTACTGTAGATACGGTAATCCTATGAGCTCAAATACATTTAGCCACAAAATAATTTTTGACTTTTTTCATTCTTTAGTTCCCTGAAATTTTCCTACTTCTTAGCATCTCATCAATGTTCTCCTTCTCTTTTCACTGGGCGAGCTGACATGTAGCCACGAACCTAGCATAAAGAGGAGAAATTTTCGTATTTTGTTTCTCAGACTGGAAATGAGCCTCTCCAGGGACATTTTAGGTTTCCAACAGCTCAGAATCAACTGTACCTTTCCCAGACTTCCTCTACACAAACCAGCCGTGCCTGAGGGAGAAAGCAAGCATTTATAAGGAACACAGCCAAACCTCACCCAATTTCTCTTTTCAGCACCCTAATTAAAAAGGCTAAATGGGGTGGCTCCTCCACTCTCAGGAAAATCATCTCTGAAGTAGTACTGAAACCTTTCAACAAAGGGGCATTTATACAGCACAACAGAACCTTGGTATCTGCAATGCTTAAAAAAAATACATTCCCATTCCCGAGGAAATTAACTTGCCAGGTTCGGTTTCAAGGGACTAACCTTCCTTATTTTGCTCCTGTATAATAAAAAGAAACCCAAGAAAATTATTTTTTTCTTTATTATTAAAAATATTTTTTATTGAATGAAGCTGATCAATTCTCTTAGAAGGGACAGATATGCACATAGTATATTCTTTAAAAAATTAAATTACAAGTTAAAAGGGAAGTGTTCTGGTTTTTAATGATAAAAAAATGCATATAAAACTTGATCTTCCAGCAAGCTTTTGTTTGTGTAAGTAGATGGGACTTACTACAGACCCAGATGAGATGGGGCTCTGTTCAGCTTTGGGACAGAAGGACCTCAATTGTCAGTTAACTGAGGAGATACTTTCCGGTTAAAAATATTTTGTATCATATCATTTTATGTCTATTTTACACAGCAAAGTTCAGGGCTAAAGCCACAAAGAAGAGACTACTACTTCTCATATATCTGCAGCTGACTCTTGAGAAGCTGTTGGTTATAATTTAAATGTATGCACAGGTTTTTAAACAATCAGATAGTTAAAAACAGCATTTTACATGCAGGGATTCTCTATTGGATGTCCACACTTTTAAAGAGCTTCTCTAGTATTTAACTGTAGTCTGCATCTTTACAGAGAAGTCCTTTTCTCTCTGAGCATAATTCCGAGTTTGTATATAGATAATACACAGTAAGGTCTAATTTCTTACACATTAAAAAAAAATTTCTTCAACATGAAAATGGTCAGCTTGAAAACAAACAAAATATAGATGTTGAAAAATTAACTTTCAGTTTCTGCTTCCCTTTGGTATTAAATGTTGCTTACAAAGGATTACAATCCCCTTTTTGTTTTCAAGGTTAAGTATTAGGTATTGATGTCTGCCTCCTGCCTTCCAAAGATGAGAAATCAGCTTCTGCAGGAAGGAAACACAGAATTAATAAAACCAAGGCAAAGAGAGCATTGGGTGGTGTGCTCTCTAAGTTCCCAGCCTCTAAAAAATTAACTATACATCCTGATTTTTATCTACATAAGGTCATGCAAAATACCATAAATATGAAAACTTCTCAGCAAAGAGAGAGAAAGAACAGGAGAGAGGAAGAGGGCTACCTACACTTACTGCTTTCACAGTGTTCTTGAGATGCTCTCTGCTTACAGTGAAAGCATCTGAAATGATTATACTTTTTAACTTACCAAACTGGATTCTGAAGAAACTTTGCATTTGAAATGCAGGTTTGATAGAAGGAAACAAAAATCAAGAAAGTGCTTACTACATCAATGAACCTTTTTTTTTTTTTTTTTTTTTTTTTTTTAAAGATTTTTTATTTATTTGACAGAGAGAGACACAGCGAGAGAGGGAACACAAGCGGGGGGAGCGGGAGAGGGAGAAGCAGGCTTCCCGCGGAGCAGGGAGCCCGATGCGGGGCTCGATCCCAGGACCCCGGGATCATGACCTGGGCCGAAGGCAGACGCTTAACGACTGAGCCACCCAGGCGCCTCTGAACCTTTTTTTTTTTTTTAAAGATTTTATAGTTAAGTAATGCTTACACCCAACGTGGGGCTTGAACTCACAACCCTGAGACCAAGAGTCACATGCTCCATGGACTGAGCCAGCCAGGTGCCCCAGTCAATGAGCCTTTTTATATACTTAAAACCCCATGAAAAGACTTCTTTCCAGCCAAATGAAATGCTGAAATGTTAATTTTAAGAGAGACAGAGGTGGGAGGGAGGGGCAGGGAGAGGGAGAGAGAGAATCCTAATTAGGCTCCATGCCCAGCGCAGTGCCCGACCTAGGGCTCGATCTCACAACCCTGAGATCATGACCTGAGCCGAAATCAAGAGTCAACGCTTAACCAACTGAGCCACCCAGGCGCCCCTGAAATGTTAATTTAGATTCTGATTTTGAAAGCTGTCTGTAGGGGTGCCTGGGTGGCTCAGTCAGTTAAGTGTCTGCCTTCGGCTCAGGTCATGATCTCAGGGTCCTGGAATCAAGCCCCACATCAGGCTCCCTGCTCGGTGGGAAGCCTGTTTCTCCCTCTCCCTCTGCTGCTCCCCATGCCTGTGATCTCTCCAGCATGCTCTCTCTCTCTGTCAAATAAATAAATAAAATATTAAACAACAAAAAAAAGCAAGCTATCTGTATTTACTTCCTTGTGTTTAAAATTCTAGGCATTGAGATCAAGAACTTTTTGATCTGCATTTCTCAAATAATTGACATTTTACTGATTAAATTTAGAAGGTATGTATAAATAGGTCAAATAAGAGAAAGGATTACAGGTCAAACAAATGCATGGCCTTGACTCTACATTATCAATGTTCCCAAGTTACTTATTAAATATCAAGGGAGATAGAAGGGGAGATACACACAAAGGTGACTTACCTATGACCACAATGAACAGTGAAGCTGACTTTTGTTTTCTTCAATTACTAAGAAAGGCAGTTTTCTAAGCTGACTCTTCTGAGACTTCTAAGTTCTACAAAACAACTTCAAAATTAGTACCCAGGAGAGAAAAACTGGACAATACTTAAGACAATACACAAATATAGCAGAAGTGCCTTTAAAACACCTTAAGGAATTAATGAAATACAAAGAAGTAATTTCATACAACTACCATCCATCCAGCAAAGAGGTACTGATTTCCTATTCGTGTGTGGGGCCCTTTTGGGTCTAACTGCCTAGTAGGAAGGCTCTGTTTGCTTTACCACGTATGTCATCTCTTCAACTACGGCAATCAGCTAATGCCCAAATATAACTGGCTCTTTGTCAGCCTTAATATGGACTATGTCGTGAACCCTTAATGAAGACAGTGGTCATCAATAGGAATGAACAACTGTAAGTGCCACTGTTAATAAAGTCCCTACTAAGGGCTGATTAGCATTGTTAGTTGTTTCAGGAGATATTTTTTAAAAAGAAGAAGAAAAAAAAAGGAAAGAGGAGAATGATACCTGGAAAGACACGGGTAGACGCAGGTGGTGAACTTCAGCTTGCAGGGTAAACCCACCTCCTCAGCCTCTTCCTCTTCCCCGTGGGGCCTGCATTTGAGCTAGGCTAGGGTTATTCTCTGGGCTTTCACTCATGCTGCTTCCCCTCTGCTCAAACAGCCTTCTTATGTATTTTATAACCCGATGTATTTTATTTTATTCATTTAGAAACATTATTCTAATGGGAGAAGATATTTGCAAATGACCTAGTGGATAAAGGGCTAGTATCCAGAATCTATAAAGAACTCAACAAAATCAACATCCCCAAAATAAATAATCCAGTTAAGAAATGGGCAGAACACATAAACACACATTTCTCCAAAGAAGACATACAAATGGCTGACACATGGAAAAATGCTCAGCATCACTCATCATCAGGGAAATACAAATCAAAACCATGATGAGATAGCACCTCACCCCTGTCAGAATGGCTAAAATTAACAAGTCAGGAAACAACAGGTGTTGGTGAGGATGTGAAGAAAGCGGAGCCTTTTGCACTGTTGGTGGGAATGCAAACTGATGTAGCTGCTCTGGAAAACAGTATGGAGATTCCTCAAAAAGTGAAAAATAGAGCTACCCTACAACCCAGCAATTGCATTAGTAGGTATTTATCCAAAGGATACAAAAATGCTGATTCGAAAGAGTTCATGCAACCCATGTTTATAGCAGCACTATCAACAATAGCCAAATTATGGAAAGAGCCCAAATGTCCATTGACTGATGAACAGATAAAGAAGATGTGGTGTATATATGTACGATGGAATATTACTCAGCCATCAAAAAGAATGAAATCTTGCCATCTGCAACAATATAGATGGAACTAGAGTGTATTATGCTAAGCGAACTAAGTCAGAGAAAGACAAATACCATACGGTTTCACTCATATGTGGAATTTAAGAAACAAAACAGATGAACATAGGGTAAGGGCAGGAAAATTAAAATAAGATAAAAACAGAGAGGGAGACAAACCATAAGAGACTGCTAACTATAGAGAACTGACGGTTGCTGGAGGGGAGGAGGGTAGGGGGATGGGCTAAATGGGTGATGGGCATTAAGGAGGGCACTTGCTGGGATGAGCACTGGATGATATATGTAAGTGATGAATCACTAAATTCTAGTCCTGAAACCAACACTACATTATATGTTAACTAACTTGAATTAAAAAAAAGAATACATATCAAAACAAACAAATATTACTCTAAAAGGGACCTACAGGGTTTATCAGCCTGCGATAAAAAAAAGTTAAGAACCCTGGAAGACAACACCAACAGTCTCAAAAAAGCAATGAGGATGTCCTATCCCATGTACTTGTCAAAAGTCCAAATTCAGATTCCAGCTGAATCTCTCCCCATTCCCACCCCTCAAGTAAGTAGGAAGCCTGCTGTGGGGGAAGGTGACGTGGTCAGCTGTGCAGTGTTTTACTCTTTCTTTCCTTTTTTCTCTTTTTTTAAATTACTGGGGCTCTTTTTAAATGGTTACTACACTGACAGAAAATAAAGATAACATGTTCTTACTCCCATCCCCTTTTGTACATGTGAAGAATACCACAGAAACCTTTCAGTATCTCGCTTCTATTCACTTAATAATACATCCCAGAAGTATTTCCACATCCAAAATCTTCCTTATTCTGGTTAATGGCTCTGTAATATTCCATCGTGTAGACATACCATCACGACTCCCTCAGTTCTTTTTTGCTGGAGACCTGGATGGTTTCCGAACTTTTGCTATTACAAAGCAGTCCTGCAGTGAAAAACTTGTACCCGGGCCCCTTTGTACACATCTGGGTGTCCTCGTAAGAGAGATTCCCAGAGTGACACTGGTATGTCAAAGGGTCAGTTCCGCAATTTTTAGGCAACAGTACCAAGTTCCCCGGCAGAAGGTCTGAATCACTTTGTGCTCCCCCAGCGATGTCTAAGAGTGCACTGCAGAAAAAGGCTTTGAAATAAGACCCTTGTTCTCAGCACCAGATGGCAAAAAACAGTCAAGCAGACAGGACGCTCAGAACCTTATCCTGCTTCCATATTGCAAAAATTAAGGATTTTTAACCAATTATTTGCTTTCTCCTATAACTAGCTATACCCAGTTCACAGGACCAGACGAAGCAAGTTGTAAAGTACTTTGCCAAGTAGATTTGTTTTGTTGTTTTAAAGATTTTGTTTATTTATTTGACAGAGAGAGAGACAGCGAGAGAGGCAACACAAGCAGGGGGAGTGGGAGAGTGAGAAGCAGACTTCCCGCTGAGCAGGGAGCCCGATGCGGGGCTCGATCCCAGGACCCTGGGATCATGACCTGAGCCGAAGACAGACGCTTAACGACTGAGCCACCCAGCCTCCCCTCTTTGTTTTTTTAAAAGATTTTATTTATTTGAGAGAGAGAGAGAACGTACAAGCACGAGCAGGGGAGGGGCAGAGAGAGAGGGAGAAGCAGACTCCTCACTGGGCAGGGAGCCTGACTCAGGGCTCCATCCCAGAACCCTGGGATCATGACCTGAGCCGAAGGCAGACAGACACTTAACCAACTGAGCCACCCTGGCACCTCTAGATTTCTGTTAATTGTTTTTGCAACATTTCCAGAATTAGTTAATAATCTTCTAGAAAATTTATTACATCTGAAGCCAATATTTTTTCCAACGAATTCCAAATGATTATCTGATTCTGGCTATGGGATGTTAAGTAAGAGATTTAATCACTTTTCCTTACCAATAAGATGAAAGGTTGAGATTACGTACCTCTTCTGGGTCTTTCTAGCCCAAAAATTCTCTTAAACCAATTTTTCATCAACGTCAATAGTTTTAGCATGTTTTCAGTCTACAGCTGAGGTTACTGTTCTGTTTTTTTCCTATCATGTCCATTCTAGGTATTTATTGAGCAATCTCCGTGGCAGATACTGTGTGTGCTACAACTGGGAAGGCCAAGATGAGTAAGAGGGGCTCCTGAAGGTGCTCACAGAGAAGAGGAAGACAAGCATGTAATCTGTCATGCACTATGACCTGCATGTTCACGGAGACACATGCACAGACACAGATACATATAACCGGGCCACGAGGACAGAAGTGAAGGAGCTCTAGATTTTATCTCAGACAGGAATTTAACATAAAGTCCTACAGAAGAGGTTAAGAGCCTGAGGCCATAAGAATGAGTAGGAGTCTGTCAGGCAGATCATACTGAAGGACGGTCAGTTCTGTTATAACAGTTGTTTGGAAAATATGAAGATGTTCCGACATAGCCGATATATTAGGGAACAATTTGGGCATAATGTGAAGTTTGCATTTATTCACGTGCAACTTTGTCCACGAGACACACTAGGTAAACTATACCCAGCTGGACTGAGCCACGGCATGCAGGAATACATACATCCACATGCACCCCTCAAACATCCGCTGGCCCCCCAGCTTCCCCGGTGTGTTATAAGCCACACCCACCCACATTTGCTGCTACAACTTCCCAGCAGATTACCTTCCTGCCACTTCCCAGTGAATCACAAGCTGCCATCTCCCTGACACCCAATTCGACGTGCAAACTTCAGGTCTCTTTCCAGATAAAGTGCCGTATTTATTGCAGTATTTATGTATTTCTTAACCACCCAACAGGTATAAAAACTCCTACCATTTTGATTACATTCCTATCCTTTTTAATAAAAATGTATCATTGGCAAAGTGAGTGTTATGCTCCTAACCCCATTTTTCCTGTAAGCTGTACAGTTTTGCACTGTGTGGACATATTTAGGAATCCATAAGTTGTATTACAGAAGTAATGTGGTTATCAAAATATTAAACAAGGCTGTGATATAATAATATGCACCCTTTTTTAAGTTTTAAGTAATCTCTACACCCCATGAGGGGCTCGAACTCATGACCCCAAGATCAAGAGTTGCACTCCACCGACTCAGCTAACCATGTGCCCCTTGCACTTTTTTTTTTTTTTAAAGATTTTATTTATTTGAGAGAGAGATTAGCATGAGCAAGGAGGAGAGGGAGAAGCAGGCTCCCCGCTGAGCAGGGAGCCGACGTGGGACTCAATCCCGGGACCCTGGGATCATGACCTGAGCCGAAGGCAGACAGAATCTTAATAGACTGAGCCACCCAGACGCCCCTGTACCCTTCTTTTTTTTTTTTTTTTAAGATTTTATTTATTTATTTGAGAGACAGAGAGAGAGAGAGCATGAGCTGGGGGAGTGGCAGAGGGAGAAGCAGACTCCCCGCAGAGCAGGGAGCCTGACACGGGGCTCGATCCCAGGACCCTGAGATCATGACCCAAGCGTAAGGCAGACGCTTTAACCAACTGAGCCACCCAGGTGCCTCTGTACTCTTCTTTATTAAAGCATTAAATAATAAGATCTAGCAGCAGGTCTACTATTCCATAATTCTGAGGTAGTGCTGAGTTATAAAGGATATTTCAAGATATCTGCAATAACTGTAATGTGATATGAAACCATCTATGATCTCTACTAGGGACAAAGTCACAGGCTTTACATACTACTGTGGCTTGTTTCCTATATTCATAATTAAAGGAAATGCTAAATTTCAATTAGAGGTTAGTTAAAATAAGCTTATGTGTGATTTCTATTCCCAAAGTTTATGGATCCCCCAAATTCTATTCAACAAACTGATTAAAAATCTCTGCCCAAAAAATCCATAGAGGAAAAAAAAGTAGATTAACAGTTGCCAGGGGCTAGGGGAGAGGGAATGGGGAATGACTGCTAAAAGGTACAGGGTTTCTTCTGGGATGATGAAAATGTTCTAAAATTGGATTAGGGTGACGGTTACACAACTCTGTAAATATACTAAAACTACTGGATTGTACACTTCACATGGAAGAACATTATGTTATGTACATTATATCTCAATAAAGCTGTTTAAAATAAAAACCCTTATGAATACTTAAAAACATTTTCTGCACCAAAGTAAATAAATTGCTTCACTAATGCTTTAAAGAGTTTGTCAAGAAAAAAAAAAATCTTCCCAGAAAGCACCACAAAGTCCATCAGGGTTTTTCCACTTTGAAAAGCTCATATGGCATACATGGTATATATACTTTCAAAAATCACTATTTTGGGGGCCCATTATTCAAAGGTAATCTTTGAAACTATATCGAAGCTCAAGGCAATGAGCGTGTTGATTCAAAATGGTTAATGTTCTTGGGGCGCCTGGCTGCCTCAGTTGGTGGAGTGTGCAACTCTTGATCTCGGGAGTTGTAAGTTCGAGACCCACGTTGGGTGTAGAGATTACTTAAAAATAAAATCTTCAAAAAAAAAAAAAATAAAACGGTTAATGTTCTAGTTTCAGATCATCTGTGTCACATGGAAACAGTGCCATGGAACTCTGAATCTAATAAAATACCAATATGATGGAGAGCCAAGCAAGCAATACCCCCACCAGAGAGCATTTCATCCAACAAGACAAGAATGTCCACTCTCACTTTTCTATTCAGCATTGATATGGAGGTCTTAGTCAGAGCAATAAGGTAAGAAAAAGACATAACCTAAAGATTAGAAAAAGAAATTCTTTATTTACAAATGACATGATTGTCTATGTAGAAAATCCTAAGAATCTACAGAAAACCTACCAGAATAGGTGAATTTAGTTAAGAACAATTTACAAAAGTCAACTGCAGTCCTTCATACCATCAACAGACAATTAGAAAGTGAAATTTAAAGTATCATGTATAATAGCATCAATAAACAAAATAGGAATAAAATTAACGAAAGATATACAAGACACCTATGAAAACTACAAAATATGGTTAAGAGAAATGAAGAAAGACCTAAATAAATGGAGATATATACTCTGTTCACAAATGTCAATTCTTGAGCGCGTGGGTGGCTCAGTCGGTTAACTGTCTATCCTCGGCTCAGGTCATGATCCCAGGGTCCTGGGATCGAGCCCCGCATCAGGCTCCCTGCTCAGCAGGGAGTCTGCCTCTCCCTCTGCCGCTCCCCCTGCTTGTGCTCTCTGTCTCTTGAATAAATAAATAAAACCTTAAAAAAAAATGTCAATTCTTCCCAAAGTTATCTATAAATTCAATGAAATCAGAATATCAGAGTGTATTTTTATAAAAATTGACAGGTTGGCTCTAAAACTGCTATGGACCTGCAAAATATCTAGGAGAGACAAAGCAATTTTGCAAAAAAGAACAAAGTAGAGCACGTATACTACTTGATTTCAAGACTTTCTACAGAGTTACATAATCAGTACAATGTGGTCTAAGGAGAACAACCAGATCAATAGAACTGATCAGAGAGTCCAAAAATAGACCCTTGTACATACAGTCAACTGATTTTCAACAAAGTTGCCAAAAGTAATTCAATGAGAAAGGACAGTCTTTTCAACAAATGGTGCTGGAACTGGATATCTATGTGAAGAAAAATGAACCTGAGCCTTACTTCATACCTCCTGCAAAAATTAAACTGAGATAGGGGCACCTGGGTGGCTCAGTCGTTAAGCGTCTGCCTTAGGCTCAGGTCATGATCCCAGGGTCCTGGGATCAAGCCCCGCATGGGGCTCCCTGCTCTGCGGGAAGCCTGCCTCTCCCTCTCCCACTCCCCCTGCTTTTGTTCCCTCTCTCGCTGTGTCTCTCTCTGTCAAATAAATAAATAAAATCTTAAAAAAAAAAAAATTAAACTGAGATAAACCATAAACCTAAACAGAAATTTAAAACTTTCAGGAGGAGAAAATATTCACACCCTTGGGGCAGATTTCTCAGGATACAAAGAGCACCATTTGAAAAAAATTGATAAACTGGACTTCATCAAAATTTTACCTTTCTGCTCTTCAGAAGACACTTAAGAAAATAAAAAGGTAAACCACAAACTGGGAGAAAATATTCATGATATATCTGACAAAATACAAGGCCGTGTGTGCAGACTATGTTAAGAACTCTTACAATTCAGTAGCAAAGGAAACAATTCAAACTTAAAATGGGTAGAAGGCTTGAACAGACACCTCACGAGAGAAGATACCTGAAGAGCCAATGAGGATGTGAAAAGATGCACATCATCAGGTTATCAGGAAAATACAACTGAAGCAGGAACCAGATGCCACTTCACATTTACTAGGACGGCTAACTAAAATCAAGCTGACAAAACCAAGTGTTGGCAAGGATGCAGAGACCCTGGAACTTGCACACACTGCTGGCAGGGACGTAAAACCACCTTGAAAAACAGTATGGTGGCTTATTAAAAAGTTAAACATATGACTGTCCTATAACTAGTGATTCTACTTCTAGGTATTTGCCTTAGAGCAATAAAAACATGTCCATTTAAAAAAGGCTTATATAGGGTGGCTCAGTCAGTTAAGCGGCTGCCTTCGGCTCAGGTCATGATCTCAGGGTCCTGGGATGGAGCCCCACACTGAGCTCCCTGCTCTGCGGGGAGTCTGCTTCTTCCTCTCCCTCTGCCCCTCCCCCCACCCCGCTTTTGCTCGCTCTCTCTCAAATAAATAAAATCTTTAAAAAAAAAAGGCTTATAGGGCGCCTGGGTGGCTCAGTTGGTTAAACGACTGCCTTCGGCTCAGGTCATGATCCTGGAGTCCCAGGATCGAGTCCCGCACTGGGCTCCCTGCTCAGTGGGGAGTCTGCTTCTCCCTCTGACCCTCCCCCCCTCATGCTCTATCTCATTCTCTCTCTCAAATAAATAAATAAAATCTTTTAAATAAATAAATAAAAAGGCTTATATAAAAATGTTCATAGCAACTTTATTTGTAATAGCCCCAAACTGGAAACAACGCAAATGTCCCATCAACAGGTGAATAGACAAACTGTGGTCTATTCATAAAACAGAATACTAATCAGCAATAAAAAGGAGTGAGGTACCAACATATACGACGACATGGAGGAATCTCAAAATAATTCTACTGAAAGAAGCCAGACAAAGACTACATACTGTATGACTGCATTTACAGTAAGTTATAGAACAGGCAAAAGTATTCTCTCATGATAAAAATCAGATCGGTAGTTCCCTGGGGTGGGCGTAAGGGAGTGGTCCAGTCCAAAGAACATGGAGAAACTTTCTGGGGTGATGGAAATGTTCTATATCTTCACTGGGATATCGGTTACATGAGCATATATACGTTTATCTAAACTTACTGAACTAGTGATCTGTACTAGTTTTCTTTCTTTCTTTCTCTCTCTCTTTCTTTCTTTGAGAGAGAGAGAACTCGAGCTGGGAGGAGGAACAGAGAGAGAAGCAGACTCCCCACTGAGCAGGGAGCCTGACTCGGGACTCAATCCCAGGACCCTGAGATCATGACCTGAACTGAAGGCAGACGCTTAACTGAGCCAGCCAGGTATCCCATGGACTAGTTTTCATTAAAGAATGAGTATATATGCATTAAAGGCTACAAACAATTGATTTTAAAAGAAGTATTTCAGTGTTCTTACAGACCTTTTTTATTTTAGTTTTTCAGTCAGGGATACAAAAAAGTTTAATTTGATGGCTTTCAAGTTATCTTTATGCACACAGCACACCCAAGTAATGTACCTGGTCTCTTAAATTTAAAGCATCAGTTCCAAGCTCTTACTTTACAGATTAGGAAAATGGAGCCCAAGTATCCTGATTTCAAGGTCAATGTTCTTTTCACTATTTATGTTAAGGCTATAAAATCCACAAAGCAACTTACATCACTGCTATTGAAATGTTACTATGCTCAGAAAAAGGAATTAAAATTAACTTGTAAAACACTCCCTGAAGGAATGACAGATTTAGAATGACTATTTTGCAATTCCTAATGAAATAATAGATCTAGGGACACCTGGGTGGCTCAGTCAATTAAGCATATGCCTTCAGATCCGGTTATGATCTCAGGGTCCTGGGACCGAGCCCTGCATCTGGCTCCCTGCTCAGCGGAGAGCCTGCTTCTCCCTCTCTCTCTGCCCCCCTCCCTGTTCTCGCTTTATCTCAAATAAATAAAAAATTAAAAAAAAAATTTTTTTAAATAAAGAAATAATAGATCTGAGTAATAATAATCAAAGAATGCTAAAATCATTAAGCGAACTTTATGATAATAAAAGCTCAGGCTGACAAACTCTTGAATTTGCGATCAAGCTTTACATCCTCAAGTAGCACAACCAGATATTAGGATCTTCCTGGTATGACGGAATACGCAGCAGATGGCATCATCAGTGAAGGAGTGATGCCAAAGCAAACAAAAACCCCAAACTGATCCCAAGTCTAATCAAGTCACTAGATCTAAATACCAGTTCCTAGGAATCATGGAGGATAGGGGAATGTGTTAAGTAACAGTGAGGACAGTTAGCAAGACCCAGAATGTGGGAAATGCTACAGGACAAATGACCCAATGTTTCTTCCACAAATTAATGGTATTAAAAAAATGAAGAAGGAGGGGGCGCCTGGGTGGCTCAGTCGTTAAGCGTCTGCCTTTGGCTCGGGTCATGATCCCAAGGCCCTGGGATCGAGCCCCGCATCGAGCTCTCTGCTCAGCGGGAAGCCTGCTTCTTCTCCCTCTCCCACTCCCCCTGCTTGTGTTCCCTCTCTCGCTGTGTCTCTCTCTGTCAAATAAATAGAAAATCTTAAAAAAAAAAAAATGAAGGAGAAGAAAAAGGAGGAAGTAAGAAGGAAGATGGGGAAGGACCTGTCAGTGATTAAGACTTTACTATTTTTTCAAGTTTATTATTTTTTTTTACTAATCTTACTACACCCAATGTGGGGCTCGACCCGAGATCAAGAGTTACATGCTCAGGGGACGGGGGTGGGAGGATGGGTTAGCCTGGTGGTGGGTACTGAGGAGGGCACGTTCTGCATGGAGCACTGGGTGTTATGCACAAACAATGAATCATGGAACACTTCATCTAAAACTAATGATGTAATGTATGGGGATTAACATAAGAATAAAAAAAAATAAAAAAAAAATTAAAAAAAAAAGAGTTACATGCTCTTCTGACTGAGCCAGCCAGGTGCCCCTTAAAAGATACTTTATTATTTTTTTAAGATTTTATTTATTTATTTGAGAGAAAGAGAGTGCATGAGAGAGAGCACAAGCAGGGGGAAGGGGCAGAGGAGAGGGAGAAGCAGGCTCCCCACCAAACAGGGAGCAGATGCCCAACCAACTGAGCCACCCAGGTGCCCTGTAATATTCTACTTCTGTATTTGAAATTTTCTATAGTAAAACGTATATTTTTTATATCCCCAAGAATTTATATTCATAAACCCAGGCAATCAGGAAGAGGAAGTTTGGGTGCAGTGACATTTGAGTGTGATTTTTCCCTCATCTTTAAAACCAGTGTGCTACCTCTCTGCCTCAGAGACATAAAGGAACTTCCCTTCTAATAGAAAGGGATGCCCGACCAGTGATATTTGCAAATGAGTACTCAGTGGAATATTCAGATACACAGATGGGGTCAAAAGAAAAGTAACCACATACGTTTCTGGCATTGCTGCTGAGATTCTCAGAGCTGATGGGGAGCAGAGTACTCAGCTCCAGGTCTGTAACCATCTGGCGAGACTCTGCCAGCAAACGCTGAAGCTTGCTTGTGGGCGAAAAGTCATCCTGGGAAAACAACACAATGTAAGCATTCAAGAAATCAGGAAGCATTTTTAAATGTTTATAGTTACAAGTACAATGTTATAAACACAAATGTTAACTACCCATTAATATTTCTCTGACTTTACATATTACATATCAAAGCAGGACATTAAATACTAGAATAACCAAACTCCATTTATTTCTTAGAACCTACTTAGCTAGGGGCGCGTGGGTGGCTCAGTTGGTTAACTGTCTGACTCTTGGTTTTGGCTCAGGTCCTGATCTCAGGGTCATGAGATCGAGCCCCAAGTCGGGCACTGCGCTCCGCACAGAGTCCGCTTCAGATTCTCTTTCCCTCTCCTCTCCCAGTTGTGCACAATCTCTCGCTAACAAATAAATCTTAAAAAAATTTTAAAAAGTACCTACTTGGCTAAATAATTTGATTTCAACAGAAATTACAACGAATTAAGTAACATCTATGTGATAAAAAGAATTATAGGCTAGGGTGCCTGGCTGCCTCAGTAAGTAGAGCATGCAACTCTTGATCTTGGGGTTGTGAGTTCGAGCCCCACACTGGTGTAAAGATTAAAGATAAAATCTTAAAAAAAAAAAAAAAAAGAATCCTAGGCATTGTTTAGCTCTCCTAAATCCACTTTCTAAAGCCATAATTAGCATGCTAATTAGTATTAGCCAAAATACTTGCAAAATGTAGCTTTAACACTAAAGGCTTGTAAGCTTTTTAAAATACGTGGATATGTGCCTTAGTTTGTTCTTGTTTAATTTTCAACTTTGGGACCTGAAGTTTTAGCATGACAACAATTCTCAAAAGTACCTAGACTAATTTTTTCATTAAGGAAAGTTAATTCTGGGCGCCTGGGTGGCTCAGTCGGTTAGGTGTCTGCCTTTGGCTCAGGTCATGATCCTGGAGTCCTGGGATCGAGCCCCATGTCAGGGCTCTCTGCTCAGCAGGGAGTCTCTGCCTCTCCCTCAGCTCCTTCTCTCTCTCACTCTCTCTCTAATAAATAAATAAAATCTTAAAAAAAATAAATTTAGGGAAAGTTAATTCTAGGGGCACCTGGGTGACTCAGTCAGTTAAGCATCCGATTCTTGATCCAGGCTCAGGTCTTGATCTTGGGGTTGTGAGTTCAAGCCCTGCACTGGGCTCCAGTCAATTCTAATTTTCCAGGAACAAAAATGATCACTAGTGACCTGGATCTAGAAGATATGCGTGTGCACGCGTGCATACACACAGACACACAGGCACAAACCTAAATATGTATGTGTATATGGACTACATAAGCATGCAATGTCATATATTGCCTCAGAAAAATAGGTACAAACATTGAAAAAAAGGTCTCATGAAAGCTAAAAAAGATAGTAGCTAATACCTGAAACCATACCCACAATGAACAGGGATCCTATTCATCAAAACCTATGCTCCTTTGGAATTCCTTCCTCTTGAGTCCCTCCTCTCATTCTCAAGCAACATTGATCTGTTTTCTCTCACCAGAGACTAGTTTGCATTTTCTGGAATTTTATATAAACACTTTCATACTTTTGTCTGTCTGGCGTCTTTCATTCAGCAGTAATTATCTCGAGATTCACCCATGTTACGTATGTGTAAGGAGTTTATTCGAGAAGTACTCCATTGCATGGATACACCACAGTTTGTCTCTTTACCTATTGATGTGTATTTGGGTTGTTTCCAGTTTTCCAGCTAATATGAATAAGCTGCTTTAAATATTCACATGCAAGTCCCTGTGTGGACATGTTTCCATTTCCCTAGGAGTGGAATAGCTGGGTCATATGATAGGTGTATATTTAACTTTTTAAGAAATTATCGACGTGTTTTCCCAAATGAATTTCCCCACCACCAGTGAAAGTCTGTGTTGCTCCAGATTCTAGTCAACACTTGGTAGAGTCGATTTTTAACAAAGAGAACTAACACTCATCAGATACCCGTTAGGGGCTAGGCCCCGTAGTATCACATTTAGACCAAGCAACTGTAATGTTATTATTGCATCTTTGCACATAAGAAACTGAGGCTCAAAGAAAGTAAATAATTTTACTCAGGTCATTGAGCTAAGACAAAGCAAAACAAAGATCTGAACTCAGATCAATTTCAAAGCCCATTATCTTCCCCCCAAATAACACCAAAAGTAATTAAGTTCACTTGAACTTATTTTCTCTGTGAAAGAGCTGCAATGAAGATCCCATTTATGGTGAAGATACTGACTGGCTCATCCATAATAGTGACAATGTAGTAACAACCTCACTGACCATCAGGAGGAGTGTATTCAAATCAATGGACTACACATCAATCAAAAATCAAAATGAAGAGACTAAGTCTTCAAGTATGGGCATGGATAAATGTCACAAAATATTCACAAAGTTGGAAAAAATCATATTGCAAAAGGATAAAGACAGTGTTTTACCACTGATGTACATTTTATTTTATTTTTAAATATTTTATTTATTCGACAGAGAGAGCAAGAGAGCACAAGTAGGGGGAGCAGCAGAGAGAGAGGGAGAAGCAGGCTCCCCGCTGAGCAGGGAGCCTGACAATGTGGGACTTGATCCCAGGACCCCGAGATCATGACCTGAGCCAACAGCAGACGCCTAACCAACTGAGCCACCCAGGCGCCCTTATTATTATTTTTTTTAGATTTATTTAAGAGAGAGAGCACATGTGAGTGTGCAAGAGCAGGGGGAGGGGCAGAAGGAAAGAATCTCAGACTCCCCCGCTGAGTGTGGGGCTCAATCCCAGGACCCTGAGATCACGACGTGAGCCAAAATCAAGACTGGGGTGCTTAACTGACTGAGCCACCCAGGCGCCCCCATTTATGTACATTTTAAACATAAAACAACATTATGTAGTGCTTAAATATATATTTTTACATAGGTAAAAGTGTAAGAACAAGCATGAATGCAACTTCAGGATAGTGATTAACTGGTGGGGGGGCTGGGGCATGGGGAGAATGGTGCATGGGACTCACACTTTATCTGTAACATTTTATTTCTCCAACAAGAAAAATAAAGCAAATATGGCAAATGTAAACATGTTAAATCTGAATGTAGGTGCACACTGCTAGTTATAGCCTTCAATATATATATACATGTATGTATATATATATCTACCAATCACCTGGAGGGCCTGAGGGACATTTTAACTAGACTTAACCTATAGGAGAATATTTTAAGGAAATTCTGACTTCGGTTAAATGACGTAATTAAAATAAAAAAACTGAAGAATGACCAAAATTAAGCTCACTAAAAGCAGTACTACAGAAGAATTAAAAGTATGTTGGGGAGAAGTTTTGCTTGAATAAACTGGGTATTTCTAAGCAAAACACAAACCTTGTCAGTGGATAATGGTGCCTCTTTGTTTAATAACAAAATCTTAGGTGAGTTCTTTGTATCAGAAGAGGGCTCTGTCTCTATTAATTTCTCATCCTCTCTTGTGGCAGATTTTGAAGAACCCAAACAGTGGGAATGCTGGATGGCAATTAGCTCACTATAAATAATAAAACCAAACAGAAACAGACAACTTTATTAAAACAGTATCAAACATATTATCACCCATAGTCTTATACTTAAAAGTATCTCAACAGGACCCCCCCCCCAAAAAAGTTGTTTTTCTTTTTAATGAAGAAGCTCAAGTTTGAGTAGAACATTATAGATTTGAATGGAATACTTGAGTGGAATATTATAAATTAATGCATATACTCTGCAGTAAGAATTAAATCAAAATTTCTTAGTGCAAGGGTTAACAACAGAACAGAGAATTTCCCTCCCCCTTCCAAAAACAAGAAAACAAAAAAAGAAGGTTCAAGGGACGGGATCATCCAAAAGGGAGGAAAAAACTTGTGAAAATTTTGGGTTTTTGGTTTCTGAAGTTGATTTTTGTTAATGGTTTTTAAAAGTCCTTTTGTGAAAGTAGAACAGCATTGTCAGCTATTAATTCTTTTGTAAGTCCTCAGTATTAGAGAAGAGACACATGCAGCCACGCGTCTGGTATGTTCTTAAAGTGTGGGCTCAGAGCGGAGTGAACTGCAAAAGCTGTTCTGGAACAGACCAGAGGCACTGGAGCCTCCTCCTCCCACGTTCCCCGCACCTGAAGGAGAACAGGCTGCCGCGGCTTCTCCCTCTACAGCTAGAGCCCTATTTGCCATACGGAATGGTGGTCTGATAATAGAGCAGGTACACAGTAAGTTCTTATAATCTAAGGAAAACTAGGAAAACATAATTATCTTTTCTGTTTAATCACGTGTTTGGCATGTGCCGTCTCGGCATGCACCTCTGCCCACAGCACAGGTCGTTTGGGTTATTTCAAGCCAGGGAGGTCAAAAGGGTCTTGAAACAAAACTCCAAATTTATTTATTTATTTATTTATTTATTTATTTTAATGTTTTTTTTATTTATTTATTCATGAGAGTCAGAGAGAGAGAGAGAGGCAGAGGCAGAGGCAGAGGGAGAAGCAGGCTCCCCGCCTAGCAGGGAGCCCGATGCGGGACTTGATCCCAGGACCCCGGGATCGTGACCTGAGCTGAAGGCAGACGCTTAACCATCTGAGCCACCCAGGCACCCAAAACTCCAAATTTAAATTTGAATTTCTTTCCTATGTTAAATTTTTTTTTTTTTTTAAAGATTTTATTTATTTGAGAGAGAGAATGAGAGAGACAGAGAGCACATGAGAGGGGGGAGGGTCAGAGGCAGAAGCAGGCTCCCTGCCGAGCAGGGAGCCCGATGCGGGACTCGATCCTGGGACTCCAGGATCATGACCTGAGCTGAAGGCAGTCGCTTAACCAACTGAGCCACCCAGGCGCCCTCCTATGTTAAATTTAAGATAGGTCCAATATGCTCTTAAAACTAACATAAAGTTTTCCCTTAATATATGTGTGTTGTTTGTTCATTAGTGAACAATGTGCAGCTGTGCCCTATTGATACTTGCAATTATTTTTTTTTAAGATTTTATTTATTTAATTGACAGAGAGAGAGAGAGACAGCGAGAGAGGAAACACAAGCAGGGGGAGTGGGAGAGGGAGAAGCAGGCTTCCCGCGGAGCAGGGAGCCCGACACGGGCCTCGATCCCAGGACCCTGGGATCGTGACCTGAGCCGAAGGCAGACGCTTAACGACTGAGCCACCCAGGCGCCCCGATACTTGCAATTGTTTAAAGAAAATCTTTAATATGAATAGATAACATTTAGTGGGACAACCATTTTTTTTAAAGTTCAGAACTGACAGAATAACTATCTGTATGATTTTTAAATGACTCAGGCTCCTCAAAGGGCCAAAGAAAAATCCAAATAATGAAAATACCAGAAAGAAATTTTTATCATAAGTCCTAGGAAAGTCAGTGTGATGATTAAAATAAGGCTCTCAATATAGCAACTTTGTCCTTTCTGTAATTTAAGATCCAAGGGCTAGCTTTTATTTAAAAATAGCAAATATTATTATAGCGCCCCTCAACCACAAGAGTTAGCAATTCTAACAATAAGACGAGACTGAATAATGCAGCATATGCTAATAACTAATCCATTTTCTCCTCTTAAAAAAACTATTAACTTTTACCAGCTTGTTACGTAAAAAAATTTTTTTTCTTGCATGATTTTAAAAAATAAGAAAGTTTGGGGGGGGCGCCTGGGTGGCTCAATCAGTTAGGCATCTGCCTTCGGCTCAAATCATGGTCCCAGGGTCCTGGGATCAAGCCCCACATCCGGCTCCATGCTCAGCGGGGAGCCTGATTCTCCCTCTCCCATTCCCCCTGCTTGTGCTGTCAGATAAATAAATAAAATCTTAAAAAAAAAAAAAAAAGGAAAGAAAGTTTGGGAAATGTAAAGTGAACAGAAAGGCAGAAGCAGTTGGATATGTAAATATGCCATTGGGGTGGGGAGGTGGCCAGCAAAATTCTTATCAGGGGTCTAGGGAGTGTGATCTCTGCATAGACAGCTTATCAATTCACACTGGATCCAGGGGTGAGGAATGCCCCAGAGCAGCATTCTACTCTGTAAAGTGACCCCACTGTTAGTTTTTTTAAAAAAACTTATTTGCCCAACTCATGACAACTGGCTTTGTTTTCAAACAAAACCTTTGCCTCAGAAGCTGTCCTAGGTACAAACTCTTCACTGGAATCTAATATGGTCTCCGCACAATCGAAAACTCAACAGCCTACGTGCTGATAAAGAGAGTACCGGGTCTGCCTCAGACACGACTTGTGTTCGCAAACACTGCTCTCCACGGAGCAGCAAGCACGCGGAGGCTACTGCAGCCCCTTCCATTTCCCAGCATCGGTGTCGCCCAGTACGAAATGTTACTAACCTCGTGGCGGAGTTGTATTTCCTTCCACCGGCACTTTCTGAACAAGTACACACAGATTTATGGCGAACAATTCTTTGCACTTTAGAAGGCTTGAAAATGCTCATCCACTCCATGTCAGACATGTGGCCTGGTGCTTCAATGATGAAGTTACTCGGGTGGCAGCACTTGGATTCATACATGTCACTCTCCCCAAGACAGGTTTCATTTTTATGGCAACAGGAGACTCCAGACCTTTCTATGTCATCCTGACTTTCAACATCCAGCTTTTCTGGTTGTCTGGAACCAGAACAGCTGGCCAGGCCCAGGTACACATTGACATCATGCCACTGTTTCTCATCAGATAACGAGGTGGATGTTTCAGAGAGTTGTTTCTCTTCATTCTGAATCCCGATCCCATTACCTTTTGGTGACTTTGCATGGATCTTGCACAATGTACTTTTGTTTTCTGATTCGATCTGCATTTTTCCTCCCAGAGACCAAGACTTTTGCTTCTCCAGTACGTCTTTTGTAAACAGAGATGAGATAGCAATTACACCTTTTTCCCCAAATGAAGTATTACCCTGTCGTTTCTTCTCTTTGCACAGATCACAAGGGCTCCTGTCTGACCGATTTTGCTGAATCAACGTGGTCTCAAATTTTGGATCTTTAACCAATGACTTCTGATTTTTCTCCCTCTTAATATCGACTTTTGGGCGGTGATTCTCAAGGTCTGACAAACACATGTCTCTGCTGTGGTGGCATTACAAAAAACAGAAGTTATAAGATACACTTGATACTGTCACTTTAGATATTTCACCTAAAGCTTATTCGTTGAGCTAAATCCTATTAAGACCCATCTGTCTGAAATGAAAACATAAGGGAGAATGTGTATTCTTTCTTCAGAGCCTGATTTCAGCCCAACTTTAACGAAGTCTCTCTGACCAGCAAGCCCACATGCTCACTTTCCCCTTCCCATCCTCAACTCCCACCGTGCTTACTGCCAATACCGCAGTCCTCGTTTTACTGTGTGTATGATCTACTTAATCAGGCAGCGAACTTCCTATTATAACTATATTGTTCACTCACTCTCATGCACATATCCTGTCTTTCAATAGACTCCTAAGTTTCTTAATATGTAGAGGCATTTTTAATCCTCCTGGCACTTTAGGATAGCCTTTCCCAAACATTAAGTGTTCTGTAAATACTTGATTGATCTGTTATTTCCTCTTCCTAATTCTGTTAGTTTCACAGTAAACAGAGGTAAAGCCAGGACTGAAAGGGGACAGAGACTCAAGGAACAGAGACACAGTGGGAAGATACAGCATTCACGGCCATCCCAGTTATCTGCTGGATATTTATATGGCGACATACTGAAAGCTGGTCTAAAGTAAGAATGACAGGTGTGCATAAAATGAAAATATATACAAACATGATAAACCTTTTCATAAACTGTCTTCAGGTATTTGGACATGGAGAGTTCGGAGCCCTCAGAAAACTCAACCCCCACCTCCTGGAAGAGCACAGGCCATTCCACACTCTTAAAGAACAGCCTCACTCATCTAGCCCAAGTGTCTCCCAGGGGCAACCAAGTACAGAGAAGGGAATAGCCAATACGGTAGGGGCTTTGGCCTGTGAGAGCACTCCGGGCCGGTGTGGTGTGAACCAGCAGTGGCAGCAGCCAGGGCACAAAGCAAGAGTGTAACACCCCCAGCAGAAGGCCTGGAAAGAAAAGCAAAGCCGGCACAGCAGTCACTCTGTGTGTAGCAAGAGCTGCTCCTTCCAACGGTTCCTGCAACTACTAACTGCCAGGCCAAGGAGCCGCACGGTCACACCTGGTGGCCAGGAACTTCCCTAATTCCTGTTCCCATTCATGACTCCTTGTCACACTTCTGTGTGGAAAAGTAGACTAAATTTAACTGTGGGACAGTTATATGCCTATTAAATTAAACCACACCTCATATATTTATATTTTAACTTTACAAAACCAATTTAGTTCACACACTGATTATAGGTACGAAAAGGTGTCTCCTTCTATTAACAAGGAAAATCCAGCTAAAAGCAGAGATCACCCTCAGCTAGCTGAACAACTACTACAGTTATTTATACCATTCGTTCGTGTTTTTTTCTTTTAGGCAACTACCATATCCTATGTATCTTTATTTCCCCATTCCCAGCCCAGTGAGTGCTAAACACTAAACTCTGAGTCCGCATGAAAGAGTAAATGACTCACCTCTGGTTTCTACTTGAGCTCAAAGTCTTATACACAACAGACACACAAATAAGGCTAATGAATTTCTTTTACCAAGTGGCTAAATCAGGATCAGGCCTAAAATTCTAAGATCAGGTCTCATTACAACCCAGGATTATAACAACAATTACTAGCTCATATTTATTGACTCCCTACCATATAGGAAATGATAGTAGATACCGGCCCATAGTAAGTACTTCATAAATAGACTGAATGATAAAATAAAATACAAGATCATACTAATAGCATCTTGCTAAGATTACCTGGACTCCAGAACCTTTGATTCCTCCATCTTTGAGTCATATATCTGTATTAATTCCTGAGAATTTTCCACATTAAAATTAAGAAACTGCAGATCACTCTGTTGTTTTACATAAATCTGCCGTAGATATTGATAAATCAATAAGATGTGACAACAAAACTATAATGAGCCAACATTCCAATGCTAAAACAGATCAGTGATAGAGAAATATGCTAAATATGTTTGCTTTTATTTTTCCTATGTTAGCACTCAGATTTGTTAGTATAACTAGTTTCCAAACCTTTCATTACCATAAGCAAGATCCTATCAGCTCTGCTAAATATGACATACCTTTAATGTAGTTAGGATTCCAAAAGCACCATAAACAAAAATCGACAGACACACACTTTTCCACATTTGATGTTTGTTTATAAATGCTTCCCAAATAGTAAGAACAGTATAACTGGGGACATACCTGTCTCAGATTATGCAGTTCTGCATTTGTACGTTCTTGCTTTGACTTTGCAATATCAAGTAACTCATCTTTCCTTTTTTCTCTCTCTGCTATTTAAGAACAAATATTATTAAAATATTTTTCATCAGCCATATCAACACAAACCTTTTCATTTCCAAAAATTTAGTGTTCCAGTAACTTGTTTTCCCCTTGTTCCTGAACTTAAAATTTGCAAAATGCATGGCTGGGAAGAGCTTTAATCTGTGATTCGGACTAGATCGTTCACCAAATCTGAAAATTTTCACAATATAATTAATGGTGAGTCAAAAAAGGATTCAGAATTGTATCAACTGTATGATCAAATCACACTGTATGTTTGTATACACAAACACACAGGAAAAGTCTGAGAGCAAATACACATAAGTATTTAAAAAAGCTTTTTTGGATGGGAGGATTAATGACAATTGTTTTCCTCTCTGTTTTTAAGGCGGGGGGCATGACAAAATACATATTACTTTTTAAATTTTTTTCACATTACATGAGTAACTTATGAATGCATTTGCATTGTAAAAACCCAAACAACATATTACCTCTATCAACAGAAAAAAAAATTAACATTACAAGGTATAAAAAAATGAATCATGATTTTTACCAGTATGCAAGTGAGTCTGATACAATCTCACAATCAGGCCCTTCCTATATATTGTCACTGACCAAAGACCAAAGATACTTGTGTTTATGAAGTGCCCGCATAGCAGATAAACTTGCCCAGCATTCCTTTAAAGATTTTCTACTTCTTGGGTGCCTGGGTGGCTCAGCTGGTTAAGCAACTGCCTTCAACTCAGGTCGTGATCCTGGAGTCCAAGGATCGAGTCCCACATCGGGCTCCCCGCTCAGTGGGGAGTCTGCTTCTCCCTCCGACCCTCCCCCCTCTCATGCTCTCTCAAATAAATACATAAAATCTTTAAAAAAAAAAAAAAAGATCTTCTACTTCTTGAAAACTCTTCACCTGATAGGTAATTAAGATTCCGAATTCTCTTGAATACACATAGTTATATACTCAATTTTTCTCAGTGCAAAAAGACAGCAAAGAGATAATTTTTTTTTTTTTAATCTTCATTATTTTACAAAGACCATCAACACTTTGCTGAAACATGGACACGCCACTAACTAGAGTTAGGGCACAAGAAAGCCATATTCTAAAAACAGTTTCAGAACTTGGTAAATGAGGGGCACCAGGGTTGCTCAGTTGTTAAGCGTCTGCCTTCGGCTCAGGTCATGATCCCAGTGTCCTGGGATCAAGCCCCGCGTCGGGCTCCCTGCTCCGGGGGAAGCCTGCTTCTCCCTCTCCCACTCCCCCTGCTTGTGTTCCTGCTCTCGCTGTGTCTCTCTCTGTCAAATAAATAAATAAAATCTTAAAAAAAAAAAAAAAAGAACTTGGTAAATGAGAACCCAGAGGAGGGAAAGAATCTAAAGTGCTGTACAGGGACGCCTGGGTGGCTCAGTCGTTAAGCTTCTGCCTTCAGCTCAGGTCATGGTCCTGGGGTCCTGGGATTGAGCCCCACATTGTGCTCCCTGCTTGGCAGGAAGCCTGCTTCTCCCTCTCCCACTCCCCACCCCCCTCTCGCTGCGTCTCTCTCTGTCAAATATATGAATAAAATCTTCAAAAAAAAAAATAAATAAAATAAAGTGCTGTACAAGGGCTAATATCAGAAAAAAAACATTAATATTATTCTTTAGGAGAAATAAAGTGATTCACACAGAAGTGAGAAATCAACAATAAATGCTTAAGAAAAACATCAGTATCAGGAGCCTGGGTGGCTCAGTCGTTAAGCGTCTGCCTTCAGCTCAGGTCATGATCCCAGGGTCCTGGGATCGAGTCCCACATCGGGCTCCCGCCTCGGCGGGAAGCCTGCTCTCCCTCTCCCACTCCCGCTGCTTGTGCTCCTGCTTTCGCTATCTCTGTCTCTGCCAAATAAATAAATAGATAAATAGTCTTTAAAAAAAAAAGAAAAAGAAAAACATCAGTATCTTTATAACAAGTTCATGCTAAATGTATAAAATAACCCTCTACATGAATCAATTTTAAGTAAATCTGATGCAATCTAAATAAAAATTTGTATCTATGGTTCTTTCATAAAACACTTTTTTTACAGGTCATTTTCCTCATGGATGAAAAAGGATAAAAATTTTTATTATCACTTCACATATGGACATCGCATAAAACACTTAAGGACAGGGTGCCTGGGTGGCTCAGTTGGTTAAGCGACTGCCTTCGGCTCAGGTCATGATCCTGGAGTTCCAGGATCGAGTCCCGCATCGGGCTCCCTGCTCGGCAGGGAGTCTGCTTCTCTCTCTGAACCTCCCTCCTCTCATGCTCTCTATCTCATTCTCTCTCTCAAATAAATAAATAAATAAATAAATAATCTAAAAAAAAAAAAAAACACTTAAGGACAAAGGCATGCACTTTACTATAGACTGCAACTCCACTGGACCGCTGTTCTGCAGTGTTTGTCCGTGGTCAGGGGACCAAGGAGAGGAAAGAGTGACAGGGGTCTACGCACAGCACCCTCTCTCCTCCCCAACATGGTTCATGCTCAGCCCTTCAAATGCGGGTCTGTAGTATCACCTCGCTTTCAAAGGTAATCCTTGTGCACAAAATCGAAAATGTGAAGACAAGCACAGTGGCCAGGTTTAAACTACTACGTCTTTTCTATTCAAATTTTTTTTTTTTAAAGATTTTTTATTTATTTATTTGACAGAGAGATAGAGAGCACAAGTAGGCAGAGAGGCAGGCAGAGGGAGAGGGAGAAGCAGGCTCTCCACTGAGCAAGGAGCCTGATGCGGGGCTCGATCCCAGGACCCTGGGATCATGACCTGAGCCGAAGGCAGCCGTTTAACCGACTGAGCCACCCAGGCGCCCCCCTCAATTTTGAATTTATTTCTTTGCATTACATGAGTCAATACCATAATGAAAGCATATAAATGTAATGGATTTGCATTATTTATGCAGAATTGCATCTAGCTTATGAATTCGATCATAAGCACAAAGAAAAAAAAATAAAAGGAATCACAGCTACTTTAACAGTAGAAGCAATGCCCACAAGGCATCTGTGACTCTTTCTTGATCTCACTTCCAACCCCTTCTCGTATTAACAGCACTGTGACATGCTGGGTGCAAATCCTAGTGTGTAGAGATACTTGTTTTGAATTCAGTATGGCCCCTAAACAAAAGCCAACTACTTTATTTGGAGTTCAAGGATAATTTGTTTATTTTTTAAAGATTTTATTTTTAAGTAATCTCTACACCCCACGTGGGGCTCAAACTCATGACCCCGAGATCAAGAATCATACACTCCACCCACAGAGCCAGGCAGGCACCCCTCAAGGGTAATTTTAAATATATCTGAATTTTGCCTTAATCCCTGACTTTAGAATAATCTATTATTGCATAGGAAGCAACTCCACTGGAAATATGTTTTCCTAGATGAGATACTTTTCTACATGGCTGGGTTTAGCTGAGAGACCCAAGTGGAGTGGGTCCACCTATTTTCACAAAGTGGTCACAGAAAACAAAGAGGTATTGGACTCCGCTGATCACTGCCTGAGCAAGGAGCCTAAACAAGACAGCACAGGGGAAAGGGGCCTGGAAGTCTGCAGCTGCCACAGTCTGGCCAAGGCTCTGCCTTTTACGGCCTGGGAGAACTGAGGCAATCACTCAATCCCATGAGGCCTCATTTACAGGACCGTCAGGACCCCAGAAATGTGAACTGGTATCCTCACTTTAATTGCAAACTTCTTATAAGCAGTATGTACAAACAAATGAAACATGTCTCTAAGCTTATGTGAAGAACTTCATCTTCAATGAGAGGGAAAAAGTTCTGAACTTAACATAAAAGTGTAATTTTAAGACATCTTCCAGCTTCAAATAAAATATGTACATTTTTAGCCAGAGCACCTGGCAGCATATTATCATGTTAAGCCTTTTAAAATTATTTTTAGGCTTAATTCACTTTTATAATTTAAACATACAAAAACTGTTTTGAGACAGTGGTATGAGTAGAAAAGGTGTTTAAGAAATAAGCTTAGGGGGTGCCTGGGTGGCTCAGTGTTCAACTCTTGGTTTCAGCTTGGGTCATTATCTCATGGGTTGTGGGACTGAGCCCCTCGTGGGGCTCCGATCCCAACAGGGAGTGTGCTTGAAGATTCTCTCCCTCTGCCCCTCCCCTGACTCGTGTGCTCACTCTCTCTCAAATAAATAAATCTTAAAAAAAAAAAAAAGGAAATCAGCTTAGGAAATGACAAAAAAAATATTTCACAGAATGGATTTTTTTTTTTAAGATTTATTTGAGAGAAAGACAGAGAGCGTGACCACAAAAAGGAGGAGCGACAGGGAGAGGGAGAAGCAGGCTCCCTGCAGAGCAGGGAACCTGATGCAGAGCTCGATCCCAGAACCCTGGGATCATGACCTGAGTTGAAGGCAGACGCTTAACCGACTGAGCCACCCAGGCGTCCCAAGCCTAAAAATAAATGGATTTTCTGTGGGCCTAGGAGTTTCTTAGCAACTAGCAGAGTTCCTGGCACACAAAAGATGATCCAAAGATTGTTTGTAAATCAACTGTAAAGCTTCAAATATACATATATATTTTTATATATATTTACATATGTATTTTTATTAATAGATTAACTTTGAGAGAGCAATCCTAGAAATAACAGAAATAGTGACCTCTAATGGTAGAAAACTGTATTTTCCCCATCCTTATCATATGACATGAAAATTAAGAATTCCATTTTATGTGAAAAAATATTAATGCATTTTGCCCTTTAGCTTATAGAAATGTATTCTCCTCCTAGAAGAAAGGGAATTGAGGGTATATATAACTAGACCCCAAAAATGTCAATTTATTTAATTCTGTTTGGAACTTCACCTCCAAGTCTATGATTTTCCTCATACTAAATACAAAGCCTAATAAAATTTGGCTGGCAGGGACAGAGATAAGATCTATACATCAGTGATTCTCAACCAGGAACAGAGAGGGAGAGGTCTGAACTAGTGGAAACTAGTGGGGTGTATAGGGGACGGTGTGGGAGAATGTGGCTGGGGAGATGGAATTTTTTATGTTTATCTGGAGGGGGGCCTAAGGCAAACTACTGATAAATTTGCTATTTTTAATTATGAAAAATTCATCCTTAACATTATCACTTCAGGTTCATGCTGATATAACAAAACACATGTGCATTTTTCCAACTGTAATCACAAGTGATCTATTTGCAAAAATGGAAAATTGCTGAATTCCTAATTTTTACCTAGTATTTGCAAAAGTATAAACATCCTTCCTTCTTCAATTGTATCTCCTCATTTTATAGAAGAGGAAACAGGGTTAACTGGGAGGCATGATGACAACTTTAATATTCCCTGCCTGGTCCCTCCTGGTCCAAGTGTATTTAAAAAGTTACTATTTTGAGAGAGGTGTAATTCCTTTAATCTGTCATAGTTGTACCACAGAAAGTTTAGGCTACAAAGAACTATTCAATCACTTAAATTAATTATCTGTTTTTACCAGTAAAAACCAATTCATCATGCAGGCAACTTTTCTCTTGCTTGAGACGAATGATCTCTTCTCGTTGTTCATTATTTTCTGTTGTCTTTTCATTTAGATCCTCTTCACAAATAGAAGAAAACAAAAGTCCTTGAATAAATACTATTTGCTAGAAGAATATACACTGTGAGTACCTCTCATGCCCTCGGCACCCTTTCCAATTAATGTGAAGTCCCGTCGGAGCTGCAGCCAACATATATCTAAAATCGCTGCATCCCTGGCAATGACCTTCTCAGGCTTCCCTATTCCTGACTGGTCTCTCTACTCAAACCATGCCTCTCCTGCTACAGCCTATTGCCCAGAGAGCAATAAGGGCATTTTTTTTTTGAAGAAGAAGAAGTGGGGCTCAAACTCACAACCCCAAGATCAAGAGTCACATGCTCTTCTGACTCAGCCAGCCAGGCACACCAGGGCAATCTTTTAAAAGTAAAAAATCTGGGGGCGCCTGGGTGGCTCAGTCAGTTAAGTGGCTGCCTTCGGCTCAGGTCATGATCCCAGGGTCCTGGGATCGAGCCCCGCATCGGGCTCCCTGCTCAGCGGGAAGCCTGCTTCTCCCTCTCCCACTCCCTCTACTTGTGTTCCCTCTCTCCTGTCTCTCTCTCTGTCAGATAAATAAATAAAATCTTTAAAAAAAAAAAAGTAAAAAATCTGTGGGGTGCCTGGGTGGCTCAGTCGGTTAAGCGTCTGCCTTCAGCTCAGGTCAGGATCCCAGGGTCTTGGGATTGAGTCCCGCATCGGGCTCTTTGCTCAGTGGGGAGTCTGCTTCTCCCTCTGCCTGCTCCCCCTGCTTGTGCTCTCTCTCTCAGATAAATAAAATCTTAAAAAAAAAAAAAAAAAAGTAAAAGATCTGCTCATGTCACTCTTCTCCTAAAAGCCCTCCTAACTCCCTTAGGATGAAATCCAAATCACTACCCTAAGCCCTGAATGGCCTGGTTTGGCCTATCACTCTCCCCCCTCTTTTGTTCTGTTCCTTGAACATGTCCCAGCCTCAAAACCCACCCAGGGCTTGTGCATTTGCTGTTCCTTCTGCCTGGAAGGCTCTGGGCCCAGATCTTCACATGGCTAGTTCTTCCCACCGTCCAAGCTTCTGCTCAAATGTTCTCCTCAAAGTCACCTTCCCAGTCCACCCAAACTGAGTTGATTCCCCTGTCCATCACCTTGTTGTCCTTTAAAGAGATGACAGAGTCTGTCTCTGCTGTCAAGGGGTGTACAGTGTGATTACGGTTTTAGCTGAAGCTATAAACGTAGACAAAGCGCATGATTTGCCACAAGTCAGGGCATCATAAGATTTTAGAAGGCTGAGTCTTTTAAATTGACCACAATAAACTTTCACAATTTCAACAGCAACTCACTCACACAGGGTGTAGGAGTGTTGAAAATCCTGACTCCATCCTGTTCATGTCCGTGCAATGACCTCCCTCGCGCCTACGTGCTCCAGGGCCTTTGGAGGTTAATGTGTGCCCTGAATGGAATTCGGGAAGGCTTATTCTGATCTTCCCTCTAGTGCACACATGGCACCACTTTAGATGACCACCCTTTGACCTCACCAGAAAGCCCCCTGTTCTATAAAGCTGTGGATTAAGGTCTGGGTGAATTTGTGGAGAGTAGGTATGTAGCACCAAGATCGTGGTCTACCTGATCCCCCCATCAGTAAGTTACCCTGAATAAAACTCCATGTAAATGGTATGAAGTGACTTGCTTTGCTTTTCAGTCTCAGAGTGCCTTCTCAGTCTGGAGGGTACTCTACTGTCCCCTCCTCCACCTTCTAACAATGAGGCACCCCACTATGGACAGAGGTGAGAGTAACTTCCACCAAAACATGGCTTTGTCATTCTAAGGTTGCTTGCTGCGCAGTGGGAGTCTGTCTGTGTCTAACACGATGACCACTGACTCTGCGCCAGGGAGGGGAAAGGCCAGAGAAAAGTGGGCCTACCTCCATGCCCTCTGTAGGCAAATGTAAGCTCTTACTCCACCACCTACCTCCACATTCACATAAATAGGACTAACCTATTTGGTATACCTCGCCTCCCCTTCTTTATAAAACTTTAAGTAACATTACTCAGAAGGAAATGAATCATTGAGTTACTCTGAGAACAAAAATAGAAAAGGAGAACGCAAAAGGAATTTTCAAAAATAAAACATGCACCGAAAGCTACCCTGGCAGATTGTGTTGTTAGTGGCAAATCCCTCATCCCTTCCTGCATTCCTCCCAGAGGGACAGATATTTCTCCACTGCCTGACTTTGGGCTCAGCCACATGATGCTTTAGCCAACAGAGGGAGGGTGTGTCGGGTCCTTGCATGTTTCTGCTTCTTCTATTTTTCATCTATCTATCTATTTTTTTTTTTTTTAAAGATTTTATTTATTTATTTGAGAGAGAGAGAATGAGAGAGAGCGAGTACATGAGAGGGGGGAGGGTCGGAGGGAGAAGCAGACTCCCCGCTGAGCAGGGAGCCTGATGCGGGACTCGATCCCGGGACTCCAGGATCACGACCTGAGCCGAAGGCAGTCGCTTAACCAACTGAGCCACCCAGGCGCCCTCTATCTATCTATTTTAAGTAAGCTCCACACACAACTTTGGGCTCCAACTCACGACCCTGAGATCAAGAGTTGCATGCTCTCCCAACTGAGCCAGCCAGGTGCCCGTGCTTCTTCTCTTACGTTTCTGCCTTTGGGGATGCCTGGGTGGCTCAGTCGTTAAGCATCTGCCTCGGCTCAGGTCATGATCCCAGAGTCCTGGGATCAAGCCCCGCATCGGGCTCCCTGCTCAGTGAGGAGTCTGCTTCTCCCTCTCCCTCTGCCGCTTTGTCTACTTATGGGTGCTCCCTCTCTCAAATAAATAACCAAAATCTTTTTTAAAAATTAAAAAAAAAAAAAAAAAGTTTCTGCCTTCACCGTGGGGAAAAGTGCCCAGGCCAGCTTACTGGTGAGAAGTGAGATATGGGAAGCAGAATTGACCCAGAGGAGCAGCTCAGCTGGGCCCAACCAGGATAAGTCAATCCCCGTTGGGCTGATACCTGAGCTTATCAGATGCTTCTGGGTGCATACCACCAAGATGTTGTTGCTGGTTGTTATGAAGCATAAATTAACAATAACTAACCGCTACAGCAAAGGCAGTTTATTTTAAAAATATAACGCATTATACAGTTTCCTCCAAGTCTGTTATTTACCTTATAACACGAATACTGTAGCATAATTCTGTACAAATGAAATGAACATTTCATGGTAGGATCTAAGGCCAGCAACAGACCGCTTAATCACAAGATGAAGTGAACCCAAATGAAGAAGTATGTGCCCAAGGTGAAATGCTTGAATTGATGTCTCTTCCTTACCTTTCAGTTTACTGACTTCAATTTTAAGTGTCTTCAATTTCTGCTTGTAATCTTGCTTTTCTTTCACAATACAAGTCTCCACCATCTTCGCGTCACGCAAGGCATGCTCTAACAGTTTAAATTTTCCTGAGCAGTCTGCAATGTGATTGACGGCCTCAATAATATCTTTGTCCTAAGAACCAAATTTGAAGACTGTTCTGTAAGATTTTTAAGTTTCAACTAATCAGGGGCGCCTGGGTGGCTCAGTCGTTAAGTGTCTGCCTTCAGCGCAGGTCATGATCCCAGAGTCCTGGGATCAAGCCCCGCATCAGGCTCCCTGCTCTTCGGGAAGCCTGCTTCTCCCTCTCCCACTCCCCCTGCTTGTGTTCCCTCTCTCGCTGTCTCTCCCTGTGTCAAATACATAAATAAAATCTTTAAAAAAAAATATATATATTAAGTAAAATTTCCTCCCTCCCCCACTCACATGGAATAACTATTATTATAATAGCTATAATATATAATAGTTATTAGTAGCAGGTTTTCCTCCTGCTTAAGGACAAGTGTTTCTGCTATAGCACCATATATGCATTCCTGAAGATGCTCATGGTCTGCACATCTCACACCAGGAAGATTTTATGGGAAAAATGGGGTTGGCAGATCAATGGAACTTCATGATTAGACTGGTAGCAAAAAACAACAGGCCCATTTAAGTATGCAAACAGTTCAGCAAAAGCCAGGGCTGACACACCAGTCAATCATTCTTTTCCAGCATCTTCATTAGCACTCACAGCCTCACCAGGAGTTTGCCACAACGGAAACCAGAGTAGTTGTTAAAGCCACTAAATTGGTCACTATTGACTAAAGACAATTCCGTAGACTTTAATATTTTCTCTTCAATTTTAAGAAAGCTTGCCTGTAACCACTTTAAAATGCAGGGAGAAAGCACATATGAACTAGCATGAGAGTCCCATTATGCCTAAATCATTCCCTATTCACCAGCTGCCAAACACATGTTATAGCAGAAGAGACTGTCAATCAATCACTATCATGACATGGTAGCGGCTCTAGCAACTGCTGGATCGCTAACAGTTTTTCTCTCCATTAAAAAAGAAAAACAAAGAACATTAACAAGCAATCTGATCATCAACGACTCTGTAAGAACTAACACTGGATACCTTGGAAGAAAACAAGTTAATCCAGACATGCTAAACCATGGAATGAGCCTCAGAGACAGAGACCAAAAGTGGAGTCCTGTCTCCTCTCTCAATGTCTTGGGGACATCATTTTAAACTTGTTTCCAACATTTCTAAAATGAATCTTATTTTATTTATTTGAGAAAGAAAGCGCGTGCATGCATGCGCAAGTAGGGGAAGGGGCAGAGGGAGAGATTCTTCAAGCAGACTCCCCACTTAGCCTGGAGCCTGATGTGGGGCTCAAACCCACAACCCATGAAATCATGACCTGAGCCAAAATCAAGAGTCAGACACTCAACTGACTGAGCCACCCAGGCGCCCCCCCCCCCTTTTTTTTTTAAAGATTTTAAAAATTTTTTTGGAGGGCGCCTGGGTGGCTCAGTCGTTAAGCGTCTGCCTTTGGCTCAGGTCATGATCCCAGGGTCCTGGGATCGAGCCCTGCATCCAGCTCCTTGCTCGGCAGGGAGCCTGCTTGTGTTCCCTCTCTTGCTGTGTCTCTCTCTGTTAAATAAATAAAAATCTTTAACAAAAACAAAAAAAAAAAAAAAGGTTTTTTTTTTCTTTTTAAGTAATCTCTACACTCAGTGTGGGGCTGGAACCCAAACCCCAAGATCAAGAGTCACATGCTCCACTAAGCCAGCCAGGTGCCCCTAAAATGAGAATTTTACTTTTTTAAAAGATTTTATTTACTTATTTGACAGAGAGAGAAAGAAAGAGAAAGAAAGAGCACAAGCAGGGGGAGCAGCAGAGGGAGAGGGAGAAGCAGGCTCTCCGCTGAGCAGGGAGACAGAGGCGGGGCCCAATCCCAGGACCCTGAGATCATGACCTGAGCCGAAGGCAGACACTTAACTGAGCCACCCAGGCGCCCCTATTTTATTTTTTTAAAGATTCTATTTATTTGAGAGTGAGTGAAAGTGAGAAAGATCACAGAGGGAGAAGCGGGCTTGCCGCTGAGCAGACAGCCTGATGTGGGACCCGATCCTAAGACCCTGGGATCATGACTTGAGCCAAAGGTAGATGCCCAACCGATTGAGCCACCCAGGGGCCCCCCCTAAAATGAGAATTTTAAAAGAGACAGCAACGTTGGTAGCTCTACCATCTCATTTGCAATGGGACTTAAGTAAGATAATGTATGTGACCATACTTTGTAAAGTACAAAGTGCCCTGGCAATGAAGGTATTATTATTTTGAATTACCTTTAGCTTTATCATTGTAGTGAGAGCCTGTTCTCGAGCTTGTAATTGTCCTACCTGGGCAGAAAGTTCCACTAATGTGTTGCTGAGATTTTCATTTCTAGCCTACAAGGGAACAACACATAAAATACTAAGTGAGTCATTTAAAAGTTTTCATTACTAGCATTAGCCGCAGTCTGTGCTCATTCTGTTTTGTTTTCTCTTTAACTTTAATTTAGTAACAAAGTGAGCCAAGTAAGCAGTCATCAAAAAAAAAAAAAAAAAAATACAAATCTTTCTCTCCATTACCTCTAGCATCCTCTCAATGCTTATGTTTGCCCTCCTGAATCATATTGGTTATGCTTATAAATGTCTATTTCCCAATCTCTCTTATGTATAATTCTAGGTTGGCAAAAAAGAAAATAAATGAATGAAAATTGGATTAGTAAGAGACTTCCTTTGCTGAAATAAAGTAGCATTAGTGAACTTCTATGCGCATATATATGTGTGTGTGTATGTGTGTGTGTGTGTGTGTGTGTGTGTGTATAATTTTTACTCTACGTTGAAAGACCTTCACTTCATATTGGGGTATTCCCATTTATCAGGTTTTTGGGGTTTTTTTTTTAACCCCAGAACTACATGATATATTTATTGGTTGGGAAAAAAGAATAATGAGGCTTTTTAAATAGTATCTCCATGAAAGAAATTTAAATACATGCTACGAAGTGAAAGAAGCCAATCTGAAAAAGGTACATACTATACGATTCCACCTATAGGACATTCTGGAAAAGACACAACTATGGAGATGGTAAAAAGGTCAGTGGTTCCAAAGGTTAGGAGAGACAGGGATGGAACACAGGATTTTTAGGGCAGTGAAACTATTCTGTACAATACTACAATGGTGGATACGTGTCATTACACATCTGTCAAAACCCACAAAATATATAACACCAATCGTGAACCCCAATGTAAACTATGACTTTGGGTGACAATGATGTGTTAACAGATTCACTGATTATAACAAATGTACTACCGGGGTACAGAATGTCCACAGTAGGGGAGACTGCATTTGCTGGTGGAGGCAGGGGGTATAGGAGAAATTTATGCATTCTACTCTGTTTTGCTGTGAACATAAAACTGCTCTAAGAAATAAAGTTTATTAATAAAAAAAAAACTTCCTGCTATGAACTGAATTGCATCCCCCCAAAACGCATATGTTGAAGCCCTAACCTCCAATATGGTATTACTTGGGAGATGCTCCTTTGAGAGATAATTAGGTGTAAAAGAGGTCATGAGTGGGGCCCTCATGATGGGATTAGAATCCTTGTAAGAAAAGACACCAGAGATCTTGCTCATTCTCTCTCATACATTTCCTTTTCTTTTTTTTTAAAGTAAGCTCTATGCCCTATGTGGGGCTTGAACTCATGACCCCAAGGACAAACGTCACATGCCTCACTGACTGAGTCAGCCAAGCACCCCCTACATTTTCATTTTTTAATTCAACATATCAATAGAATAGTTTTTACTTATTTTATAGCTAGAAACTGTCTAGAATAATAACCTGAAAGAATAAAAAAGGCATTATCATTATGAAACAAGCATAATACAAAGGCTATAACAAAAATAATAGCTCTCTGTGCCTCTCATAAAACATGAGTTCAAAAAATATCTGATGACCAGTTAGAACTGAAAAGTGAAAAATCAGTCCTACAAATTTTATTCCCCATGTGCCACTAACATGATGTGGATACTGTTTATCATATCAGATAAGGCACATTTAGAAAGCATCACGTGAAGCTACCAAAATTTGATGCTATTCATCTCAGACTTTGAGACTTTCTAAAATAACCCATTGTTGATAAAGCGACAGATGCTCCCAGACCAAATGGGCTGACAGTCAGAAAAGGTGGTAATGAGGTTTATCTCCCAGACAACTCAGCACTGTGCAGCCAACCAAAGCCATAAAATGAACACAAAACTATGGTGGCAGATGGACAGATCGACTTTCATACACACACATACATTTTAATGGAAACATTTAAATCTAATTTCTCAATACCTGAAACAGAATTTGGGCTAGAGAATCTTATCACAAAATAAAACCAACCTCAAGGTCTTCAGAGAGAAGGGAGGAATGGGTTGCCTTCTGAGCCATTTCCTGAAGCTGTAGCTGAGTCTTCTGAAGAACCGTTTGGCATTCAATCTGATTAGATTCAAGGGTTTTTACCTTCTTTGTGAGTGACCTGATTATTTCAGTTCTTTTATGTAGTTCACCTGAGGGAAATTTCATCAATAACCACCCTTTGATCAGATCTGAAGCTTAAAATGCATTTCAAACACACAATTAAAAGGTTAAGTGTGCTATGGGGTGCCTGGGTGGCTCAGTCGTTAAGCGTCTGCCTTAGGCTCAGGTCACGATCCCAGGGTCCTGGGATCAAGCCCCGCATCGGGCTCCCTGCTCCGCGGGAAGCCTGCTTCTCCCTCTCCCACTCCCCCTGCTTGTGTTCCCTCTCTCGCTGTCTCTCTCTCTCTGTCAAATAAATAAATAAAATCTTTAAAAAAAAAAAAAAAGGTTAAGTGTGCTAAATAATTTTTTAAAGGATAATTCTTTTTAAAGAATGTGTTATGGAATCCACGATACTGAATAGTATAGAAACAGAATAGTCAGCAACCCAGAAGCCCCACGGATGTCACTTCCTAAACACGATGTCTCCCAATTCCCACCTTCCCAACCACTGTCCTGATCTTAACCATTTGCCTGCTTTTTAATTATAGTGTTACCACCTATGACCACATCCCTAAAACAGTTTGATTTGAACCGTATATAATTGGGATTATACTCTATGAGTTCTTCCCTTCACTTTTTTCCACCTAAAATGATCCTGAGATTTATCCACATTGTTGTATGTGACTGGTGTTTGTGCACTGTTGTTGCTACATAATATCCCATTACATGATTACACCAAAATGTATTTACTACTATTGGTAGCCACTTCAGTTGTTTCCACTTTACAGCTATTATGAACAATGTTGCTCTGAATATTCTTAAATGTGTATCTTGGTGTAATTTTGCAAGAGTTTTTGTAGAGCCTTTCTACTCAAATGGGGTCCTTGAGCCAGCAGCATTGACATCACCTGGTAATTTGTTAGAAATGCAGACTCAGGCCCCAGACCTATTGTATCATAATCTACATATTAATAAGATCCTTAGGTCATTCACTTGTACTCTGACCCATGGGTATATTCCCAGAAGTGGAAATGTGGGGCCATGAGCTATGTGTATCTTTAACTTTACTAGATACTGTCAAATGATTTTCCAAGTAGTTGTACCAACTGACACTCCCACCAGCAGTGAATGAGTCTTCCCTTGGCTCCAAAATACCTGCTACCTTTATATATACCTGATATCTTTACCAATACCTGATCATTTTTGCTGGTCTGATAAGTGTAAACGGTATCTCATCACGGTTTTAATTTGCATTTCCCTAGTTACTAATGAGAATGAGAATCTTTTTTTCTAAGTAGGCTCCACGCTGGGCTTGGAGCTCCAACACAGGGCTTGAACTCATGACCCTGAGATCAAGCCTGAGCTGAAATCGTTAGATGCTTAACCGACTGAGCCACCCAGGCGCCCCTCAAGTTTCTTATTTTAAAACCAGATACTGTTGACTATATGCAATGTCATCTTCATCTTTAACACATTTGTGCAAGATATTATATTACATCTAATGTGCAATCAAATCAAACATGATGCGTGTATGTGTGTGGCTGGGTATGGTCAGAGTAAAATCAAATGATCATCAAAGAAATGGAAAATTATGCATATTTAGTTTGTCATGTTTAAGAATCCTTTGGGTAACAGAAGATAAAAAAAGGAGTTATCTATTAAACAGATCTAGTGTTTTCCCTTCTAATACAGTCTGGCATTGATGTAGTGTCACTAGAACATTCAGACCTTAGAGCAGCACTAAAGGGATGACAGAATTAAAATATGGTACAAGAAAAATTTTTGCAAGCCATTTTTGAGACTGCTATATTTTTAAACGATGACTGTTTTAGATACTTAAGATCAAGTTCAATACCAAAAATTTAAAATCTTTGAGTCAGTTCAACAGAAATGGCTAGTCCTATGGCATTTCTATTCATATTCTAGCTCAAAACTAATTTCATTCAGATTCACTCGGGACACTTCAGGTTAACTGGAGTTCTCTCCAGCACCCTCTCTACATTTAAACTGTCTGCCCAACTTCAACTCACATTGTGTTTGTTCAATTTTGAGTGCTCATAAAGGCCTCCTATCTTCAATTAAACTAAACTCCAGGGCAGCAGGGATTGTGTTGAGATATTTTATCTCTTATCTTTCCCGTGCGCCCCGCTTTTTTCCCCTAATATATTTAATATTTAAATACATTTGTGTTTCGGGTGCCTGGGTGGCGGTTGGTTGAGCATCTGACTCTTGTTTTAAGTTCAGGTCGTGATCCTGGGTTCCTGGGACTGAGCTCTGCATTGCGCTCCATGCTCAGCAGGGAGTCTGCTTGGGGATTCTCTCCCTCTCCCTCTGCCCCTCTCCCCGCTCACATGTGCGTGCCCGCTCTCTCTCTCAAATAAAAATATTTATTCTAAAATAAATATATTTGTGTCTAACCCATGAGCCCTTTGAATATGCTGGCACATAGAGATATATAACAGATACTGCTAATGTATTTCTGACCCTCTAATTTGCTGCAACGTTCTTCCAAAGTCAATACTTTCTGCCGATCCTCTTCCCATGAAAGAAGTTGTCTCTGATGTACTGCAACCATATCATTGAGCTCTTTATCGCGATCTTTTAATTCTCCAATAAGCAGCTGCAGCTCTTTCCGTTGTTTCTCGATAGTGGAAATCTCAACTTCTGACCCGATGTTCTAGACAGAGAAAGTGGTTTTACATCACAATAGAACTAATCAATAACATAAATCAGCTGAAGCATTTTTTCCCCAAATAATTGTATCTTCTTTTGCTGCCAATTCAAGACAGTTAAATTATTTATTTTTTTTTTTTAAAGATTTTATTTATTTGACAGAGAGAGACACAGAGAGAGAGGGAACACAAGCAGGGGGAGCGGGAGAGGGAGAAGCAAGCTTCCCACCGAGCAGGGAGCCCGACGCGGGGCTCGATCCCAGGACCCTGGGATCATGACCTGAGCCGAAGGCAGACGCCTAACCGACTGAGCCACCCAGGCGCCCCCAGTTAAATTATTTTTTATTCACTGCTTATAACATGGCATCAAAATTATGTATATTTAAAACGAGTTCATGCCTACTGTGCACTCTGCCTCTATAATTTTCTGTCATACCACACATGCCACTCTTAAATAAAAGTGGGACCGTTTGTAAAACCTTCATTGGCTAATCACAAATAAACTCATTCTGGCATTTTTGTCTTTGCTGTCAATCCATTCCTTGTATCAGTCAACAATATTACCCCACACTTTGCCCCAGCAATTCTGGTTCAATCAAGTAAAGGAAAACATGAAGTAATTACTGTTTGAATGTAAAGAATTCTCATAACATCTAGCACATATACTCAATCTACCAGATTGGTCCAAACTCAACACACCTGTTTATAAAGGAAAATTTTCAAACATACACAGAAGATAAGGGAATTGTACAATAAACTCTTATGTTCAGTACCTAAGTTCTACCATTATCAAGATTCTGCCACATATTTCAATTTTCCTTTCTCTTTTTGTTTTTAAAAAACTCTTACATATTTTGGCATGCATCTCTAAAAATGAACATTTTTTATATCACCATGATGCCATTTCATACCTAATAAAATTATCTACAGTAATTCCCTTTATGCGTATATCATTTTAAAGACTAGATCGTGAAGTTGGTCTGGCCTAAATGTGAATCCAGAATTAATCACTTTAGTGGCTCTCTAACATTGCACAAATTACTTAACCTCTCTAAGCCTTGGTTTCCTCACCTGTAACATGGTAATAACAACACTTTAACTTCTTAGTTGTGTGGATTAAGCAAGATAAACTGTGTAAAGCATTCCACATGACTTGGCACAGGGTAAGCACTCAACAAACATTAGCTATCGTTATTTTTCTTTTAAGGAAAAATTTTAAGATACCAACTTAAACACGTGAAAGGGATATAGTTTTTCCAAACATTGGCTATTATTGATTATGAAGCACATTTTGAAATATGGTACTGCCCCCACCCGTGAAATAAAAGAACTGAAAGTGTTACTTCAAGAATTCTATCTTGGGGCGCCTGGGTGGCTCAGTTGGTTAAGCGACTGCCTTCGGCTCAGGTCATGATCCTGGAGTCCCGGGATCGAGTCCCGCATCGGGCTCCCTGCTCGGCAGGGAGTCTGCTTCTCCCTCTGACCCTCCCCCCTCTCATGTACTCGCTCTCTCTCATTCTCTCTCTCTCAAATAAATAAATAAAATCTTTAAAAAAAAAAAAGAATTCTATCTTAAAAATCGTAGTTAAAACTTCACGAGAGGCCCATTTGTATCATTACTGCTTTCTGAAAAATAAGGTTTGTAAATAAATAATGACGAATGAATTACAGTTAGTTACCAGTAACTAAACTAAAATTTGGATCAAGTGATTCCAAATCACAAGATTTAAATTCTAAGTCTTTGGTAAACCATTCGTTAATTCACTGATTCACTGAACAAGTTATTTGCGGAGCGCCAAGTGCCTGCGGATGCAGTAATGAGCGCGCCGGCCAGGAGCACATACTGTAGGATAGGAAAACAGGCAATTCGCCAAACATGCCAAAAAAAAAAAAAAAAAGCTCATTTCACCGTACTGATGAATGCAAAGCTCACTTTTCTTCGTACACTCATAAATGCAAAGCTCGCTTTCAACACTTTCTGGTAAAACGGAGTTGCGAGAATGCTCGTCCCCCTCGCATGTTACCGTGAAGGAAATTAAGGGCAGGAAGCGAGGCAGCGCACAGAAAAGCCGCTCTCCAAACGCCCAAGCGTCGTTAAAAAGTGAGCACCTAGTTACTCGCCGCCCGTCTCGGCGCCTGGGCCGGATGTCGTTCTTACTAAGGTAAGGGACCAGATGCGACGCTCCGTTTCTCCTCTTCGTACTGTGTATCGCTTTACATTTTAAGCAGAAACCGTTCCTTAAAACCCACCCCGGTTCGGCCAGAGTGCTCCCCGCCCCGCGAGGCTCGCGGTCCACTCGCACCCCGACGCTCCAGCGGAGACGCTGAGCCGGCGGCGGCCGCTCACCTGGCGCCCGACGAGGAAGGTCGCCGAAGGGTTCATGGGTGCTTCCTCCGCCCCCGGAGAAAGTCGGTGAGCGCAGCGTCACCTTACAAACGCCATAGGCGCGCCTGCCCGGAGCGGGGGGCGAGCCCCGAACCCCGGAGCCCCGCGCCCTCGGCCGGTCCGAGTAAGCCCCCAAACCGCCCGCCCAGAGGAACGCGCCCGCTGGCCCCGCCTACGGCGTCGCCGAGGGGCCACCCCGGCTCTCGCGAGACCTGAGGTGCGCCCTCCTGGCTCTCGCGCGTGCAGGTCGGGGCTGCGGGCTCTGGGAAGGTTGATCTGCGGTTGAGGTCCATCAGCCACCGTCCGCAAAGAACCGGTTCCTCGCCGTTAGCCAGCGAACGAGGAAGCAAATTAAAGGCCGTTTCTGCCCCCGTCACCCCAGTTTTGACAGTTGAGCTGCTCACTTCTTTCCCGGTCTTGTCGGCCGCTGTGCACACCGGGCACTGAGAACGGTACCTGGCCATTCACCCGAATACCTGGACGGACGCAGACGCCAGCCCCGGTAGTTAGCAGCTGCTGGCCATTCTAGCACACAGCTCGAAACTACGAATCACAGATTGAGGCGGGTGTGTGTGTGTGTGTGTGTGTGTTGTCTTTTTGACTCTTGATGAAGCTTTTGAATAACAATGAGAACTTGGGCACTTGGTCATGACAAAATCTACCACATTCTGGGGGTGTGTGTGTGTGTGTTTTGTTTTGTCTTGTCTTTTCGGGAAAGCAAATTCTGACTAGTTAAAAGCATCCTATCAGTAGATGACTGTACAATTAAATCTTAGTGGCATGAGAAAGATAAAAAGGAATGTAGTTGAATGTCAACTTTCCAGTTAAGGAGCATTTCAATTCAGGTTTCCCAAATTTCACCATTGTTAAAATGTGGCGTTTTTCTACCAGGCAACCCCATACCTAAAACTCTCTAAAAGTATGTGTACAGGGGCACCTGGCCAACTGGGTGGAGCTGCTACTCTTGATCTCGGGGTCCTGAGTTGGAGCCCCACATCGGGTGTAGAGATTACTTAAAAAAATAATCCAATGGGTGCCTGGGTGGCTCAAAGGGTTAAGAGCCTAACTTTGGCTCAGGTCATGATCTCAGGATCCAGAGCTCCCTGTTGGCCTCCTTGCTCATCCGGGAGTCTCCTCGTTCCTCTGCCCCTCCCTCACCCTACCCCATGCACTCTGAAATAAAATCTTTTAAATATATATAGTATACTTTGTATACAGAAAATAGTAAGAAATGAGGCTCATTTTATGGGATTATAGTTGTAAGTAAATTTTATGTGGTAAGAGTATGATGACTAGTTGCATATCAAAAAACCTCAGTATTTTAAGTTCACTCACTCCCACAGGTTTTCTTTAAAATAGAAAAGAGAGACGCCTGGGTGGCTCAGTCAGTTGAGCATCCCACTCTTGATTTTAGCTCAGGTCATTTTCTCAGAGATCAGCCCCACCTAGGGCTGCACACTGGCCATGGAACCTGCTTAGGATTCTCTTGCTCTGCCCCTCACCTCCTCAAAAAAATGAAACAGAAAAGACCTTTAAAGATATCTTTTAAAAATACATAAAACGTTTTATGAAAGCTCCAAGCAGGGGTACCTGGGTGGCTCAGTCAGTTAAGTCTGCCTTCAGCTCGGGTCATGATCCCAGGGTCCTGGATTCGAGCCCCACATCAGGCTCAGTGGAGAGCCTACTTCTCCCTCTCCCTCTGCCCGCCACCCCATACACTTGCAAGCTCTCTCTCAAATAAATAAATAAATAAATCTTAAAAAAAAAAAGGCAGCTCCAAGCATTATACCGCATCTGATTTTACACTCAGTCTAACTGATGGAACTAAACAGACTCATTCCTGTCTCCCTACCTTATTTTCTAAGTAATTTAGAAAATAACAAAAACAGGATCTAAATGGTAGACTTCATCTTTAAAATTGCAATTTATCACATTTTTTTAACTAAGAGGAAAAAAGCTACCATGTATCTTTTTTTTTTTTTTTTTAAGATTTATGGGGCACCTGGGTGGCGCAGTCGTTAAGCATCCAACTCTTGGGTTTTGGCTCAGGTCGTGATCTCAGGGTCCTGAGATGGAGTCCTGCAAAAGGTTATGCGTTCAGGGCAGAGTCGGCTTGGTACTCTAAAATAAATAGGTTTAGAGAGAGAGCACAAGTGGGAGGGACAGAAGGGCAGAGGGCAGGGAGAGAGAATCTCAAGCTGACTCAGCACTGAGCTCAGAGCCTGATGGGGGGCTGGATCTAAGGACCCTGAGATCACAACCTGAGCCAAAACCAAGAGTTCGACGCTTAATAGACTGCGCCACCCAGGCTCCTTTACCATGTATTTTATCTTAAGCAACAGCTGATTTACTGAGGCTTCTATGTAGTAACTAAAACAGAATGGAAAATCACTTGTCCGCATCATATTTTTTTTGAGACTAAAATACTACATATCAAAGCTGGGTTTGCATTTAAGTTGCCAGCTTAACTGCGGCAAATCGTTTACAATTATGGCATAAGGCTGTTTAAAGGTTAGTACTCTTTTTGCTAAAAATACTAGCCCGCAAAAACATTTACATAATACATACATAAAGAGAATGTATGAATTAAAGTCAATCCTTGAATTTAGCACATTTTAATCAGAGATTAAACTAATGCCCCATTTTAAATTTCAGGTCAAAGAAAAAGATTCACACATGTTATACACACGGACAATTTTAATCCTCCATTATCCTGCAGTAACATCCACTGCTGGCTTTATATGGATTAAAACTGCATTTGCCAAGAACTGTGAACACTGAGAGTCTTTACATGAAGTCACATAGTTGATAGAGGCACAGACATCTTCCAGCACCAACAGGATACATACACAACACATACCAAATGATCTTGATGGGTAAATTTGCTTCATCAGATACTCCTATTCAGTAAAATCCAGTTAATGCAGAATTCTGTTTTCTTAATTTGCATCTTTATTACACATTTTTTCTAAGATTTTAATTATTTAAAAAACCACACATTCATCAAGGTTGTAATTTGCATGGCAATAAACAATGGGTTCTAAATTTCTTAAAGGTGTCTATAGCAATTTAAAATACCCGGAGTCTTCTTTTCAATTTGTAGAGCCTGACTTAAGACCTTTATAAAAACAAAGTTTAAATTCGTTCAGTGCATTCGTTAAAATTCATTGTCACTGTTTCTGAGAAAGACTCATTTCAATTGCTATTTCCCAGACCATATTTATATTGAGTATCGGTATATATTCTTTTCAATTGGCTAGCAGAATGCTAGAACAAGAACTCAGCAGCATCTCTGAATGGCCTTCCACTCAAAACAACGGTGGTGATAACGTATAAAATGAATTTGGGGTCTGCTCCCCACTTAAAATCACCAAACAGGTTTCCAAAGTACTTTTGGAAAATATTTAAAAATATATGCATAATATTCTACCATATGGTGCACCATCATTCTTTAACCATTTCCCAATTGTTCATTTGTATCAGTTGTAATTTTTTTTGCATTTATGAGTAACATTGTGATGAACACCCTCACCCACAGTTTTAAGCAAGAATGATTCTATCTTTAGGATAATGTCAACTAAGTGGCTTACTGGGTCAGACTGCAGATGGTTTTAAGGCTTTAATATACTTTACCAAATAATCTCCAGAACAGTGTGAACAACTCCTACCAACATTAAGTTAATGTGACCTCGAAGTGGACTTGGTTGGTAACAGTGAAGCAAATTCAACCACAAATCTATTAGATGCCCAAGCATCTCAAAAGTATCACACCAAAGAAGCAAGGAGACAGTTATTAATGGTGATGAAGCCAAAATTCAAATTCTTTAAAATATTACTCAGCTTTAAATCATGATTTCATTAAATCATGATTTTAAGATAATAAACAAAAAAGCTCTGCACAAAAAATCTAATGTTTTCCCAAAAATAAAAAGTTAATAAGAGAAAGAGAAAAGTCAGTACCAAATGACCAAAAATTTTTATTTGACTAAATTCTATTTCATGCATAAGCATGACAGTCTCCCCTGTTTATTAGACTTTGGCAATAAAAAAAACAAGCAGCCTTATATAGAACAGTGAAAATGCCAAGGGTGAGGGTAATCTACAGTTTTACTGTAGGATAAATATATATATTTTTAAAAGGCCTCTCTCCCTTTGGCCATATCAACTCTCAGTTCAGATCATTAAATAGAGACAAGTTTTCAAAATCACTTCTTCACTTCTCCAAGATCTTCGATGCTATCATCATCCACCTATAAAACACAAATAATTACATCTCATGAATTGTGGTATCAGGTAACATGGAAGCAACTTGCTTTAAAAACTTATATCCACAGGTACACATGTTCTACCTACTCACCTCTGGCCATTTTTCCTGAATGACATCAATTATGTCATCTGTAAAGTCTCCCTGAATGATGATTTCATCCTCTCCTGTTACTGAGGCACCACAGGAGAATTTTTGAGCAAAAAATCTTTGTGCTTCTTTAAGATCAATTTCTGTTATTTAAAAAAGAGAAAGAGCAAGACTATAATTGGAACTGTTTATCAAAGATATTTTTCCATTTTGAAATTTAATCTGTATCTTAATTTCATAAAACAGATTACCTTAATGGGTTTTATATTTCTTTCGTGATAATTACAAACTACCACAGGCAGTGGTCTTAACCATTCAACTTATATTTTCAAGGTCAAATAAAGCTTCAGTACATAAAAATGGCATTATTCGGGGGGATGGGGTACCAGTAATGGGCATTAAGGAGGGTACATTATGTAATGAGCACTGGGTGTTATATGCAACTGACTAATCACTGAACTCTACCTCTGAAACTAACAATACACTATATGTTGATTAATTGAATTTAAGTAAAAATTTAAATAAATTTTTAAAAGATGCATCCTATCACACACACACACAAAGCATTATTCATACTATTCCTAACTCATATGGTAAGACCAAAATAAATCCAGGAACACATTAATTCCAAGCATGACATATACATTTCCAAGTACAATGAAGTTCTTTCATTTATCCTTTTTTACAAGAGAAATAGTTACAGCAGGGAAACAAACCTACTAATGATTATTTTTCAACTATCTTGTCACAGGAAGAGACCTTGGTTTACAATTTCACTGTTCATTCAAGGCCTCCAGAAGGAGCTCTGAAGCAGGACATTCTGCTGATACCCACATTCCCTCACCCTCTACTACTGTTCCCAGAGGGCAGAAGCCATTTTGCAGCCTTTTGCCATCTAGCCTGCAGGGACAGAGGAGCAGTACTGATAGGCTTCAAAGGGAATCCTACCTAGCCCTCCTCATTCCACATAAAATGTGCCCACGCAGGTATTGTGTAAAGGAAAAAGTTAAACTAGTTCCCTATGCAAAAGATTTTTAAATTTCTTCAAAATCTGATTTTGAAGCTATAGTTAGACACGCAAAATCTCATTTTGTATCTTCTTAGCAAAAAATAGACCTGTGAAATTTTCATGATGCCAGATTAAAAAAGAGACAGAAAGAGCAAGACACAGACAGAAAGAGGGAGGTAGAGGGGCAGAGAGCAACAGAGAGAATACAGTTCACACATTTTAAACATACTTAAACTTGAACTCACCGAAAGTTGCAAGGCCACATACTCTTGTTACGTATTTCTTCTTTGCTCTAGGAATTTTGGCTATTGTAACTTTTTGTGGTACAGTCTTCTTTTTTTGCTTTATCTGACCCCTTCCACCTTTATTTATTAAAAAAAAAAAAAAAAAGCTCCACATCAACTGTTTTGTGTTTAACATAAATACCGTCTTTAAGCTTAATTTTCAAAAGGTACCAAATATTAATTTCTAAAGTTCCCTCTTCTAACACGAAACTAATAAACACATGCATGAGTATTCATTCAATAAATATTTATTAAGTACTATGTCCCAAGCACTGCACTAAGGGCTGAGGACACAAAGATGAACAGAAAAAACATAGTCCCTGCCCTCCAGGGACTCTCAGTCAAGTGAAGGAGACAAAAAAAAAAAAGTTTAATAATTACTGCAACTGATATATACTGTAACAGGAACCATGAATACTGCACTACCATAGCTCTGCAGAGGAATGGCTTACTCAGCTTCTGGAGGACAGAAAATGTTTCCCAGAAGAAACAGCATCTAAGTTCTTTTAGAAGGAACTGTCCAGATGAAAGCAGAAGAGCTGGAGAGATATGGTAAGAAAAGATATCCCAGAAAAAGGGAACAAGTACAAAGATAAGAGAAGGCATTATATTTGAGAACTACAATTGTCTCGATGAAGGATGCTTATGGATATGTAGGAGATAAAGCCAGAAAAGCAAACGATTACCTACCAGTCATTAAAGGACCAGCACATCAAGCTCTGTTATTTGATTTTATATTGAGGCCGAAGAAAAGCCACCGAATGAATACAGGAGTGAAAAAAACAGATTTAGGTTTTAGGAGATCACTCTATAGCATGGAGGGTGAGCCTTTGAGGAATAAGGCCGACAGAGAGCTACTGGAGGCTCCTACATTAGTTCAGGTGGAAATTAATCAAAATCTAACAAAGCAGTGGTAACAGTAATGGCAATTAGGCACAGGGTAGAGTAAGGAGGAGAAATAAAAGAATTTAGAACTGATTAAATAGAATTAAAAATAATTAGTACTAAATAAATTAAGGAAGATGACTATTTAAAAAAACTGATTAAAACGAGCAAAGAAGGGACGCCTAGGTGGCTCAATCACTTAAGCAGCTACCTTCCACTCAGGTCATGATCCCAGGGTCTGGGATCGAGCCCTGCCATCAGGCTCCTTGCTCAGCAGGGAGCCTGCTTCTCCCTCTGCCTGCCACTTCCTCTGCTTGTGATCTCTCTCTCCTCTTTCTCTGACAAATAAATAAATAAAATCTTAAAAAAAAAGGGGGGGGGGAGCAAAGAAAGAGAACCCAAGATGAGTGTCAGGTTCTGGCTCAGATGAATGGATACAGTATGCTGTCATTAACAAAAGATATAGATTTGGGACTTAGTAAGTTTGGTTTTCTTGGAAATACTGCATTTGAGGTGCCTGTGGGACCATGCACATTGCCAGTCTAGAGACACAGGCCAGGACCAGAGGTACAGATTCAGGAATTTCAAGTGTAGAGTGGTGTTAGAAGTTAGGGATGTGAAAGAATCATTCAGGGAGAAAACTGCAGAATGAGGAGGTAAGAGGGCCAAGCATAGGATCCTGGGAAATAAAACTTTTTAGGGACAGAAGGGAGAAGAGAAGTCTGCACAGAAGACCGAAGAGGATCGACAGGGAGGATGAAGAAAGAAGTCTGTCGCAAAAACCAAGGAAGTATGGCATTTCAAAGAAGGGTGTGCTCAAATGCTCTTATTGCTTAGCAATTACTGAGCCACTGATGACCCCTATTAGAGGAATTTCAGTGGTGTGAGTCAGCTTAGGATGGAATGAAGCATGAGCAATGAAGGACAGAAGAGCAAGAACAGTGAGTTTAATCTTACTACAAAAGTCTGGCTAAGAAGGGCAGGGCAAGGGATAAGGCAAAGACATGGGCTCTTGGGGGAATTTTTCTTGAAAGATGCAGAGTCCTTATTTATAAGCTAATTTTAGTCATAGGGGAGAATAATTAAGGCAGAAGAAACAGGCAGGGACAGGATCCAGAGTACAGGAATCCATAGAAGGAGGTAGACAGTTATACACAACAGCTATTTAAAAAAAAAAAAAAAAAATTCAACTGAGCTGACAACATAATGAGAATAAAATCTTTTATCAATGTCCTCAACTCTATAACTATTTTAATAAGGTAAAGTTTTCAAGTCATAAACAAGTTGGTTGGTTGCTTTTTGCATATGCATACAGCAAATAAAGCATGTTTTCTTAGGTCCAATTTACTGTAAAAGCCCAAATCGTATGACATCCAGTCATCCTGAGAATATGATTCTGTATTGCTCTGTAGGATATACATAGGGAACTGCAGCAGCAGGGAGGTATACTGGCTTTGGGACTGTGCTCATTATGTATTTCCTCTGACAGAGGGAAGGTGTCTTTATATAAATCAAGCCATGGATTTAGGCCTTACCTCTCTTCTGCTTTTTCTTCTCTTCCTCTTCCCCTGCTGTGCCTTGACCCTCACTAATTCCAGCTTCTTGTTTTGGTGAATTTTCTAGATGTTAACAATGAAATCCAAAGTATTAACATTACTTCAAAATAACCTTTAAAAAATCACCTTTGAGCAACTTCATACACAAAGAAGCATCTTGCCAACAACAGCATGCCATTTATAATGCAAATGATGATACTGCTAAAGTCCCATCCAGTCTAGTTCTGGTCATTAAGTCCATGGTGACAGAAGACAAAACAAAGCCTTTGATATGTGAAGATTAGGATCTTTTCAGCACATGAAAGGAGCACAAAACACTCAGGCTCTGCAGGCATGTTTACATCTAAACACACTAATCTAGGGAACAGGAAGTCTGGGCCTAAGAAGACTCTTTCCTCAGGTCTTATCACGTCCTAGGCAGGTCATGTCCCATGTTACCATGACCACGCAGACTGTAACACCCGACTTTAGGGTTCTTAACCAACCACGGATGACGACTGTGGTTACTACCCAGAAACGCCTTCTGTAAAGTTTCAGGGGTTGTGCCTCTTGGAAACAATCTGACAAAGCAGCAAATAGTGGAACAGCATCAGGTACATCTGACATGACTGTTTCCAGCTCAGGCTTTCCCTTCTTCCTGCTACTACCTTCATTTCCACCAATCTCGTAAGAGAAGCAAACAGTTTTAACGAAATGAAGAAATCTGTTCCCTTCAGTCTTCCCTTCCACTGGCAACAGCAATTCCATTCTTCTAGTTGCCAAAACCCTAGATGCCTCCTTTTCTCACATCCCACATGCAGCACATCAGAAAGCCCTGTCAGCTCTACCTTCAAAACACATCGAGAACCTGCCTACTTTCCCCGCCTCCACTGCTACCATTCTGCTCAGGTCACCATGGTCTCCTGACGTGATTACAGCCACAGCCTCTCATCTGGTCTCCCTTTACTGCCTGCGCTCCTCTTCAGTCTGTTCTTTAGCACAGTAGCCAAAGAGATGTTGAAACAAAAGTTAGACCTTATTGCTCTTCTGCTCAAATCTCTCCAATAGCGCCACATCTCATTCTGAGTAAAAGCCAAGACTAGGGGCGCCTGGGTGGCTCAGTCGGTTGGGCATCTGCCTTTGGCTCAGGTCATGATCCCAGGATCCTGGGATGGAGTCCAACATCGGGGACATCGGACTCCATCCCTGCTCAGCGGGGAGTCTGCTTCTCCCTCTGACCCCCCCACCCTAGGATCGCTCTCTCTGCAATAAATAAAAATCTTTAAAAAAAAAAAAAAGGGGGGGGGAACGCCTGAGTGGCTCATTCGTTGAGCGTCTGCCTTCAGCTCAGGTCATGATCCTGGAGTCCCTGGATCGAGTCCCGCATCGGGCTCCCTGCTCGGCGGGGAGTCTGCTTCTCCCTCTGACCCTCCCCGCTCTCGTGTGCTCTCTCTCTCAAATAAATAAAATCTTTAAAAAAAAAAAAAAAAAGCCAAGACTAGGCCTTTAAGGTATGGTCCTCCATTACTTCTCTGACTTCATCTCTGACCCTTCTCTCCCCCTTCTTCAATAAGCTCCAGACACAAAGGCTTCCTTGATGTTTCCTGAATATGACAGGTAAGCTTTTACCTCAGGGCCTTTGCACTTGCCCCACACCTGGAATATTCTCCCAGATATCCAAATGACTCACTCCCTCACTTCCTTTAGGTCTTGTTCAAATGCAGTTTTTTCAGCAAAATCTTTCCTGCCACTACCTAAAACTTCAAATTCTCTCCCCAACAATTCTTATCTCCTTATTCCCTGCTCACCACTATTTAACATACTTATTTCTTATTTTCCTTAGTCTCCCATTCTAGAATTTTCAAATAGATCTTTTGTTCACTGCCTTATCCTCAACATCTAAAACAAAGTGAAGCATATAGTATACTCACAAGAAATAATTGTTAAATGAATGAGTGAAAATACATTTGCTCCTAAACCATTACTCTTCTTATAAGAAGTTACCCTAAACTATCTCAGAGAGATAAGACACATGAAGCAGTGTGTGATTCTATATAAGGAATTTTAACCCAAGAATGTAAAATAGTTTTGAAACTAATAGATATAAATACAATTCTGTAATATCCTACTAAAGGAGCACTTTCTTATCTTTAAAATAATGCCTTATGGGCATTTGTTTCAGATATACGAGCTTTCAGATGAAAGAAAAAAATGTTCATACCTACAGTAAGTTTTGCAAACTCATTTGGAAAATTCTTCTCTAACCACTGTCGACATTTAGCAACATCAGGCATATATTCACAGTACTGGGGGAGTGGGGGGGGGGGGGAGGAGAACAAATTGCGTCACAACAGAACATTTTCAGTCAACCAATACATTTTAATTAAGTCCTTCCCTATATTTGCTATATTAAGAATGATGAAACCAACTACTCCCACCCAATATCTTATTCACAGGAATTCTGTGTTCGACCAGGAAATGCCCCATAAGAAATTAGAATTTAAAAAGGATTAAGCACCTCCTCACTGTAGTAACGTATTTTTTTTCCATCAAAGAGAAGGGCCATTAGAAAAAGGAGCAAACAAAAAAAAAACGAGCATGTTCATTTCTTGCTTTGGGCACACAGGTGTCTATTTTTGTGACTTGCCCACAGATTCTGACTCAGAAGCTTATTAACAGAAAATCTTATACATAATTTTAATTTATGCTTTCCTCTGCTTATACATTAGATTTTTTACTTTAAGGCTACTCGTTTTATTAGGTAACTATTCATAAGTTCCAAGCAGAAGTCCAAACTGGATAGCCAAGTACAAAAGATGTACACATATGATACAAAGTCTAAAGAAAACAATTTGTAAGACCATAAAATTATTCCAATCCAAAGTTTCTATAAAAGTTGAAACTCTACTATCAAATGACAGAACATGAAAAATAAAAAAGTTCTCAGGCTAGCTCTAAAGTCAATGACCTCAAATGCAGAAGTTAAAAAAAGAATTTTAAAAGGACTTACCTCTGTTGGTAATGAACAGACTGGGGAAATGGAGAGAAAAAAGATTAGAAAATTTAAATATATAAACACACATGGTTCATCCTTTTATTTTAAATTGGACAAAATGCTTCATTTCTACTTTTTCCTATAATTCTGTATCACTTTTCAAATACCACCCATCATGCTTTTTTTTTTTTTTTTTTGAGGTAAAAGGCACATGGTTCATAGAGATATTCTCTTTAATTTTTTTGTTTTTAATCTAAAGAACACCATAACCTCAGTGGATTGAACATCAAACTATACTATCCCGCATATCTTAAAGTTTTACCGTAACTATCTCAATGGGTCTGAAGTTAAGCTGAGAACAATTCCCAATACAACAAAGCTTGAAAAGAACTGGTTATTTCCTTTGATAGTTTTATCAAAACAGCCACCAGTTTTTATTCATACTAACATACTTATAGACTTCAGTAGCACTTTTGCTACCATTTCTTTGCAATATACGTTTCCTTTTCTTTTTCATAGTGTGCTTTCAGATTATGCCAACTGTAAAGCTAGAGGGAACGCAGGTTCAATTTTGTCCTCGTGTAGGCTCCATGGGCTAAAGAACCAAAAGAACTCAGGTTTCCAGATTGTAAACAGAATTCTGTTACTGGGTCAACTATTTTGTTTTTACTTTTAAGGGAAAGAATTGAGTAGTTCAGTGTGCCCAATATCTTGAGATTTGTGAGGGAGAAGGGGGTGGTGCACCATTACTCATCACAGCAATTATCGTTACATGATTATGTGTCATCATCACCACCCTGTAAGTAAGAATCACCATGTCTGCATTACCGATAGCTAAATAACCTGCTGCATCTGGTTAGTAGAACAGGATGGTCAGTTTCTGAAGCTCTTAACCACGAAATCAGATCACATGACACGCAGATAGCGTAGCTCTGTGCCAGCCACATGACAGTGGTTGGCCTCTTCCTCATCCCACCATCACTTTTTTATAGATGAAGCTCTAAAAAAGGTTCAATAGCTCAGCCAAGGACAAAGGTGATAGGTATGTGGCAGAAGAAAACTGGAATTTAGCCTCTTTATTTCAAGTGTGGAGATCTTTCCACCAAAGTTCTCCCTGGTTAACCAGAGCTCTACAATCCTCGGTAGCTCAAGTTCAAATACCAGTAGGTACAGATATTCAGCCACACTTTCAGGATAGAATTATAGGTTAAATACCATTACAGCAAATACTAAAGCTATAAAAACTTTGTACACCATTTCAAAGAATATTCAGTTCAACAAAATTCTAATGCAATGGAAACATTTGGACAGTTCACTGTTACTTGCTAGTAAAGTCAATTTCCTGGGGCGCCTGGGTGGCTGGCTCAGTCGGTTAAGCGTCTGCCTTCGGCTCAGGTCACGATCCCAGGGTCCTGGGATGGAGCCCCACGTCGGGCTCCCTGCTCAGCGGGGAGCCTGCTTCTCCCTCTGCCTCCACCTGCTGTTCCCCCCTGCTTATGCTTGCTCTCTCTCTCAAATAAATAAAATCTTAAATAAATAAATAAATAATAAAATAAAATAGTCAATTTCCCTTTCTGCAAACTATAGCTTTTCGACACACAGATCTAACTACCATCAAACTTCACATCACTAATAGTGCAATAACCTGACATTATGTACTTGCTGATGTGATGCTGTAACATGAAGAAGGCATCATCAGCCATGAAACCTTCTGCTACGGTCTGAATGTTTGTGTCCCCTCAAAATTACTATGTTGAAATCCTATTATCCAATGTGATGATGTTAGGAGGTGGAGCCTTTGGGAGTATTATTCATTCTTCTCGACAGCCTTCTGAAGTAGGCTCTTTAATAAATGAGGGAACTAGCCGAGGTCACACAAGTAAGTAAATGGCTGAGCCAGGATTCAAACTCAGATTGAGTCTGAAGTCACAATCATGAAGATAAAATCTCTTCAGAAAGGACCCCATTCTACCTACCCATTTCTCACTCTACTCCAACCAGCACTCTGTTCCAATCAGCCCTTTCTTTTCCCTCTCTCCTTAAGACACCATATTAAATCTTACCACCATACTGTTCTTACGAATTCCTTCACCTTTCCTTACAAATTCTACCCTTTATCTAAGGCTTCTCATTTCCTTGGAAATTTCCCTACTTCCTCTGAGCAAAGATCCCTCCTTTTCCTCAACTCCTAATTCATAGTTATAATCAGTACTATTTAATTTAGCATTTAATATTCCCTAAGTGCTTCTCCTACAACTAGACCATAAACTCCTTGAGGAAGTAACCCTGTCCCCAGCTTAGTGCCTGGAATATCAATACAAACTAAGAAGGGAAATGAAAATAAACCTTTCTCAAAAAGGTTAGGGACTGCTGGTCAACACAAATTATCACCGGGGTGGTTTGCATATTTAGCGCAGTTGTTCAAAAGTCACCTTAGCAGTCACATAAGCAATTTAATAAGATGGTTTTCATATACCGTATTTCATCAATCCTAAATTTTCTACATTTTAATAGGGATACATCTTATAATTATGGCACGTCAATGTGACAGTTTTTTTTTCTTAGTGGAAAATAATGGCGAATCTTATAAAATAGGAGTCTTAGATTAGATAAAATAGGGCACAAAGAACAGCAGCTCTTAACTGCATCTGACAAAGATAAATAAACCATACTAAACTAGTATACTTCTCTAATAATAAAACTTACTGTATTATGTTCTTAGTGTTAGTTCCTATACCAGAAGCTTCATACAAATCACCTAACTTAGGATATAATCATTATTTTCATTGAACAGACCTTAAGAAACAGACCTTTAATCCTTAATTGAATTAGGTAACTTGCCCAAGGTCACATAACTGGTAATGCTGGAATCAGGATGCAGACCCTGGTCTGCGACTCCAAAGGCAAACAAGATGACCAAATAAGACCAATATCGTAACAAAAATCAATCAACCCTACAAAAAGTTCCCCTGCCTTATTCTTACTGAGGTATTTTATAATTTTTACTCTCAAAGATATCCGATAAATGGCAACTTGACAAAATTTAACTCAGTGACATCCCACTCCTTCTGTAGTACTTGAACTGCAGATGATGTCTCTATTACACTCACAAAATGTACAATCTCCAAACACAAGGACCTTTCCTGACTTATTCACTCACTACTCAGTCCCTAGCACCTAAAACACTGCGAGGCAGAGTAAGTGGTCAAAAATATTTCCTGAAAAAAATCAGTACTTACTTGCCCCTTTGCTATCCTGTACCTTCAAATTTTTCTAGAACTTTCCAAAATGCTAATAAATTAAAGCATTTCCAACTCACAAATATTTCTGCATTGAAAATGAGGAAAAACACTCCAAGAAAAAAAAAGAATCCAGATTCAATCTGTGTATTATTAATCAAACCAAGAAGACTTCCCCAAGACTGTCCTACGACCCATCGCTCCAACCTCATCATCTTCCACTCCTTACTGACACCCTCCCTATGCTATATCCACACTCTACTAATCCAAAGCTGCTCATTTCTCCACAGACGTGCATCAAGTCTTTTCTTGCATAGCCATTCACTTCATCTGGGATGCCCTTCCCCACTTCCTCATCCAGTCCTTGTCATCTCTTCAGACTCAGTATCTTCCAAGAAGTGCTCCTTTATTTATTTTTTTAAAGATTTTGTTTATTTGACAGAGAGAGACACAGCGAGAGAGGGAACACAAGCAGGGAGGGTGGGAGGGGGAGAGGCAGGCCTCCCGCGGACCCCGATGTGGGGCTCAATCCCAGGACCCTGGGATCATGACCTGAGCTGAAGGCAGACGCTTAACGTCTGAGCTACCCAGGCGCCCCAGAAGTCCTCCTTTAGTAGCCAGACTAGCAAATAACATTAGATTGAAATAATCTATTTGCATTTCTCTATTCTTACTGGATTGTAAGCTTCTCCAGGCCAAGTAGCAAGACACAAGTCATACGGGTCCAGAAAATCTGTTAACCCATGCCTCCTCTTACCAACGCCTCCCCTCCCCCAATTAAGGATTTCCCAAAGACAGATGAGAAAAGGATTAATAGAATCAAATGTGATACTACTATTACAATGCATAAAAATAAAGTGAGCAAAAGCCATTTTCCGCTTTGTAACACTTGCCTCCACAGTAAAGGACTCGAAGTGGGTAGTCTGCATCTAACTTGGTATTGCCCCTCGGGTCTCCTTTGCAATCATGCCCACCGGATTCAGAAATATCAGCAGCCATCTCACAAACCTGTAAGCAAGGAAAATAACACATTTTCACTATTGTGGACCAAGACCCCAAAAAGGCAGTGTTCAGATGTAGCCTCACCTCCTCCCACTAGAAATACCTCAACCCTAAATCTGTTCCAATTCTGTTTTTAAGTGAAGGATACAAGCTGCATTAGGATTCATAAAATATGAGCAATTCCGGGCGCACCATTACCAGCTCCACAGGTCTACAGGGAAGCAAGTGCCAGTAGCAAAAGGACCGTGAAGAATGGGGGCGGAGGAGGGGGGGCGGGGAAGACTAGTGGAAAGAGGAAGCAATGGGGTAACAGGAGGGGGAGGATGATCCGCAGTGACGGGACAAAAGGTCTGGGGGTGATCTGGAAGGGATGCAAACTGCAGCAATAAAGGCCACAAAGCAGCTGGACGAAAAGAGGCTGGAAAAGCCTACGAAGAAGGGGTGGGTGACTGGAGGTGCCCAGAGTACAGGGTGTGCGGGCAGCTCAACGCCAAGAGAGGGCCACAGGAATCAGGGAAGGGGATGGGAGTGGGAGGGGGCGGGGAGACCAGAATCTGAAAAGAGAAAATGGGGACAGAAGAACCAGCAAGGGGCAGAATGTAAGAGCACTGGAGCGACAAAGGCGGCCAAGAGTTAGGGGAAGATCTGAGGCGAAGGGGCAATCCCGGGGACACCAGAGGGGCCCATGTGGGCGGGGGTGTGGAGACGCCCGGCCCGGCCCCCTTCCGCCGGGCAGCACCTCGGCTTCCCCCACGCTCTCTACGAGCTTCTCGGAAGAGGGAGAGGCACGAGGGGTCGTTACCCGGGCGGTCGCACAACCCCCGCCGCCTCCGCTCCCGCCACTACCGCCAGCTGAAGCGACACATGCAACTCCTCTTCCACGGCCAGAGCCGCCTGAAAGCCCGTCTACCAGCCGCGGTCCCGCGAGACAATAAGCCTTTATCGCGAGATTCAGGCCGCCGCCGGGCGGCTGTCGCGAGAAGCCTGGAGGCGGGGGCGAAGGGGAATTGAGGAGCATGCGCGTTTTGCTCGGGGGCGGGGCCAAACCGCCGAGCGGCTGACTTCCAGTAGGCGGTGCTCGTTACCCGCGGGAGAGAACGGCGTGCGGAGCGTGGAAGCGGGCGCGGATAGCCAAGTGGGGACGTGCGCTGAAGTCATCAATGACTTCCTATTAATGAGCTGGGGAATGTTGCCCCGCGTCTGGGGTGCATCCTGGAGTCCTGACTAACCTCCAGCCTGTTGGATAAGTCACTCCTTCGCGGGTGGATGGCAGCTGGAAAAGGCGTTGGGTTTCAACACCTTTCCGTACATTGGCTGAATTATTCTTGAAAAGATAATGTCAACGCTACTTAGATTGTTCTCATCGCTCATAATCTCACCACCCTAACAGCTATTTTCATCACCTTCCTCGTATTTACCTATCCTTACATGTGTTGCAAATTGAAATTAATCTCTCCGGTCTCAGGCTGTCTCTCAGCAGCCGGAAGCCAGGTAGACATAACCACACGCGGGGCGTCTTAGCTTTGCTTCCATCTGGTTGTTTTCATTCGGGAAAATCCCTTCCTAACCGTGCTCCCCCTGAGTCCCATTTGTGAAATGGGAACAACACTACAGTGCTTGCAGACCTGTGAGGGTTAGGAAAATGATGACCAAAACGTGCTTTGTAGCTGGTGGAGGTTGTTCTTCTATATTTTGTCTCCCACCTCATTCCCCTCCTTCCCTGCCAACTTCTTTTGCCACCACTACCACCACCCTTAAATTTTCTGCTCACGATTTACTTTGTGTGCACAAAGCCATCTGGCATAATCTTTTCCACCAGAGACTGTGGCCTCCACTCTGACATCTTTCTTAAATAAAAGAGGAGTCCCCCCACTCCCCCACAGAAGAGTCAATTCTAAGTAACTAGTCAAAGAAGATCTTGTTCCCAAACATGGTTGATTCCAATAATAATAGTTTTCTGTTCCAATAATAACTTCCATTTATTGACACCCACCTGTCACTATGTGCCAATAACCCGATCATTTGGGAATACAGAGTCCATGTGGATTCATTCCACAAAACTTTCTTGAGTTCCTATCATGCGCCAAGCACTGTGCTAGGCACAGGGGATACAATGAACAAGAGACAAAGTGCCTACTCTTCCTAAACTTAACAGTCTTAAAAGTGTTAGCTGATTTAATCCTTACAATAACCCTATGAGGTAGGTATTGTCTTCAATTTCAGATGGTAAAATCGTAGCTCAAAGGTGGAAATGAATTAAGTTGACATGTGCTTAAGATCACACAGCTAGGGCGCCTGGGTGGCTCAATCGTTAAGCGTCTGCCTCCGGCTCAGGTCATGATCCCAGGGTCCTGGGATCGAGTCCCACATCGGGCTCCCTGCTCGGCCGGAGGCCTGCTTCTCCCTCTCCCACTCCCCCTGCTTGTGTTCCTGCTCTCGCTGTCTCTCTCTCTGTCAAATAAATAAAATCTCTAAAAAAAAAAAAAAGATCACACAGCTAATAGCATATTTTATTGATCTTAAGATGCATATTTTTTCACATTTTAATAACTCATACCAAGACACATTGCAATGGATGAAGTTTTAGCATTGTATCATAGTTTAATTGGCAGCTTTTTTCTTCCTTAGTGGTGCATAAAATAATGGCATCCCATAATCAATGGCATCTTAGATGTGATGAAATATGGCTTAGTGGCCAGTCCTGTGTAGTGGACCCAATGGCTTCAGTTCCATTCCTCACCCTTTTCCTGTTCTGCTTCTTAAAAAGGGGGGTGCTGGACCCCCAGAGACTACATTCCCGGGCCTTCTTACTCCTGAGCTTCCAGCTAGGTTCAGCCAGCAGGAGGCAGCAATAGGAACAGCCACCTTCCTAGCCATCCCACCCCGCCCCTGTGAGCAGCATCTTTGATGTAACTGGTTCTCCCTCTGTATTGTTAGGGGATCCCAGACCCTGGGTACCTGTAACATAATGTCCTCCTAGATCTAATCTGTAGCCTGGCAGTGGTGATTGGTGGCTTCTTGCTGCTGTTAATCTCTGAATTGCCTCAACCCCGTCTGGTTAGCTTTTCAACACTTTATTCCCCAGGTAACTAATCCCCTGAATGAACCCACCCACCCCCGCCCCTGCCCTGCTTTAAATACTTAGATGGGGTTACTTTCTGGGCAGACTGTGCCTGACACCACTGGCATTCAAACCCAGACTTGAACTTTCTAGCACACACTACAGCCTATAAGCTCTCAAATTCTAAAAGCAGGAGCAACATACTAAATAAAGAAACTTCCCGGAGGTTTCTCACCAGGAAGCCACAGACTCTTTGAGGAGCAGTGGGATTATTGCAAAGAACATAGGAATCCACTTGTGCACCAAGCATTGTCAGGAAATTGACTAAACACCTTAGGCTTAAATATTACTATTTTCTAACCTAAATCACACTTTCATTCCAATGAAATTTCAAAGATTGAATCTAATTGGCCTGGCTCCAGCTGCATCCAGTCCTAAATCAATCACTGTAACTAAACAAGCCCAGAGTCAAGCGTCTACCTTTAGAGCTGGGTTTAGAGAGTGGAGACAGGGTACAGCCTAAAGGAAATATGAGGTACTGTGATCAGAAGGGGGAATGACATTAAAGTATCAAAACAACAGATGTCCACTGTAGTCATCCTCATACTCATGTATGCTAAAAATTATTAAATAATCTAGTGCAGTTACATCAAGTGGGTATATAGATGAGGCAGACTTCCTTACTAACAGAATCCTACTTCGCTTGAGAGAGCAGTGTGTTCAGCTAGAGGCTTGATTTCCAGCCTCCTTTGCAGCGAAGGTAACTATATGACGCAGCTCTGGTCAATGAGATATAGGTAGATTGGGGGGGGGGAGGCATCCCTTCTATCAGGAAACATAGTGAAAGATTTTTAAATGGACAAATATATGGTGTCCTAGCACTCTTTGGTGTCATCTCCAACTTTCACTATCTTTGAGCTATTTTACAATTTTGTAAATTGTGGAAAACTGATAGGAATGCAATTGGCTCTTGTCCATAGAAATGCAAATGAATTGTGTCTGGTGGAGCTGCAGTCGATTATTTCTCTGTTGACTAACTTTCCATTTGTCTGTAAATTCACTGTAGCATTCCAGATTGCCTGTGTATGTGTATATCATTGCCTATGTGCGAATGTTTTCAAGAATTCTCCTTTGAACTGGTTTCAACATCTTACTGATTTCCTTATTAATTAATCAGTGAAATAAAATATTTGACACTTGTTTATTTTATGATAAGAGTCATGCTTTTATTCTTTTAGAAATTCATCATTTAATACTTCTCCAATAAAAAGACAAGACCTCACATTAAAAAAACAAAACAAAACAAAACAAAAACAGCACACACACACCTTTGACCTTTCTCTCTTCTTTCTGACTGCAACATGAACATAAACCATCTTGCAACCATGAGGATCTAGCCTGAGCATGAGGGTACCTATGCTAAGGATTTGGGATTGGAAATGTATAAAAAGCCTGTGTTCTTGATAGCATTATTGAGTTACTGGATCAGTTCTTGTGCCTCCCTTCCACGGCTCCCTATTATGAAAATTTCCTACTCTTCCCCCCCTCCCCCAATCAGTTTAAACCAGTGCAGTAGTGTTTTCTATTATACTACAGAATGCACTCCTAAATTATACTATCAAAGAGCCAGAAAAAGAAAGAAAGCTAGACATTTCCTTTCTTTTTTGAATAGGCTCCACATGGAGCCTAATGTGGAGTTTGAACTCAAAACCCTGAGATCAAGACCTGAGCTGAGATTAAAACCTGAGCTGAGATCAAGAGTCAGACACTTAACCGACTGAGCCACCCAGGTGCCCCTAGATGTTTCCTTTAGCACAAGGGGGAAACCTGTGGTCAAGCAAAGCATGACTGAAAAAGGAACAAATGGGTGAGCCCTTGCTAAAGGATGATGGGGAAATAATGTTGCAAGACCAGTCATTCAGACGAAGCATGGACAAAGGGGCATTCTGACACTCACTTTCTGAGAAGTCCCCTAGCAAAGAGAATGAAAGAGTTCTCCTAGGGCTTCTTGGATTAGAAGTGACTTCTTACCACAGGTGACACCTTATCATAAGATCATCTATTTTTTCAAGAAGTCATGGGTTTTATTTTTCCACTGTTGGGGCTAGACGGGCCCTTAGCCAGACATTTTCTACTACCTGGTTCCTTCTGGGCATTTTCAAGATGGTTACTTGGGGTCAATTGGGTATTTGTTGATTGCCTTTCTAGCATCCACTCTCCGTAACAGGCCCATTTTAGTTTGGAAGGGTTTTCTCTCTCCTCCCTACTATACCCACGTGGTTCAATTGGACCTTCACAACCCCCGTCCAGAGGCGGAGCATGTGACCCAGGTCTAAGACAATCAGCCCACGGTACCCTGTTACTAGCAGTGATTAAATAATTCAAGGGTAGATCAATCACAGTGAATTCCAGCACGTTTTTGAGGGAGCTTCTAGAAAAGACGTTCTCTCCTGCTCATGGGACTGAGTCTCAGAAGATGAGCGAGAGTTGCTGGCAGTCATCTTGCCACCATGTGGCCTGAGAATAAAGTCAATATGAAGGAGAGCAGAGCTGAGAGACTGAGAATATTGACCCCTGATTCCAGCCACATTTCGAAATCAGCTCTAACCCTGGACCTTTAGGTTATAAAAGTCAACAAATTCCCTTTTTTGCTTAAGCCAGTTTGCATCGGAGTGTCACTTTCAAATTAGTTCTGATGAACACGTAGGTTTAGGGGTTTATGAAGACCTCTTCTAGCCTAATGTTTCCCAACATTTTCCCCCCACTGTAACACATACTATGGACATTATGCCCTTGCGGAACACAATCGCATTAAAAAAAAAAAATCTACATTTTGAAGAAACCCCCAAACGACTGCTAAGATGTAAAACATTTAAAAATTTGGGCGCCTGGGTGGCTCAGTTGGTTAAGCGACTGCCTTTGGCTCAGGTCATGATCCCAGGGTCCTGGGATCGAGTCCCACATCAGGCTCCCGGCTCAGCAGGAAGCCTGCTTCTCCCTCTCCCACTCCCCCTGCTTGTGTTCCTGCTCTCGCTGTCTCTGTCTCTGTCAAATAAATAAATAAAATCTTAAAAAAAAAAAAACATTTAAAAATTTATAATTTTTAGGGTGCCTAGATGGCTCAGTTGGAAAAGCATGCAACTCTTGATCTTGGGGTGGTGAGTTCCAGCCCCATGTTGGGTGTAGAGATTATTTAAATAAATAAAACTTTTTAAAAAAGTAATAATTCATAAATTCCACAATTACTTACAATTCATGTGTAAGATACGTTGCTATGAACTATGGCAGATTCAATGGATTATCACTTGTTTTGTTTTGTTTTTTTTTTCTCTCCTACTCAAGAAGGCATTTTAGAGTTCTTAGAACAAGGGCTGGCCCAAGGATGCTTGGCTGGCTCAGTCGGTTAAGCATCTGCCATTGGCTCAGGTCATGATCTCAGGGTCCTGGGATTGAGCCCTGCATTGGGCTCCCTGCTTACTGGAGAGTCTGCTTCTCCCTCTGCCTCCCACCCTGCTTGTGCACTCTCTCTCGCTCTCTCTCTCTCTCTCGCTGTCAAATAAATAAGTAAAATCTTAAAAAAAAAAAAAAAAAGAACAAGGACTGGCCCAAAGAGAAACATCATAGGTTTAACCTTCAATCTGTCTCATTTGTTAAATAAAATTTCAAATTCTAATACTTTCATACCTATTAGCAATAAATTACCAGACATATACCATACACACCACTGAATTCAACATACCAGTGGATCGAGATGCCCATGGAAGAGAACTGCTTAGTGAATTGGGCTCAGTTTATTCCCAAGCCATATGAGCTACCTTTAAAACTAATAAATTCTTCATCTGTTAGCCTTGGTCTAAATTGAAAAAAAAAATCATTTTTTTTTTCTGAAAAGAGAGTTTTTACTTATCATCTTTCTTTCTTGAAGGAGGGATATCCTTCAACAATTGTTCTCTCGAGAGCAATTGGATCTTTGATGTGCAAACTGGTTTAGAATCGAGGAGCAGATTCCAGTTTCAGGCATGGCTAGATCCTAGAAATAAAACAACATATTCAAGAATCTATCTCAGGGCGCCTGGGTGGCTCAATCAATTAAGCATCCGACTTTTTGTTTCAGCTCAGGTCATGATCTCAGAGTCTTGAGATCAAGCCCCATGTCAGGCTCCCCACTCAGCGAGGAGTCTGCTTAAGACTCTCTCTCCCTCTGCCCCTCCCCCTACTCCTCTCTCTCTAAAATAAATAAATAAATCTAAAAAAAAAAAGAATCTATCTCTCTCAGAGAACAAAAGCAAATGTGAAAAGTGTTTATGTTTGGTAGTTCTGGGTAAATGTATGGGACTTACTTTGTACTGGACTTGCAGCTTTTATGTAAGCGTGAAATTATTTCAAATTTAAATGTTTTTTTATTTTTATTTATTTTTTTAAAAGATTTTATATATTTATTTGACACAGAGAAAGAGTGAGCACAAGCAGGGGGAGAGGGAGAAGCAGACTCACTGCTGAGCAGAGAGCCGGACACGGGCCTCAATCCCAGGACCCTGGGATCATGACTGGAGCCGAAGGCAGATGCTTAACAACTGAGCCACCCAGGTGTCCCTCTTAAATGTTGGTTTTTTTTTAAAGGAAACCATCTCTTTTCTTTTCTTTTTTCTTTTTTAATAGGACAATTTATACTTCTTTTTTTTTTTAAAGATTTTATTTATTTATTTGAGAGAGAGAATGAGAGACAGAGAGCACGAGAGGGGAGAGGGTCAGAGGGAGAAGCAGACCCCTCGCCGAGCAGGGAGCCCGATGTGGGACATGATCCCGGGACTCCAGGATCATGACCTGAGCCGAAGGCAGTCGCCTAACCAACTGAGCCACCCAGGCGCCCAGAAACCATCTCTTTTCATCTCTTGGCTCCTTCCCTATGCTTTCTTCACATTCCCTAAATACTTAGGTTAGTTTCTGCTAGTTTAGCGATCCCCGAAGAAAGAGAGATTATCTTTTCCAATAGTTACAGCAACTCAAGTTATTATCTGCCAGGATGCCTGAATGTTTGTGTCCTCAAAAAATTTCTATGTTGAAATCCTAACATATGATGGTAACAGGAGGCAGGGCCTTTGGAAGGTGATTAGGTCATGATGGTGAAGCCCTTACGATGAGATTAGTGCTCTTATAAAAGAGACCCCAGAGAGTTCCCGTCCTCCTTCTGTCATGCGATGACATAGAGTGAAGATAGCCAGCAATGAACCAGGAAGCAAACCCTCACCAGACAGTGAACCTGATGGCACCTTGACCTTGGACTTCCCAGCCTCCATAACTGTGAGAAATAAATTTCTATTGTTCGTAAGCCACCCAGTCTATGGTATTTTGCTACAGTAGCCCAAATGGACTAAGACACTGAATCATTAGCCTTTCAAGTCCTGTGCCCACCCCTGAGCCAATCACCTGTGGGGTGGGGATGAAATTATCTGATTTGCCAGGCCAGGGCACAAGCCCATTCCTCAAGCCAAAGGATGGAACCAAATCCTCCCAAACCTCAGAGATGGTCAAACCCCAGGGATGGAGGGATCACTAAAGGAAATCAGGGTGTTAATGGCAAAGGAGGGCACATGGATGCTGGGAAGGCAAAAACAGCATCTAAGAACCCCATCATATGAGCTCTTGGTCCCAGAAGCCCTGCTCAAAGGGAGAAAGGGCAGGGGACTGAGATAATAGGCAAGGAGCAGGCATGACAGAGGCTAATGGAGACCAACCTGTTCTGCTTCTCCAAAAAGCAGATGTTTAATAAGGTCATTTGCTCTTCTTGCAATGCAGGACTGACAAGGGACACAAGGGCCTGCCACAGGAGGCCCATAAATATTCAACATAGAGGAAGACTAATTTACAAAGATGATACAATGTTATCATGATGGGCAGCGCTTTAAGTTTGCAGTGAAACCTGTCTTTGCTTAGTCTAACCAAAGACCCTCCCACTCCCTCATGTAAAGGGCCTAAAGCTCCTTGATAGTCTGAGTCATGTTGCAGTACATTTACCTATATCTCTCTTTTATTATGAAAATATTACTGGGGCTCCTGGGTGGCTCAGTCACCTAAGCACCTGACTCTTGATTTCAGCTCAGGTCATGATCTCAGGGTTGTGAGGATCAAGCCCAACGACGGGCTCTGAGCTGGGCGTGGAGCCTGCTCGAGATTCTCCCTCCCTCTCCCTCTGCCCCTCTCCACCCCCACTCCCTCCTCACATATGCACACTCGCTCTCTCTGTCTCTCAATTAAAAAAAAAAATTAAAACAGAAGTCTGTATAGTAAAAAATGAAAGTTTCCCCCTCTCCAGAGTGCTACTAACAGTTCAGTAGGGGGGGGCGCCTGGCTGACTCAGTGGGTAGAGCATGTGACTCTTGATCTTGGAGTTGTAAGTTTGAGTCCCACACTGGGTATAGAGATTATTTAAAAATAAAATCTTAAAAAAAAAAAAAACAGTTTGGTGCATATAATGATAATAATAGAGATATCAGTTAAACCATAGATAGCATCCACACTGTGTTATGCCCTATTCTAAGCACTTTACCTAGATTAACTCATTTTGCCTTCATATTAGAGTGATGTGGGTAGCATTGTTTCCATTTCACATGAACAAATTGAGCCTTAGAGAAATGAAGTAGCTTGTAAGATATCACAACCAAAAAGTGAGAGAATTAACTTTAAACCCAAGCAGTCTAACTTGAGAATATGTATTATTCCAGGTTTTTAAATTGTATATACATATTTTTTGAGTTGTGATTCACATAAAATTAACCATTTAAAGTGTACAATTCAGGGGCGCCTGGGTGGCTCAGTCGTTAAGTGTCTGCCTTCGGCTCAGGTCATGATCCCAGGGTCCTGGGATGGAGCCCCGCATTGGGCTCCCTGTTCCGCAGGAAGCCTTCTTCTCCCTCTCCCACTCCCCCTGCTTGTGTTCCCACCCTCCCTGTGTCTCTCTCTGTCAAATACATAAATAAATAAATCTTTAAATAAAATAAAGTGTACAATTCAGTGGCATTTAGTTAATTGTTGTGTAAACATCACCTCTATCTCGTTCCAAAACATTTACATCACCCCCTCTGTAGCCATTAAGCAGTCACTCCCCATTTTACCCATATTCAGTCCCTGAGAAACACTAATCTACTTTTTGTCTCCATGATTTATCTAATCTGGATGCTTCATATGAACGGAATCATACAATATGCTACTTTTTGTGTCTGACTTGCTCCACTTAAAATGTTTTCAAGGCACACATACTTTGTAGTATGAATCAGTACTTCATCCCTCTATGGTGGAATGATTTTCCTTTGTATGCATATACCACGATTTGTTTATGCACCCATCTGTTGATGAACATTTGGGTTGTTTCCACCTGCATGAGTCACAGTTCTTCAGAGAAACAGAACAAAGAGGATATGTATATATTTGGAGAGAGATATATTTTAAGGAATTGGCTTATGCAATTGTGGAGACTGGCAAGTTCAAAACCTTCAGGAGAGCCTGGCGGGCTGGAGTCCCAGGGAAGAGCTGACGTTGCAGTCAAGTCTGAAGGCCATCTGCTGGCAGAATTCCTTCTTGCCTGGGGGGAGGTCAGACTTCATTCTAGTAAAGCTTTCAGCTGATTGGATGAGGCCTATCCACATCATAGAGGACAGTCTGCTTTAAAAGTTCACCAATTTGGGCGCCTGGGTGGCTCAGTTGGTTAAGTGACTGCCTTCGGCTCAGGTCATGATCCTGGAGTCCTGGGATCGAGTCCCATATGGGGCTCCTTGCTCAGCAGGGGGTCTGCTTCTCCCTCTGACCCTCCCCCCTCTCATGTGCTCTCTCTCTCTCATTCTCTCTCTCAAATAAATAAATAAAATCTTTAAAAAATAAAAAAATAAAAATTAAAAAATAGAAGTTCACCAATTTAAATGTTAATCTCATCCAAGATTCACCTTCACAGAACATCTTAAATATATGACCAAATATGTGGGTATAGCCAAGTTGACATATGAAAGAAATCATCACACCACTTTTTAGCTATTGTGATTAGTGCTGCTGTGAGCATTCATGAACAAATATTTGTCTGAGTCCTGTTTTCAGTTCTTTGGAGTATATAGCTAAGAGTGGAATTGCTGGGTCATATGGTAGTCCTATGTTTAACTTTTTGAGGAAGCCCTAAATTGTTTTTCACAACAGCTAAATTATTATACATTCCTTTCAGCCATATACGAGGGCCTATCTATGATTTTTTAACTTCCAAAAATGGGATTATGCTACACAAATTGAGATGCATTTTTGGTGTTTTGTTTTTGTTTTACACTTAACAACCTATCTCGGACATCTTTCTGGGTCAGTACTCATAACTCAGTCTCATTCTCTATGGATAGCAGAGATGCTTAGAACAGGGCCTGGCCCAAGGGATTGTTATACAAATGAATGCTACTTTTTTGTTGCTGTTGTTGTTTTTTCAAGTAAGTTCACAGTATGGGGCGCCTGGTGGGTCAGTGGGTTAAGCATCTGCCTTCAGCTCAGGTCTTGATCCCAGGGTCTTGGGGTCAAGCCCCGAATTTGGCTCCCTGCTCAGCAGGGTGTCTACTTCTCCCTCAGCCTTACCAACCCCCCCCCCCCCCCTACCCCCATGCAGCTTGTGCTCTCTCTCTCTAGCTCACTCTCTCAAATAAATAAAATCTTAAAAAAAAAAAGTAAGTACACTGTACTTTATTGAATGAAGTCACCATAATTTATCTTATTCCCCACTGATAAAGATTTAAGTTGCTTTTAATTTTTTTTTTTTTTTACCTTTTATTATGGGAAATACATACGAGTAGGGAGAACAGGCAATGAATGTCCCCGCAATCCAGCTACGACAATCAAAAACTCAACTCATAACCTCTCCTTTCTTATTTCTGCCCCCCTCCTACTGGACTCCTTTGAATCATATCCCAAATATCAAATCATTTTGTCTACACGTCTTTCAGTATTTCAAAAAGATTAGGAGCTATTTGTTTAAACGTAACCGAAATACCATTATCATATTGACAATAATTTGGCAATCATTCCTTAATTAGCCAATCAGTGCTCAGATCTCCCCAAATGCCTCATACTTTTTAAGCATTGCAATTGAGCCAGATTACAAACAGTTGGTTAATATGTCTCTTAAAGCTCTTTGACTCTATAATTTCTCCCTCTCTCTTCAATTTCCCTTACACTTTATATGTACACAAAAATCATTGTCTGCAATTTTTTTTTAATTTTTTAAAGATTTTTATTTATTTATTTGAGAGAGAGAATGAGAGAGAGCAGATGAGAGGGGGAAGGGTCAGAGGGAGAAGCAGACTCCCCGCCGAGCAGGGAGCCCGATGCAGGACTCGATCCAGGGACTCCAGGATCATGACCTGAGCCGAAGGCAGTCGCTTAACCATCTGAGCCACCCAGGCGCCCCCATTGTCTGCAATTTTTAAGACTCATTTTGAAATGGCCAGGAAGTTCCTGTTAGAGCTTGTTTCAGATCAGGGTAACCCCTCCCCACCCACCACACAGTGAAGCAATCCATGTCCCTCTGCTTAACTGTAGGGCCCCCAGCTCTCTCCTGGGCTGGAGCCTCACAGAGCAACACAAACAAAACATAGGGTAAATCATTCAGTCCTTAAATCTGGTCAGTAATTCCTCCTCCCTTCCAGAGAGGACATTTTGAAATAGTTGGGTAGAGAAAGGAATTCAAGGATGCAGTCATTGACACTGGAAAGGTCAATGGGTTGCCATGGGCTGGGCAGTGGGCTGTGGTTGTGGGTTGAATGGTCGCCGTCCCCACAACAGATATGTCTACATCCTCGCCCCTGAAAACTGAGAATATGAATATGACTTTATTTGGGAAAAGGGTTTTGCACATGTAATTAAGTTAATGATCCTGAGATGAGATCATTTTGGATTATCTGGGCCCTAAATCCAATGACAAGTGTCTTTATAAGAGGCACGAAGAGAAGGCCATGGGACCCTGGAGGCCGAGATTGGGGTGTTGTGGTCACAGGCCGAGGAGTGCGGACAGCCACCAGAAGCTGGAAGAAACAAGATACAAGCTCTTTCCTAGAATCCTTGGTGGGAGCATAACCCTGCTGACACCTTCATTTCAGACTTCTAGTCTCCCAAACTGTGAGACAATACATCTCTGCTGCTTTAAGCTCCCCCAGCTTCTGATAATTTGTTAGAGCGGCCCCAGGAAGCTAATACAGTCACATACTAAGGGCCCTCACCAGGAAAGGCATTTTGGGGAAGCAGGGCCCCTGGATTTCTACCTGTGAAATAATAGGAAATATGTATATTGCTCTCTGCCCTTGGTTCCTGATACAAAGCTCCTAAATCTCTTGGAATTTCCTGAGTAATGGGAGCATCTGACACTGAGCTCCTAAATCCCTTGGAATTTCCTGGAGTGTCTTTTGTTCGAATGAAGCGATTCTTGGGGAGCTCCTAGAGGGAGGCTGGTGCCCAGAAAGACCCAGCTATGATTAAAAGCTTGCAATTTTCAACCCCTCCCCACCCCCATCCTCCAGAGACGGGAGAGGGCCTGGAAATGGAGTTAATAATCTATCCTGTCTATATGATGAGGCCTCCATAAAAATCCCAGTAGAATGGGGTTGGGGGCTTCTGGGCTGGTGAGCCTCCATGAACCAGGAGGGTGACACACCCCAACTCCATGAAGACAGAAGCTCCTCCAGACCTCGCCCTATGTACCTCTTCATCCAGCTGTTCATCTGTATCCTTTATCACATCCTTTATTATATCATAAACTGGTAAACAAGTGTTTCCCTGAGTTCTATTAGCTGCTTTAGCATATGATTGAATCCAAAGAGGGGTCATGGGAACCTCAAGTTGTAGCCAAGTCAGACAGAAACTGTGGGCAACCCAGGAACCTACAACTTGCAATTGTCATCTGAAGTGGGGGGTGGCAGTCCCATGAGACGGAGCCTGTAAATTGTAGGGTCTGCACTAACTCTAATCAGTGTCCGAACTGAGTTGAATTGTGGGACCCCCAGCTGGGGGCACAGAGCCTTGCTTGACGTGGAAACAAAATCGCCCACATCCCGCGTCAGACGTGGGACACACAGGGGGAGGATGTCTTTCCAGCACCCCACTCCACGGACTGTTCCTCCTCCTGACACGAGCCAGGCGGCCCCCACGGGATTGTCCACTTCCTACCCCTGTCACATATAGAGTGCGATGTCATTTCAGAAAACACTGGAGAAGGAGGCATGCAGGGCCCAGGAGCCCCAGGCTCACGCCCCCTCAGTCTGGCAGGTGTGTTCTGAAGTTTTTTCAACCTGCCTTTCCTGTTCAGTGGTGTCTCCTCACAGCTGGGAGAATAAGTAAACTGCAGAGGTCTACACTCATTTGTTCATTAGGTCATTCATTTATTCAAGGTGTACTTACTGAGTGTCCCCTTGGGGTCAGGCACTGGGCTGCATCCTGGGCATGCAAAGCTGAATCCAGTTCATGTCTTTAGAGAGACAGAGGCAGAGGGAAACACAAAGGTAAATAATGTGTGATAAGGAGCGCCTGGGTGGCTCAGGTGGTTGGGCAGGCTATCTTGATTTCAGCTCAGGTCGTGATCTTGGGGTCCTGGGATCAAGCCCCACTTTGGGCTCCACAGGCGGGGAGTCTGCTTGGAGTTTCTCTCTCTCCCTCTGCCCCTCCCCACACTCGAGGGCACGCTCTCTCTCCAAAATGAATAAATAAATCTTTAAATAATAATAATAATAATGTGTAGTAGGGGCGCCTGGGTGGCTCAGTTGTTAAGCATCTGCCTTCGGCTCAGGTCATGATCCCGGGGTCCTGGGATCGAGCCCCACATCGGGCTCCCTGCTCTGCGGGAAGCCTGCTTCTCCCTCTCCCACTCCCCCTGCTTGGGTTCCTTCTCTCGCTGTGTTTCTCTCTGTCAAAAAAGAAATAAAATCTTTAAAAAAAAATAATAATAATAATAATGTGTGGTAAGCACATGGGTACCAGAAGTGGGGCTAAGAGGGCCTAACCCAGACTGGAGAGGGAGATTCACAGAAGGCTTGGCACTTGTAGGAAGTGGGTTAGTCACAAACCACATATGGCTTTTAAACTTTAAATTAATTAAATAATATTGAAAATTCAGGTTCCACTAGCCCCATTTCAAGGGCTCAATAGCTACATGTATATTACAGAGCATTTCCATCATTGTAGAAAGTTTTATTGGAAGATGCTGGTCTAGGCTGAGGCTGACAAAAGAGGAGTTATCCAGGATTGGGGGAAGGAAGGATGTCCCCAGAAGTTTCTATAAGACAGCCTTTGGATACTAAACACAGTACCGCTGCTGTGGGAGGTGTCCAGACCAGTTCCTGCCGTGCCTTGTCGGTCATCTTGAATTCCCTGCTAAGGACAACAGGAGAGCCGCTGGAGCATTCAGCCAAGTGAGTAGCCTCATCAGATTTGAATTTTGGACAATGGACTGGAGGAGGAGCAAGGCAGGAGGCAGGAGGACCCATCAGGAGACGGTCCCATTCCTCCAGAATCTCGGACCAGCCGAAGTGGTAGCAACGTGGGTGGAGAGAGATTTAGGGCATATGCTGACAGACTGGGGACTGTGGTTCGTGAGGAAGAAGAGGGAACCAAGCTTAGGGCTTGTGCTACGTGGGTGGTGCTAAGTGTTCCCTTTGTCTGGTGTGGAATCTGAGGAAGAGGATGAGAAACCTTTTTCTTCAGTGTTGGTACTTAAGGGAGTGGGCTTCAGTGATCTGGAGGCCCGCGTTCCTCAGTAATACCGGCTCTGTGGCTCACCACAGACCACGCTAGAGGGAACACATGGGTTTGAGCCTAAAGAATTCCTGGGGGCAACTGTGGCAGCTCTGTAGCTCCAGAGCAGGCAGGAGAAGGGGGACGACAAAAGCCTGTTGCTCCCCTCTTTTTCAGCCATTCCCCTGATCTTTCACGATGCCGCTCACCCCAAAATGGCTCCCCACTCCCACTGAGTTCAAAATGTCCCGGAAAACAGCTGCACTCAACGCGCACCGTTTTATTCCTCATGGTTGTGTGACGTGGACTCCAGATTGCAAACTCCTCAAATGCCTCTCTTCTTAATTCTTCCACACTCTTCATTTGGTCTGGAATGTCTGTTCCTTTCGTTTCTGCCCCTACAGATTTTAACAGCTCTCCCTTATTCCCCTTATTCATAAAACTCTGGTGGACCAGTTGGATTTTTTTGAAACAGATTTTTAAAGTAAAGTTGTAGCTACAAAGTCAAAATATATATGTATTTTACACCAGATCATCCACAATAACCTCACATATCATTTGTGGTGTGTCTACTACATTTTGAAAAATACTACCTCAATCTGCTTATTCAGTGTGCTTCTTAAAATTGTTACTTACATAGTTGTCTTATTTTCCCTACTAAACACTCAGCTCCAGACAGCGAATAGTATCTTCCTCATTTGGGGGATCCTAAAGCATCTAGCAAAACACCTTATAGGTTCATTGACTATGCATTCTTAAATCAATAAAGCCTCAATTTGCATTAGGCTTTGTGATCAGTAGCTAGGAGTAAAAAAAGATCAGTAATAAAATTTGGCCTGAAATTTTTAAGACTATTTCTTTATTTTATTTTTTTCAAAGATTTTATTTATTTATTTGACAGAGAGAGAGAGAGCACAAACAGGGGGGAGCGCCAGAGGGAGAAGCAGGCTTCCCACTGAGCAGGGAGCCTGATGTGAGACTCAATCCCAGGACCCTGGGATCATGACCTGAACCAAAGACAGATGCTTAACCCACCGAGCCACCCAGACACCCCAGACTACTTCTTTTTTTAGAGAGGTTTTAGCTTCATAGCAAAATTGAGAGGAAGGTACAGAGAGTTCCCATATGCCCCTGCCCCACACACGCACAGCCTCCCCTATCATCAATAGCAGATTTTCAGGGAAATGGAAACCTTTCTTCCTTAATCCTCTGCCTTCCAGAGAATTCTGTAGTCAAAGATAAAGAGAAGGTGATTTGGCAAGAACGTGGAAAGAGGAGGCACGTGTTAGTCATTTGAGAAAAGGGAAACACTCATGTTTACAAGAATCTCGACAGTGTCTGCTCCCACAGAACGAAGAATATTTTCCACTTGTTGAAAAATCCAGCCTGACCATATTAAGGTATTCACCAAGAACATGGACTTTATCTCCCAAGACCTCTTGGATTAGTGGGGGAGCTAAGTGAACATGTTCGATGGACACACCTATTTATTAGAAGTTATGAGACTAACAAAGTGTGAGGAGAAAAAGTAGGAGGATGACATTGGAAAGGTAGTTGGGGAACCATCTGTGAAGGGCTTTGTATACCAATCTGAGGAATGTGACCTTTAGCCTAGAGCAGAGGTGGCAAACTTAAAATCCCACAGAGACCAGGCACGTAAATGAGTGAAGCTGACCAGGTAATAGGGAGTGGTGGGGACTGGGGCAAAATGGAGAATGCTTACCCTGTCTCAGGGGAGCAGCTACTCTCAGCTCCAGCTGATTGTTACTATGTGTGATTGTTGGCCCACAGCAGCCAGATCTTCCAGTTTTCCAAGAGAGTCTGGAAATCCAGGTTTTTATAGGACGGTCCTAAGTTTTTAAAACGTGTGGCCCAAATCCAACTGGCTTTAGAACCCAGTCTGGCTCACAGGCCATATAGCAATCGCCGTGGCAGCTTGGAGGGAGTGAATGAAGTTTTTTTTTAAAAAGGGTATGATCCCATCTGTGCTTTAGAAAAATCACATGGTGGTGTGGGAAGAAATTACAGGGAATATATTAGAGGAAAGGAAACCAGTCAGGGAACTCTCTCAATAGTTTCCACAGGTGGGAGGTGGCAACAGTCATGATGAGGTAGGGGGAGTGTGGTTGGGCTGATCTAGAGTCCGGGATTCATTGGGAAGACCTTTGCCTTAATCAGCGTCTGAAAAGGGGCGCCTGGGTGGCTCTGTCAGCTAAGTGTCTGCCTTCAGCTCAGGTCATGATCTCGGGGTCCTGGGATCGAGTCCCGCATCAGGCTTCTTGTTCAGCTGGGAGCCTGCTTCTCCCTTTCCCTCTGCTGCTTCCCCTACTTGTGCTCTCTCTCTCTGTCAAATAAATAAATAAATAAACTCTTAAAAAAAAAATCAGCTTCTGGAAGAAGGAGTATATGCATTCTCTCAACGCATTTCCCGCCCCTGTACCCCTTTCCTGAGCTGGGAGCTGAAAGGCACAGGGCAGATAGATCACCTCTAAAGCCAAAGGATAGGAAATTTTAGCAAAGACTCTGCTCTTGGGTGCAGTCTAATTTTACCCGTGATTATTTTAGAGATAGACTCCTTGACCAACTGCCCGACCCTCGCTTGCCCCACCAATGGGCTCTGCACGTAGTGAAAATTAAAAACATAGCTATCATTTGGTATTTGGCTTTTTTGAACAGCCAGTGAGAAACTCAGAGCCAAAGCCTCTTTTGCAAACAGCAGAGAGAGGAACTGGCTCCCCAAGAGGCAGTTGTATGGAGACAGACACATGAGAGGTGACCTCAGATCCACTGCATGGTCTTGCTAGTTATGCAACCGGTCACTTGGGCCCAGGGAAGGATGCAAAGGGCAGGAGGTATGAATGGAGGGAAGGAAAGAAGACGTGCCTCACAGAATTTTTCTAACAGCCATCAAGTGCTGTTTTTAGAGCTTTTTTTCCTCCACAGACCCTTCTGAGTTTTGAGTGTTGTCTTTTGGGGTGTGGGCAGAGGAAATGGCTCTGAGGAGCTCTGGAGCAAAGCCTCCCCCTCTGGCACCGTCTGGGAGAGCCCCATGGGATGGGGAGAGAACGGGGCAGTCAGGCAAAAGGTTAGGGGAGGAAAGCAAAGGCAGAGGCCCAGAACGGCTCCAGGAAATGTTTGTATTTCTCCACCGGGAGGGAGGACAAACAAGCTTTTTTCGTGCCTTCTGGGCAGCTTTGCACGCTCCCCAGCACAGGAGTCTGAAGAGCAAGAGTGAGGCTGGAAAGAAAAACCAATCCAGGGCTGGACCCAGCGACACCTCTAGGGCATGAATCTCACCGGACCCGCCTGCCGCACCCCAGAAATGACCACCTGCGTGTCACAGCCCGGCCGTGCTCCGTGCTTCACCTGCTGGGGAGACAGGTAGCGTGGGACAGCCAGCCGAGAAAGGACCTCCCGGAGTCTCTCATCTCCTGGCTGAAGTCCCTGCTCGCCTAGCGGTGGCTGTGTCCACCCACACGTGCAGTCGGGACCTGCATCCCGGGGTGAAGAAGTCAGAAAACCAGCGGCCGGGTGAGTGGGTAGCATTCAGGGGAGCATCTGTGACTTTGCGGGGACTCCCGGGGCCACCCGGCACGCAGAACGCCCCCCCATCCTCTGTCCACCATGGACAACGGGTCGTGCTGCCTCATCGAGGGGGACCCCATCTCCCAGGTGATGCCGCCGCTGCTGATCCTGGCCTTTGTGCTTGGCGCGCTGGGCAATGGTGTCGCCCTGTGTGGTTTCTGCTTTCACATGAAGACCTGGAAGCCGAGCACTATTTACCTTTTTAACCTAGCTGTGGCCGACTTCCTTCTCATGATCTGCCTGCCCTTCCGGACAGACTACTACTGGAGACATAGGCAATGGGCCTTCGAGGACATTCCCTGTCGGGTGGCCCTCTTCATGCTGGCCATGAACAGGGCGGGGAGCATCATCTTCCTCACAGTGGTGGCCGTGGACAGGTACTTCAAAGTGGTCCACCCCCACCACATGGTGAACACCATCTCCAACCGGACTGCGGCTGGCATCGTCTGTGCCCTTTGGACCATGGTCATCCTGGGGACTCTCTATCTTTTGATGGAGAACCATCTTTGTGTGCATGAGAAGACCATATCTTGCGAGAGTTTCATCATGGAGTCGGCCAACGGCTGGCACGACATCATGTTCCAGCTCGAGTTCTTCCTGCCCCTCGGCATCATCCTGTTTTGCTCCTTCAAGATCGTTTGGAGCCTGAAGCAGAGGCGGCAGCTGGCCAGGCAGACTCGGATGAAGAAGGCTACCCGGTTCATCATGGTGGTGGCCGTTGTGTTCGTCACGTGCTACCTGCCCAGCGTGTCGGCCAGACTCTATTTCCTCTGGACGGTGCCCTCGAGCGCCTGTGACCCCTCGGTCCATGTAGCCCTCCATGTCACCCTCAGCTTCACTTACATGAACAGCATGCTGGACCCCCTGGTGTATTATTTTTCGAGTCCCTCGTTCCCCAGATTCTACACCAAGCTCAAAATCTGCAGTTTGAGACCTAAGAGTCCAGGACGCCCCAAGACCCAGAGGCCGGAAGAGATGGCAATTCCAAACCTCTGTCACAAGAGTTGTGTCAGCATGGCAAATGGCTTCCAGAGCCAGCCCGACATGCAGTAGGATCTCCAACTGTGCCGAATGGTGCTGAAACAGGCAGACAAAACCAAGGAGGACAGACTGATGACCTAGAAATAGTTCGTGCTAAGGCGGGGAGAGGCTTTGAAAATGCTGCCCTTCCTTAGCTGTATCCTCCTCACTCTGTCTGGAAACGGAATCCAGGTTACTATGCCTTTTTGGAAGGTTCCAGCTGAGAAGTGAGTCTGTTGCCTTTCTATGACCCGATTACAATGACGGGACAAGACGTGCATGAAATGGGGCTTGTGTGTATTGGATGGGGCCATGGGAAGAGCCCGGCTCCTGTGTAGTTTTAAACGGCTGAGGAAACAGGCATCAATGTGTAAACCAGTCATGTTCTTTCTCTGGGGGAGTCGGTGAACTTAATGACTTAGCAGTATTTCCCATCCTCTGACCTTAAGTCGTTACTTGTTTTGGAAAGCAGACACCGGAGTAAGTCAATAGCTTTATTTCAGGCTGAGTGAGGCTCTTTAGAGGGGGATGTCTTGATCCTGATGATTGCCATCTTCACAGGGCCCTTCGGTACGATTCTGATTTCTCAGTAGCCTAAGAAGAACGGCAGCAAAACAATCTGCTCTTCTCGGAGCTCCACATTTTTCTGCAAGTCTTTGCATTTCAGAGGAGGTGCTGGGGGCTGTGCTTACCTGCCCTGATTTTTCCAGTGGGAGCTGAGTGCTTGGAAAAAATCCTGTTGGCCTTTGGGAAGTGCTGAGTCCAGTATGATTCCTTCTGACCGCTTGTTATGTGACTATGAGTTGAGATTATTTAGTCATTCATTCTCCAAGTATCTACTGCATGCATATTCTGTGCTGGGCAATGTGGTAGTATCCCTTTTACCTGGAGGGTCCTTAGTCAATTCCTGTGTGACAGCAAAGTATTTCAGGGGAGGGCAAACAGAGAGGTTAACACTCTCACCCCCTCAGTGAATATAGTTTCTAGACCTGTTCATGGCAAACATCAGTATATTCCTCTTGTTTCAGGCTTCTGTACAAACACCAAAGGGTGGAAAGGGTAATGTCCCTTACGCACATGAATTTCCCACACATGTACCTGGGGCCCTCAAAACTAGATGATTCTATGGAATGATAGGCTGCCTCTGCCCTGTACTGGGGGGAAGGAGTCCAAGCCAACCTTAGCTCTGTTCTCAAGCCACAAGAGTGCTGAGAATCGTTCTTGGCCCTTTTTTTACACTTTCTCAAATTTCCAGGGTACTCTCTGCACCAGATGACCTTCCCAGCTTTTAGTTCTTTGGGCCTTGAAACACCCCTATCGGCTGTCTTTTCTATTCCCTTTTGCAGAGACACCGCACAGCCCAGTGATGAAAAGTATTGGCTCTGGAAAGTCCGACGAACCTAAATTTGAATCCCAACTCGACCACTTACTAGCTGTGTGATCTGGGGGCAGATTTTATTTCAACACTCAGCTTCCATTTCCTCATATGTCAAGCAGGAGGAACAATAATGTGGATTTCAAGAGGTTGGTGGGGAGATTCCACGAACGTAAGCTCCCGAAGCATAGGGATTCTGTTCACTGTTACGTCCTCCCCAGGGCCTAGAAGAATGCCGACACATACTAGGTGCTCAATAAATATTTGAATGAATAAACAAGTGTAGGCAAAGCATGAGGTGCTGTGTCTGGCAGGAAGGACTGAATATTATGACTTCTGACATTAATGCAGTTTGCACACAAAGATGCTGAGGCAAAGAAGTCATTTCCCTCAGGGTTCAGAGTCCCTGAGTAGCTGCTCTTTTATCACTACCCGAATTTCCCCGCTCCCCAGCTGCCTGGGAAGGAGTGGAAGCAGGATTCTTATCCGCATCAAAGAACCATATATCCTCCTGAAAGAAATCTGTGGAAGCTCACACTTCTGCTTTGGATTCTATCCCTGCTCATAATTCTTTCCCGGACTGCTCCTCCTTTGTTGCTTCATGTTAATAAAAATGGTTTCCTAAAGCAAGGCCACACCCTGTGTGTGATTCGTGAAGACTTTACCCTCCAAGGAAAAAGAGTGTAAAAAGTCCAGAAGCTCAGGGTAAGCAGAGGTTCTCACAAAAAAAACAAAAACAAAAACAAAAACAAAACAGCAAGAACAAACAAAAAAGAGGGAAAAATGAAAAACCCAAACATAGTTTAGGCTCCGATTTCTCTTCCCTTTTTAAATTCACAGAATGTGATGGAAAAGAAATCTTATCAAGTGTTCTTCAGAAACTTAAGGACGAGGATTACAGCTTTGTTTGAGTCAACACAGGACCCTTTTGAGCTCATCCATGAAGCTAGGGCCCTAAATTTTATATATGTATTTATACACACACACACACACACACACACACATGGGTTGAGATGGAGTAGAACAAACAGATGGGTTCACATATGGATCTAACCATATTCACCTTCCAGTGATGATACAATAGGATTGGGAAGGGGTTAATATTTTATCCCTTGAAAAGATTCATTCATTCATTCATGCATTCATTCCATCTTTCAAGGAACATTTATTAGGCACCAGCTCTGTACCAGGCACAGTAGAAACACAAATGGAAAACACAGCCCCTGATCCTGTGGGTTCTATTGTAGAAACCAAGGGAAAAAATCAAATTACCATTCAGAGTAACTGTGTGAATGTGGTAAGCATAGGGGTCTGCAGGAGAGCCCAAGGGCTTCATCCTGACCTCGGGGGTTAGGGAGGGCTTCTCAGAGGAAGTGACTCCTGAACTTAGCCCTGAAGATTGCAAAGGAGGCAACCAGATGACTCAGTGGGGAAAGGTATCCCAGTGAGAGAGAGTGTGGTGAGAAAGGTCCCTTGGAAGCTGCGGGAAGGTCAATGGGAAAAGAATGAAAGGTCCTGGGCGGTCTGAGGCAATCGGGGAAGAGGTGAAGCCATGAGATCCACTGCGGAGAGAAGGTCTATTCACAATTCCTTTTTTTTTAGAGAAGGAGCGAGGGAGGGGCAGAGGGAGAGAGACAAACTCAAGGAGACTCCCTGCTGAGTGTGGAGCCCCACATGGGACTCAATCTCACAACCCTGAGATCACAACCTAAGCTGAAACCAAGAGTCGAATGCTTAACCAACTGAGCCACCCAGGCGCCCCTCACAACTCTTCTTGCTGGAAGATTCATGACTAACCTTTCAGATTCTTTGCTTTTTAAAAAAAGAACTAAATTTCTTTAATTATCAAAGGCAGATATATTTTTGATCAGAATTAAAAGAACATGCAAATATATAAAGAAGTTGAAGTCTTCCTTCCATTCCCCTTAATCTCATTACTTAGAAGTGATAACACGTGCACACAGATGATGAAATCTCGTTTTGTGTTGCTGAAGCGGGATACACAGAAAGATAGTTTTGCAAGGTATTTTTGTCATGAATAGCTTCTTACATCAGAACAGAGATCAAACTCATGGTCTTTAACTCTATTTCATTGTATAAACAAACCACATATGGTTTATCTAACCAATGCCTATTTATTTATTTATTTATTTGAGAGAGAGAGGGAGAGAGAGTGCAGGGGGAGGGGCAGAAGGAGAGGGAGAGAGAGAATCCTAAGCAGACTCCCCGCTGAGCGTGGAGCCCGACTCAGGGCTCGATCCGTGACCCTGACATCGCGACCTGAGTGGAAACCAAGAGTCAGATGCTCAACTGACTGAGCCACCCAGGCGTCCCAACCAATGGCCTTTTAATGGACATTTAAGTGATTTCCAATTTTCCCTTTTGCCACCATGCTATGGTGAATAATCTGAATGATGTATCTTTGGGCACATGTGCTAGAGTTTTCGAAAGAAGATTCGGAGACGTGGAAGTGCTGGGTCAAAGGACAGGTGTACTGGGTGAGGCGGTGCGTGCGCTGGCTGAGAGTGTAGACCCTGGAGCCCGACCATCTGGGTTCAAATCATATCTCCTTTACTTACTCTCTGTGTGGCCTCAGGCAAGTTACTTAATCTCTCAGTGCTTTACTTTCCTTCTCTGTAAAATGGGGACAAGAATAGTACCTGCCCACAGGGTTGTTGTGAGTACTAAATGAATTTAGATGAATAAAGCACCTAGAATAGTACCTGACGTAGAGTAAACACTAAAAAAACAAAAACAAAAAACAAAAAACCAACGTCCTACTCTTTTAAAACGATGAAGTCCAATAATTAATTTTGTTATCGTTGTTTGTGTGTTTGGAGTTATGCAAAGGAAGGTTTGCCTAAGACAAGGTTGTGAAGGCTCACTCTTACGGTTTTTGTCTAAGAGTTTTGTCTTACATTTAGGTCTGTAATCCATTTTGAGTTAACTTTTTTGTTTGGGGCAAAGAAGGGATCTGACTTCATTCTTTTGCGTGTGGCTATTCAGTTGTCCCAGCAGCACTGATTAAAAAGACTATTTGTTTCCCCACTGATTTATTTTAGAACGCTTGTTGAAAATCAGCTGACCACAAAGGCAAAAGTTTATTTTGGGACTGTCAATCGTTCCCTATTGATTTACATGTCTTTTCTTATGCCAGAAGCCCACTGTCTTGATGACTGTAAAGTGTCTGAATCGGGAAGTGTGAGTTCATCTTTCTTCTTCTTTTTCAAGATTATTTGATTATTCTGGTTTGTCCTTAGGTTTTTTTACATGAAATTCAACACTATATTTCAAAACCCTGAAATATGGTTCTCTCTCTCTTTTTTTTAAAGATTTTATTTATTGGGGCACCTGGGTGGCTCAGTCGGTTAAGGGTCTGCCTTCGGCTCAGGTCATGATCTCAGGATCCTGGGTTCGAGCCCAGAGTCGTCGTGTCCCCCCCGCCCCCGCCCCCCTGCGTCAGCCGGGAGCCTGTTTCTCCCTCTCCCCACCCCGCTCACTCTCGCTCAAATAAATTTTATTTGAGAGATAGAAAGAAAGAGAGAATGCTCCTGGCATGCACATGACTTGAGGGGAAGGGCAGAGGGAAAGGAAGCAGCAGGCTCCCCGCTGAGCAGGGGGAAGACTCCGAACTCTATCTCAGGACCCTGGGATCATGACCTGAGCTGAAGGCAGACGCTTAACCGATTGAGCCCCCCAGGCACACCCTCTTCTTTTTTCTTTTCAAAGTTCTCTGCCAGCTGGTAAGGCCAGCTTCCTCTCTATTTCTTTACTACTTCTCAGTTTCTCCTTCATCTTCCGTAGTGGTCCAGAGGTTTATTTCCCACCAGCCAAGTGTCCCAACTCAGAGTTACTTACGGCCTGCAGGGGCAAATCTCCCACAATGCCCCCGATGAACGACACTTCCCATACTCCCACCCTCATGTGACCCCTCCTGGTGGAATATGGACCAGCTCTATGACTCTTTTTAACCCACAGAAGGTGCTGAAAGTGCGGTTTCCAAGCCCAGGCCGTAAGAAGTTCTGTTTGTCTGTGTTTTGAAAGCCTTGAGAAGCTTCATAAGAAGCCCAGCCTACCCTGTGGAAAGAACACTCAAAGAGGCCACATAGGCAGATACAAGCCATATGGAGAGGGAGGCAAGGCCAGGGGTCCCAGGGTCCTGCTTGAGCCTAGCTGCCCCCAGACAAGAAATGGCCAGCTGAGCCAGTCAACTCATAGGATCAGGAAAGATAATACAACTGTGGTTGTTTCAAGCCACTGAACTTTGTGGTGGTTTGCTACATGGCAACAGATAACTAAAACACAAATCCCAGCTAAGTCCAAGACAAACAGGGAAAACTTAACCTAAGTCTTGGTTTTCTAATCTGTAATGAAAATGATGGTGAGGATAATCATAGAACACCACCCACAGGGTTTTTGTGAGGATTAAATGAGATCACGTACGCAAATCTCTTAGCACAATACCTGGCACAAAGCAGACAGATGATAAATAATAGCATTTTTTTTTTTTAAGATTTTATTTTTAAGTCATCTCTATACCCAACTCGGGGCTCGAACTCACAACCCGGAGATCAAGAGTCGCGTGCTCCACCCACTGACCCAGCCAGGGGCGCCTCGTTGTTATCATTTTTAATTTAAAAAAATTATTCAGTCCAGGGCGCCTGGGTGGCTCAGTTGGTTAAGCGACTGCCTTCGGCTCAGGTCATGATCCTGGAGTCCCGGGATCGAGTCCCGCCTCGGGCTCCCTGCTCGGCAGGGAGTCTGCTTCTCCCTCTGACCCTCCTCCCTCTCATGCTCTCTGTCTCTCATTCTCTCTCTCTCAAATAAATAAATAAATAAATAAATAAAAAATAAAAAAAATAAAAAAATTATTCAGTCCAGTTCAGTGGCTGTGATAAGATAACTAGGCATAAAGATTCAAGTTAATTGTGAAAGTCACAGATTCCAAGTGGACTTTCCACAAAAGCCGGTGGGATCACTCACTTCCTTAGCTGTTGAAATGATTCATCACAAGTTTCTATACAATCATGCGCCAGTAAGAAAAAACATAAATACATACAAGAGGGACACAAACAAGACAAAACCTGCCCTCGGCACAGCGGGAAGACTGGAAATTCCACAGCAGGCACCAGAATCCAGGGAGGCCGGAATTTATATTCAGTCTGAGTGGTGGTGAACTTTCGGTTATCATCATAGAATGAGCTGGAAGATTATCTAACCCCCCAATTTATTTATTTTTTTTCAAATATTCTATTTTATTTATTTGAGAGAGAGAGAGAACGCGAGTTGGGGGAAGGGCAGAGGGAGAGACAGAAGCAGGCTCCCGGATGAGCAGGGAGCCCAATGCGGGGCTCGAACCCAGGACCCCGGGATCATGACTTGAGCCGAAGGCAGATGCTTAACGACTGAGCCACCCAGGCACCCCTAATCCCTCAATTTATACACGAAGAAGCTCGGGGGCTGAGAGGGTTCACGGTAGTTGATGACAGCTCCAGACCAAGCATCCAGGCCTCCAGCTTTTCTTTTTTTCAAACTTAACAATATTTGTTGTTCTTTCCTAATTTTACCCATGACTGTTGTTTTTATTTTTATTTTATTATTTTTTTTTAAGTAGGCTCCATGCCCAACATGGGGCTTGAACTCATGACCCTGAGATCAAAGAAGCAGATACTCTACCAACTGAGCCAGCCAGGTGTCCCAACAACTGTTTTAAATACACACACACACACACACACAAATATTATAAAACTGTAAAACTTAGGGGCGCCTGGGTGGCTCAGACAGTTAAGCGTCTGCCTTCGGCTCAGGTCATGATCCCAGGGTCCTGGGATCGAGTCCCGCATCGGGCTCCCCACTAGGCAGCGAGCCTGCTTCTCTCCCTCTGCCTCTGCCTCTCTCTCTGACTTTCATGAATAAATAAATAAATAAAATTAAAAAAAAAAACTGTAAAACTTAGAAGGGGAGGGTACCTCGCAAATTCCAGCTCCCGGAAATAAATACTGTCAATAGTCAGTTTTTCTGACTCTTACTTAATAAAGTTAATAAAGATCCTTAGGTTTGAATATCACCAACAAATCTACATTCGTCCAAGAAGGAAGCAGGATATTCACAGGCAGCAAGGACAGGAAACAAATACCAACCATTTCACTAGCACTTTAATACACCCACAGGAGATGATCTCAATCCAGTGCAGCCTTACAAATGAGGCAATAGTGTAATAAGAGTCCATGTAGTTTCATGGTTAGGGACACAGGCTTTGAAGCCAGTGCTAGATTCAAACCCAGGGTTCTGCTCTCATTGGCTGGGGTAGCCCTGAATCTTACCTACCTCGCTGCGCTTCACTTCCCTCATTTTGAAATCAGAATCAGTAATGAGCCCTACTTTGTGGACTGCAGTCAGGGGAAAACACGATCATGGATTTAAAACATTTGCACCTGGGTGGCTCAGTCGGTTAAGCATCTGCCTTCAGCTCAGGTCGTGATCCCAGGGTCCTGGAATCGAGTCCCGTGTCGGGCTCCTTGCTCAGCGGGGAGCCTGCTTCTCCCTCTGCCTGACGCTCCCCCTGCTCATGCTCTCTCGCTCTCTTTCTCTCTCTGATAAATAAATAAATAAAATCTTTAAAAAAAAATAAAATAAAGCATTTATGCATGGGGTCTGCAATATTGGAAGCTCTCTGTAATGTACGAGCCAACATCACCTTAACTTCTTTTTTTTAATTGAGGAATAATTGACATAAAACATTACACTGGTTTCAGGTACAACATAAAGATTTGATATTTGTGTATATTGAGAAATGATCACCACAATGAGTCTAGTTAACTCTGTCATTGTACATAGTTACAGAATTTTTTCTTGTGCTGAGGACTTTTAAGATTTACTCTCTTCGCAACTTTCAAATATGCAATACAGTATTATTAGCTAAAGTCACCATGGTGTACATTACATGCCCAGAACTTATTTATTTTATAACTGGAGGTTTGTACCTTTGGACTCCCTTCGCCCATTTTGCCCACCCTCCACCCCCTGCCTCTAGCAACCACCAATCTGTTCTCTGTATCTATGAGCTTTTTTTTATGACTCCATATGTAAGAGAGATCATAGGGTATTTACCTTTTTCCATCTGACTTATTTCCCTTAGCATAATACCCTCACAGTCCATCTATGTTGTCACAAATGGTAAGATTGCATTCTTTTTTATGGTTCAATAATATTCCATGCATATATATATATATATATATATATATATATACACTTTTTTTTAACCCATTCATCTGCCTATGGACACTTAGGTGTTTTCCATATCTTGGCTATTGTGAATAATGCTACAAGGAACATGGGCGTGCAGATACCTTTTCAAGTTAATGTTTTCGTTTTCTTCGGGATTGCTGGATGGTATGGTATTTCTTTTTTTAATTTTTTGAGAAAACTCCATACTGTTTCCCCCAGTGGCTGCACCAATATCCATTCCCACCAACAGCGCAACAGGGTTCCCCTTCCTCCACAGCCTTGCCAACACCTGTTATTTCTTGCCTTCTTGATAATAGCCATTCTAACAGGTGTGAGGTGATATTACATCGTGGTATAGATTTACATTTCCCTGATGATTAGTGATGTTGAGCATTTTTCATGTACCTATTTGTCATCCATATGTTTTCTTTAGAAAAAATGCCTATTCAGATTCTCTGTCCTTTTTTTAATAAAACTGTTTTGCTATTAAGTTGTATGAATTATTTGTATATTTTGGATGTTAATCCCTTACCAGATATATAATTTGCAAATATTTTCTCCCATTCAGTATCTTGCCTTTTCATTTTGTTAATGGTTTCCTTTGCTGTGCAGAAGCTTTTTAGTTTGATACAGTCCCCCTTGTTCATTTGTGCTTTTTTGTCTTTGCCTTTGGTGTCAAATCCAAAGAAATCATTACGAAGACCAAGGTCAAGGAGTTTAGTGCCTATGTAGGGAGTTTTATGGTTTCAGGTCACATGTTACAGTCTTTAATCTATTTTAAGTTAAATGTTTTTTAAGATTTATTTATTTTAGGGGCGCCTGGGTGGCTCAGTTGGTTAAGCGTCTGCCTTCAGCTCAGGTCATGATCCCAGGGTCCTGGGATCGAGCCCCGCATCGGGCTCTCTGCTCCGCGGGAAGCCTGCTTCTCCCTCTCCCACTCCCCCTGCTTGTGTTCCCTCTCTCGCTGTATCTCTCTCTGTCAAATAAATAAATCTTAAAAAAAAAAAAAGATTTATTTATTTTAAATAGAGTGAGAGAGCGCTTGTGCGCATGCGCACGTGAGCGCAGGGAGCAGAAGAGGGAGAGAATCTTCAAGCAGACTGCCTGCTGAACAGGGAGCCTGAGGCAGGGCTGAATCCCACAACCCGTAGGATCATAACCTGCGCGGAAACCAAGAGTTGGACACCTAACAACTGAGCCACCCAGGCGCCCCTTTTTAAAGTTAATTTTTGTGTATGGAGGGAAGGAGGGAGGGAAAAAATAAGTTAATTTTCATGTATAATGTAATTTGCATGTGGCTGTCCAGTTTTCCCAGTATCATCTATTGAAGAGGTTGTCCTTTCCCCAGTATCTTGGCTCCTTTGTTGTAAATTAATTGACCATATTTGCATGGGTTTATTCTGGGCTCTCTGTTCCATTCCATTCTGATCTATGTGTCTGTTTTTATGCCAACACCATACTGTTTTGATTACTATAGCTTTGGTATATAGCTTGAAATCAGGAGTGTAATGACTCTAGCTTTGTTCTTCTTTCCCAAGATTGCTTTGGCTACTTGGGGTCTTTTGTGATTCTGTACACAAAATTGTTATTTTTTTCTATTGAATTATTTGTTCTATTCTACAAAAAAGTGCTACTGGAATTTTTGTTCTATTTCTACAAAAAAATAAATTATTGTTCTATTTCTACAGAAAATGCTATTGGAATTTTGATAGAGAGTGCATTGAATCTGTAGATTTCTTTGGGTAGTATAGACATTTTAACAATATTTGTTCTTCCAATCCATCAGCATGGAATTTGTCTTTCCATTTCTTTGTGTCTTCTTCAATGTCTTTCATCAATGTCTTATAGTTTTCAGGGTACAGGTATTTCACCTCCTTGGCTAAATGTATTCCTGTGTATATTATTCTTTTTTAAAAAAGATTTTATTTATCTATTTGATAGAGCGAGAGAGAGCATAAGCAGGGGGAGCGGCAAAAGGAGAGGGAGAAGCAAGCTTCCTGCTGAGCAGGGAGCTCGACGCAGGGCTCGATCCCAGGACCCCGGGATCACAACTTGAGCTGAAGGCAGATGCTTAACCTGCTAAGCCAGGCAGGCGCCCCCAGTTTCCTATTTTTTTTTTTAAGATTTTATTTATTTATTTATTAGAGAGCGAGCGAGAGAGAAACAGCATGAGAGAGGAGAGGGTCAGAGGGAGAAGCAGGCTCCCCGCTGAGCCGGGAGCCCGATGTGGGACTCGATCCCGGGACCCTGGGACCATGACCTGAGCCGAAGGCAGCCGCTTAACCAACTGAGCCACCCAGGCGCCCCCCAGTTTCCTATTTTTAACTCAAAGTAGAAGCAACACATTTTAGAACCTCTTGCTCAGCAAGGATCATAGCCAAAATATTAAAGGATAGAAATGTTCCATAGGGTTACACCCAATCATACTAAAAAGCAAAGAAATGATGTGTGAAATGGTGATCTGCTGTGAGGCAGAGTTCAAAGTCCTCAAAGGTCCCATCCCTTTAAGTTTAATTTCCTGAAAATAGAGGCTTTTAAAATATCATGCACATGCACTTAGTGGGGCGAGGCTGTGGGTGGGGGGACAGGAGGATACAGGAACTCTCTGTACTTTCTGCTCAATTTTGCTGTGAATCTAAAACTCTAAAAAAAAATAATGCTTATTGATTTTTAAGAATCACATACTTTTTTTTTTTTTTTTTTTTTCTAAGATTTTATTTATTTATTTGAGAGAGAGAGAATGAGAGACAGAGAGCATGAGAAGGAGGAAGGTCAGAGGGAGAAGCAGACTCCCTGCCGAGCAGGGAGCCCGATGCGGGACTCGATCCCGGGACTCCAGGATCATGACCTGAGCCGAAGGCAGTCGCTTAACCAACTGAGCCACCCAGGCGCCCCAAGAATCACATACTTTAAGGGCGCCTGTGTGGTGCTGCCGGTTGAGCATCTGACTCTCGGTTTCAGCTCAGGTTGAGATCTCAGGGTCATGACATCAAGCCCCACTTCAGGCTCCACGCTCAGCACAGAGTCCGCTTGAGAGTCTCTCTCCCTCTGCCCCTCCCACTCGTGCTCTCTCTCTCTCTGAAATAAATAAATAAATCTTTAAAAAAATAAAAAGAGGGGCGCCTGGGTGGCTCAGTTGTTAAGCGTCTGCCTTCGGCTCAGGTAATGGTCCCAGGGTCCTGGGATCGAGCCCCACATCGGGCTCCCTGCTCCATGGGAAGCCTGCTTCTCCCTCTCCCGCTCCCCATGCTTGTGTTCCCTCTCTCACTGTCTCTCTCTCTCTAAGTAAGTAATAAAATATTTTTAAAAATTAATAAAAATCATATACTTCAAAATAAATTGCTTACTTGAGCACAGAAGCCTATCAAAGTCTAACACAAACAAACAGAAACTCAGTTTATTGTAACATACCACTGGCAATCCAAACTGGGTTCAAGTTTTCAAACATCTTATGAAATTGTATGCTGTTCTCAAGTATCTTTTCTCCTTTTTCCTAACTAGAGCTAAATTGCAAAGTTCTGGTGTGGAAAAGCAATCCGTGTTTGTACAGAGAATATAGCAGGGAAGCATCAAATGCAACACGTCTGTCCTCATAAAATAGACAGTCACTGTCTCCTTGGTGTTTCCAAAGAAATCATATACATGTTACTGTTTCTTAAGTCATATGCATGCTAATAATACTACATAGTCGTTCTTAACGTTTCTGGAAAACCATGCTGTTTAGCACAGGAAATTATTATTGCCGTTGTCGTTTTGTTCATTATGTAAGTCAACCACCCAACAGTGAATCAATTCTCTAAAGCTAAGAGCTCAGGATGTCGGCACACAGCCTTCCAAAGGGAAGCCCTCCACATTGCCGTAATTCACAAAGGACCAGTCGGCTTGCCTAAACTTATCCTTTACATTTAGGAAACTTTGTGGGTTCCTGTCTTCCCCGGGGGGATTTTTATTACTTGTTTATGCAAACAGCAGATTGCATAAGAGCCTTGCTGGCTTTTTTTTTTTTTTTTTTTAAGGGATTTCGTAGTTTCCTGGTAAGCACTCAGTCACCAGTTTCATCACCCTGACATGACATAAAGGCGGGAGCTGAACCTCGCGTTCGCCACTCAGACACACACCTCTTTCCTTGAGCACTCGCTAGGACCGACTCGTTCCACTCATGAGCCTGCACCAGCAGCAGAATTATTTTCTGGAAATAGACAAGAAGAACTGCTGTGTGTTCCGGGATGACTTCATAGCCAATGTGCTGCCGACGGTGTTGGGGCTGGAGTTTGTGTTTGGGCTCCTGGGCAATGGCCTTGCCCTGTGGATTTTCTGCTTTCACCTCAAGTCCTGGAAATCCAGCCGGATTTTCCTGTTCAACTTGGCTGTGGCTGACTTTCTCCTGATCATCTGCCTGCCGTTCTTGACGGACAACTACGTGAGGAAGTGGGACTGGAGGTTCGGGGACATCCCTTGCCGGGTGATGCTGTTCATGCTGGCCATGAACCGCCAGGGCAGCATCATCTTCCTCACGGTGGTGGCTGTGGACAGGTACTTCCGGGTGGTCCATCCTCACCATGCTCTGAACAAGATCTCGAATCGGACAGCGGCCATTATATCCTGCCTCTTGTGGGGTGTCACCATCGGCCTGACGGGTCACCTCCTGTACAAACAAATGTTGATCAAGAACCAAGATGCGAATTTATGCAGCAGCTTTAGCATCTGCCATACCTTCAGGTGGCATGATGCCATGTTCCTCCTGGAGTTCATCCTGCCCCTGGGCATCATCCTGTTCTGCTCGGCCAGAATCATCTGCAGTCTGCGCCAGCGACAAATGGACAGACATGCCAAGATCAAGAGGGCCATCAACTTCATCATGGTGGTGGCCATCGTCTTCATCATCTGTTTCCTGCCCAGCGTGGCTGTGCGCATACGCATTTTCTGGCTCTTACGCACCGTGGGCACGAGGAGCTGTGACATCTATCGCTCGGTTGATCTGGCGTTTTTCATCACCCTTAGCTTCACCTACATGAACAGCATGCTGGACCCTTTGGTGTACTACTTCTCCAGCCCATCTTTTCCCAACTTCTTCTCCACCCTGATCAACCGCTACCTGTGGAAGAAGACGCCACAACAGCCAGATAATAACCAGAGCACAAGCATGGAGCTCACAGGGGATCTGAGTGCTACCAGGAGTGTGCCAGACAACTTGGTGGCCCGTGCCGGTGAGCCGTGGAACCCGTCTTATCCGACCCCAGCTTCTCGCTAAATACCCGAGCCAAGAAGTGAGATCGTCACCAAGAACCAAGGTCTCCGGGGAAAGAGTGTGGCTGGGTGCACAGAGTACCATCATGAGACGTGGCCTGTGGTTTCCTGGAATTTCCAGATTCGGAGAATCGGATTTAGAGAAGGAGTGTGGCAGAGTGGGCTGCCCGGTTGTCGAGCGTCACCAGAGGACTCTTGGGGGGAACAGAGAGTAAAGCTTCTGAAACTTCTGCTCAGTCTCTGGCACTCACAGAACCGAAGACGGCCAAACTGTCCACACTTCTGCCGAGCAGAGCTGGAGCCAGGAGACGCCCGTGAGCACCTGTGATTCACTGGCCTCTTTCCCTACCTGCCTGAGGCGGGGGTGGCTCTCAGCTCCTCAGGGCGATACCCAGTCCATCGAGCTTTAGCCGGGAAGAGGAAAGCTAAGTGGTTGGAGGGGAGTTATGGCCCCTGGGCAGAGGCCAGGAATCATTAAAGAAGCCAGTAGGTCACCCACATTCCAAGGGACCGATTCATCTTTCAGCCAAGCTTTAGCAGAAAAGCACCGGGCAGAGAGACTCACCGGTAGGGGTGAGAGAGGGATTAGCCGGGGCGGGACTGAGCAAAACAGTCTTACTGAGAGAAAGAAAAGGCATTTGTGCGGGGACCTGTGCCTAATCCATTCCTCTCCTGTTGACACTAACTGGAAGGCTGAGGGTTAGAGGCTTCAGAGAAGACAGCTGCTTCCCACCTCTGTTTGGTTTTGTCATTAAAAGGGAAATGCTGCCCTGTGGTTAGAGGGAGAAGGTTCCTCCTGGTTTGTTTGCTTGTGTTCCTGTCCTTATAAGAAATCTACCACTTCAATAAATTTTGATGTGAGACACACAGTCTGGTGTTGCATGTGTCTGGGTGATGGTTCACAGAAAGGGACTTCTTACTTAAGCGGAGACCTTTATGGGTTGTTAACTGTGTCCCGACGGAAAATACCAAATACTGTCAAGTAAGGAAAGGAGGCAGACGCTGAGCTTCATCAAGAGTGAGTTAAGTAAAAATTACACCTGCATTAGGACGAGGATGAGGAAGGGCTGGGAATAAGTAAAAATCATTTAATTTGGAAGGGTGGTGCAAATAGGGTTGCAGGGGCCCTGTACATTTAGGGTTAGGTGAATATTGCTATGACTATTTGTGTATTAAAGAAGGAATCGGGACAGACCGGGGTGTTTGCAGAGGAGGGAGGGAGAAGAAAGAATTTCCTATGGAACAGTTTCTGTTCCCAGTTCTGGGATGGAAAGGAAATGTACTGGTTTGAGTCTGTGATCAGTCCAAGTTTCTGTTATGCTTTCATCCCCAGCCTGTCCCTCCTTGATTCTTTAGCAAGATGCGGCTTGCCTTGCCATCCTGACTCAGATACAGATAAGAAAGGGAGAGACTCAGACTCCAAGCCAGAGCTTAAATGGCAATAAATGAAGAACAGACAGACGTTCTCATATTGAAGTGCTTTCGGAGCGCTTTGCTTGCCCGGTTCTCCCGTTGATTCCTAGAAGTAGAAAGTTAAAGCAGAGATCACCTCAAAGAGGAAGAAGTGGCAGAGATGAGCTGAGAGGAAAGGAGTACGTTCCCGCAGTCTCCCATGCATGAGTCAGCAGCGAGCCTGGCTGGGAAACTCAGACCAGTTCAGCACTAACTCACATTCGTCCGTTTGCTCAGGAGTTCCATCAGCTTTCATTTATTTATTTTTAAAGCAGGCTCTACGTCCAAGGTGGGGCTTGCATTCACGACCCTGAGATCAAGAGTTGCATGTTCTACTGACTGAAACAGCCAGGGGCCCTTCCATCAGCTTTTAGGTATTAAGTGCCAATGATGTGTCAGATGCTGCTCTGGGTGGTTGGTGGAGATAGAACAAGGAACAAGGGGGGACGCCTGGGTGGCTCAGTCGGTTAAGCATCTGCCTTTGGCTCAGGGCATGATCTCGGGGTCCTGGGATCGAGCCCGGCGTCAGGCTCCCTGCTCAGTGGGGAGTCTGCTTCTCCCTTTCCCTCTGCCCCTCCCTACCACTCATCTTCGCTCTGTCTCTCACACACTCTCAAGTAAATATTTAAAAAAAAAAGAAATAAAAATCTTTAAAAAGAATTAAATCACAATTTGTCATGTCTATAAAATAAGAACATCATCATCATCATCCTTGATCATCAATAATATTTATTTTTTTTTTTTTTTTTAAGATTTTATTTATTTGACAGAGAGAGACACAGCGAGAGAGGGAACACAAGCAGGGGGAGTGGGAGAGGGAGAAGCAGGCCTCCCTGCTGAGCAGGGAGCCCGATGTGGGACTCGATCCCAGGACCCTGGGATCATGACCCGAGCCGAAGGCAGACGCTCAACCGACTGAGCCACCCAGGCACCCCCATCAATAATATTTATTAAGAGAGGAGTCTCCTACTAAATATTTCTGTTTCCCTGTCCAGAGGAATGCCAATATTAATGTAACCTGGCTGGCTCTGTCAGAAGAGCACGCGGCTCTTGATCTCAGGGTCATGAGTTCAAGCCCCACGTTAGGCATAGAACTTACATAATTAATTAATTAATTAATTAATTAATTAATTTTTAAAAATGGGAGCAAGTAATGTTATTCTGAACTAAACCAATGATGTGTTCCATCCAGTCTCACACTGTGGTATAGCATATGTGTCCTGTCTCTATGCTGGAAGGGGCAGTTATTTGTTTTTAAGATTTAATTTTTTTAAGTGATCTCAACACCCAACATGGGGTTTGAACTCACAACCCCAAGATCAACAGTCACATGCTCTACTGACTGAACCAGCCAGGCGCCCCTGGATGGGGCAGTTATAATCATATATGCATTGATTTTCCATTACTTCCTCTTTATTTTAGAGGGTACCAGTTTGGGGGCTATGAGTTCTTTGAGTTTATTATATAAAAAGTAGGACCTCAGGGCGCCTGGGTGGCTCAGTCGTTAAGCGTCTGCCTTCGGCTCAGATCATGGTCCCGGGGTCCTGGGATCAAGCCCCGCATCAGGCTCCCTGCTCTGCGGGAGGCCTGCTTCTTTCTCTCCCACTCCCCCTGCTTGTGTTCCTGCTCTCGCTGTCAAATAAATAAATAAATAAATAAATAAATAAATCTTTAAAAAAAAAAGTAGGACCTCATTTTAACTGCTCCCAAACAATCTCTTCCAAACTTGAAGAGATTACCCCTAAGTCTAGAACCATAAAATTGGGGCTTTAAACTCATGTTTGTTTCTGATTTGATGAACTCCCTTACCTTTCCAAATTTATTAGTCTACCTGACCCACAGTGCCTTGCCTGAAGAGGGATCTAACTCACACCTAGGATTCTGGTCCTTAATACACCTTGTAGTTTCATTTTCAACATATTTCCTGATTACGATCTGTCGCTCTGTTGGCTGTCCCACTTACAACAACCAGCTGTCTTCCCAAATGGTCCTGACTCCTTTCTTCCCCCACTTGGCTTCTGTAATCAGAATTTTGCTGAGGAATTGGTTATCCGTGGTACCCTGGCCTGTGGTGGCATTTGGTTGGGTCACTAAGTATCAGAAATGGATCATTTAACAACCAAATTGGGCCATGGATCATCTCCTACTCCCCCTATCTTTTGGTTTGAATTGGGAACTTCTTCAAAGCAGAACTGGAATTTTGATGAAATTCTTTGACAATTGACGCTGGGCTGTTCGTGTTACCAACCAAGTTCCTGAGAAGGAAATTCCTTTTTTTTTTTCCTCATTGTAGTAAGAAGATGCCTTATTATAATTGTTCAACTCAAGGTCCTCATAAATGCAAGTATCTGAAACACACTTCAAATTAGCTTAAGCAAAAAATGAAAAATCAAAAGTGAGGAAAGATACTGGAGTATCTCACAGAAACTGAGAGAGAGTTAAAGCAGGGTCAGTCAGCGCCAGGGGACAAGCTCACAAGCCCTCATCCTGCTCTTAGCCGTGAACCTGACCTAACCTCTCCATACCTGTGTCTCTCCAGTCAGACTCTCACATGAGAGAATCTGACTGGTCCCAAACCACTCTCTATAAAAGAGTGATGAAGTCATGAAGATTCACACAACAGCGGTGCAAAGGGTATTTTAAAATTACTGTTTGGGGGATATCTGGGTGGCTCAGTCGTTAAACGTCTGCCTTCGGCTCAGGTCATGATCCCAGGGTCCTGGGATCGAGCCCCGCATCAGGCTCCCTGCTCAGCGGGAAGCCTGTTTCTCCCTCTCCCTCTCCCCCTGCTTGTGATCCTGCTCTCACTGTGTCTCTCTCTGTCAAATAAATAAATAAAATCTTAAAAAAAATAAAATAAAATTACTGTTTGGGTAAAGACATGCTCTCTGCCAGGTGTTCCTCAGATAACATTCCAGATCACTTTCCATGCCACTCATACACAGCATGTTTGGACTTTTTTTCAGTGGATCTCAGTTCTCTTGCTGCCATGTTATAAGACAGTCGTCCCAAAAGAATGGAAAAGTAATCAGTTGACCTTTGGAAGCCACACAGTTCACGTGCCCCAAACCCATTTGGATGTGGACCTCCAGATGTGAGTTCTAGAGCCCTTCAGAAGGTCTTCCTGGAGAATTAAAGTCTTTGTAATTTTATATATTGCTTCATAAATTTGGGGCAAAGAAATACTCTTCAGCAGGCTTAGCTGCAGAAATACCTAGCCATGACATTCTGTTCACTAAGTTTTGTGTCTTCTACGACAAATGAAACATGACTATTTTGCAACTGGTGTTGTTGCTATTTTCTTGGAGCTCAAATTTAAGATTTGGCCACCTTGTCTCTTTAGGGCATTACAAATGTCAGGCTTGACCTATAGTCCACAATCCCACGGCCCTGGCAAATGAAAGGCAAGCACTTCTATGCTCTTAACAAATATTGATATACTCAGTGTTCTGGCCACACCCACAGAGGGATTTACAACCATCAACAGGTATTGGGAAAGGTACATGACGTTCCCTATACAATCGAAAAGAAGAAAAAGTGAGTTGACCTACTGATGTCATGAGGTTGAAAAACTGGGTTCCTTTTCAACATGTTTACAAAATATCCCTCCTCTTGATTATGATACTTGAATAAGAAAATGGTACTGATGATCTGCTTTTTTTTTTAATTAAAAACATTTTTTTAAGTAATCTCTATACTCAACATGGGGCTCAAACTCACAACCCTGAGCTCAAGAGTCCCATGCTCTAGGGACTGAGCCTGCCAGGCTCCCCTGCTTTTGGTTCTCATAAAGCAACATGAGGCAAAGACAGACCCACAATAAGAGAAACATTGCTTTCATCAGCATCATCATTTGATTGCCACCAGTATATCTAAGATTTACTCACCTGTCAGACACTGAGTGAAGTATTTTATGTGGGTAATCTCACTTCATCCTCCCAATAACTTCATAGGGGAGGTGCTATTTCCATTTCGCAGGTAAGGAACTGAGGCTCAGAGAGTTTGAATAGTTTGCCTGAAGTCAACAGTCTATGAGTGAGGGACCAAGAGAACAGAGGCCAGAGGTCTGAGTCCAGAGTCTTTACCTTTAAAGTTCTGAAAAAATGCAAAATAAGAGATAAGCAATGTGAACTGAAGAAGGTAGGGTGAATACCTTGACACATTTGGGGTCAATATTCCCAGAACTTTCCAGGCTGCCCACCAACTTAGGCACCCAGGCACCTCCCAGGTCCAAGCTGAGATCATGTACTTAAGCTGCCCGGCACAGTACCTTGTGCATGGAAGGTGCTCTAGACATCAGTTTCTGTTCTCAAAGCTAATTAGTGATTGGCCCCTTCCTTCCTTTTTGAAGGCCCTTCTTGTCTTTCTAAAGAAGCTACCATTTCATAAGGAGGCAGATCAAGGATATTCACTGTAACATCATTTGTAATAGTGAAAGAAAAAACAAAAAAAGGAAAAAAGAGGAAACAACCTAGGTGTCCATTAGTAAGGGAAGAGATACATAGGGATACAGGCTCCCAGCGGAATACTAAGTAGCAGTGAAAAAAAAAGAACCAGAGGGGGGCGCCTGGGTGGCTCAGTTGGTTAAGTGACTGCCTTCGGCTCAGGTCATGATCCTGGAGTCCCGGGATCGAGTCCCGCATCGGGCTCCCTGCTCGGCAGGGAGTCTGCTTCTCCCTCTGACCGTCCCCCCTCTCATGCTCTATCTCATTCTCAATCTCAAATAAATAAATAAAATCTTTAAAAAAAAAAGAACCAGAGGTAGTTATATCAGCAGGACTGAATCTTGAGCATAATATCTAAAGCAAAAACCAAGTTGTCAAAAGATACATTCAGGGGTGCCTGGGTGTATCGACTCAGGTCATGATCCCAGAGTCCTGGGATCGAGCCCCTCATCAGGCTCCCTACTCAGCGGGGAGTCTGCTTCTCCCTCTCCCTCTGCCCCTCCCCCTGCACCTGCTTTCTCAAATAAATAAAATCTTTAAAAAAAGATACATTCAATATGATAACATGTAAATGTTTAAGACATGCTAAACAAAATAACATGGTTTTTGGAAGCATCAATATGTAAGAAAACAAAAATCTCAGATGAGAAGAATGCACAGTAACTACAGGATATAGATTACTTCTGTGGCTGGAGGGACACGGATGGAAGGTGGTCTCAACTCTATCTGCAATGCTTTTACTTCATTTTAAAGATTTTATTTATTTATTTGAGAGAAGGAGAGAGTGTGTATGCATGAGCCGGGGGAGGAACAGAGAGAGAGAGAGAGAATCTTAAGCAGACTATGCACTGACGGTCAAGTCCAACACGGCTCAATCTCACCACCCTGAGATCATGACCTGAGCCAAAATCAATAGCCAGATGCTTAACCAACTGAGCCACTCAGGCACCCTGCTTTTACTTCTTTTTTTTTGTTGTTGTTATTTAATTTTTTTTATCACGTTATGTTAATCACCATACATTACATCATTAGTTTTTGATGTAGCGTTCCATGATTCATTGTTTTCGTTTAATACCCAGTGCTTCATGCAGTATGTGCCCTCCTTAATACCCATCACCAGGCTAACCCATCCCCCCACTCCCCTCCCCTCTAGAACCCTCAGTTTGTTTCTCAGAGTCCATAGTCTCTCATGGTTTCTCTCCCCCTACTTCATTTTATTTTATTTTATTTTTTTTGTAAAGATTTTATTTATTTATTTGAGAGAGAGAATGAGATAGAGAGAGCATGAGAGTGGGGAGGGTCAGAGGGAGAAGCAGACTTCTGCTGAGCAGGGAGCCCGATGCGGGACTCGATCCCAGGACTCCAGGATCATGACCTGAGCCGAAGGCAGTCGCTTAACCAACTGAGCCACCCAGGCGCCCCCCCCTACATTTTAAACGAAGGATCTGAGGGGCTCCTGGGTGGCTCTGTCAGTTAAGCGTCTGCCTAGGGCTTGCAAGAGTCATGATCCTGGGGTCCTGGGATCGAGCCCCACATCGGGCTCCTGGCTCGGTGGGGAGTCTGCTTCTCCCTCTCCCTCTGCCTCTCCCCCTGCTCACGGTCTCTCTCTCTCTGTATCTCTGTGTCTCAAATGAATAAATAAAATCTTAAAAAAAAATTACATACTGTACAATCCCATTTACGTAACATTCTTAAAATGATGAAATTATAAAGAAGAACAGATCAGTGGTTGCTAGAAGTTAGGGAAAGGGCGATAGGCCTGGTAGAGCGTGAGGATGTTTCTTTAGGGTGAGAGCCATTTGTATTCTGAACATGGTGGTGGTTATACAAAATCTATGTATGTCTGGGGCACCTGGGTGGCTCAGTCTGTTAAGTGTCTGACTCTTGATCTCAGCTTGGGTCTGAGAGAGCAAGAGAGCACAAGCAAGGGGAGCAGCAGAGGGAGAAGGAGAAGCAGGCTCCCCGCTGAGCAGGGAGCCCAATGTGGGGCTGGATCCCAGGATCCCGAGATCATGACCTGAGCCAAAGGCAGACGCTTAACCAACTGAGCCACCCACCCAGGCGCCCCTGAATTTTTATTCTTTATGAGCATTAGGGTATATGTACACACACGTGCGCATGCTTAGGTCAACTGACGACTTCAGCTACCACCCATTCTGTTGATGAGGCCTCCATCTGACCAGATTCAGCTTATCCTCCACCTTCTTTTTTTTTTTTTTTTAAAGATTTATTTATTTATTTGAGAGAGCGAGAATGAGAGAGAGTACATGAGAGGGAGGAGGGTCAGAGGGAGAAGCAGACTCCCCGCCGAGCAGGGAGCCCGATGCGGGACCCGATCCCGGGACTCCAGGATCATGACCTGAGCCGAAGGCAGTTGCTCAACCAACTGAGCCACCCAGGCGCCCTCCTCCACCTTCTTTTGCATCCCTGCCCCCAGATGCCCTTTATGTTTTAAAGATTTTATGGCTAGCCACTTGGGAAACAGATAAAAGGTAACCAAAAATAAGCTTGTTTATAAAAAAAGTAATAAGATTAAAAACTCTCACAAAACGACCATGGAAAACTTTATGCTGACTGGAAGAAGCCGGACAAAAAAGGCCCACATAGTGTATGATTCCATTTATATGAAATGTCCAGAACAGGTAAATCCACAGAAACAGAAGGTAGAATGGTGTGGTGGCTGCCAGGGGCTGGGGGAGGGGAGAATGGGGAGCGACTGCTAACCGGTGTGGGGTCTCCTTTTGGGGTGATGAAAATGTTTGGGAACAAGACAGAGGGGGTGCTGCACAGCATTGAATGTACTAAATGCCACCGCATGGTTACGTTATGTGAATTTCACCTGACTGAAACTAACAAAAAATGGGTGGGAGCAGAATCTGTAGAGTAACTGTCCCTGCTTCTAGTTCATCCTCGCTCCTATCCCTCACTTCTCCATCTGTCCCTGGTTCTCTCCTGTGTCAGGCAAGACCTCTGCCCCAGAGACACTGAAGGGGAAGTTAGGGCAGGATATTAAGTATGAGCCAGAATCTACTGTGATTGCTGGTAACCTCTAGATTGGGTGATTCTCATGTAACCGTTTTCCTTACTCTTGCAAACCCTTGGGAGTGCGACATGGAGCCAGAGCATCTGACTAAACTGCTTTGTTGAAATCCTAACCCCCAGCACCTTCGAATGTGACAGTATTTGGAGATAGGTTCTTTATTTTTATTTTCTTAAGATTTTATTTTTTTATTTGACAGAGAGAGACACAGCCAGAGAGCGAACACAAGCAGGGGGAGTGGGAGAGGGAAAAGCAGGCTTCCCGCGGAGCAGAGAGCCAGATGCGGGGCTCGATCCCAGGACCCTGGGACCGAAGGCAGACGCTTAACAACTGAGCCACCCAGGCGCCCCTGGAGATAGGTTCTTTAAAGAGGTAATTAATTTAAAATGAGGTCATTAGGATGGCCCGAAGCCCACAGGGCTGGTGTCCTTATAAGAAGAGGAGGTTAGGACAAGACACACACACAGAGGGAATTCCGTGTGAGGATGCAGGGAGGACACAGCCGTCTATAAACCAAGGAGAGAGTCCTCAGAGGAAACACCACCATCACCGTGTTGACCTTGGACTTGTGGCCTCCAGGACTGTGAGAACTAAATTCTTGTTTAAGCCCCCAGTCTGTGGACCTTTTGTCATGGTGGCCCTCGCAGACTCACAGGGTCTGATCACCCTTCTTATATGCCTCAGGCAGCCAGTGGTTCCAGAGCTCAGCTGGAACGCCCTATGTGTTTATTTAAAACTACTTATCTCCTATAAATCTGAAGAGAATTTGACATAAGGCCTGCCGTGCTACACAGCAGAGAAATTCAACTTTAGAGAGAGTAGACCAACACTAAGGACAGGTTGACTTTTCATAGGCAAACAGTGCCCAACTGCTTCTCTCTCTTCCTCTACCTTTTGTTTGATGATGGAAACCGATCTCAGAATTTATTAAAACACATTTTTTTTTAAAGATTTTATGTATTTGTTTGACAGAGAGAGACACAGCGAGAGAGGGAACACAAACAGGGCGAGTGGGAGAGGGAGAAGCAGGCTTCCCATAAGCAGGGAGCCCGATGCTGGGCTCCATCCCAGGACCCTGGGACCATGACCTGAGCCGAAGGCAGACGCTTAACGACTGAGCCCCTCAGTCATGCTTTTAAAAATATGTATCTTGGGGCGCCTGGCTGGCTCAGTCGGTAGAGCATGGGACTCTTGATCTCGGGGTCGTGAGTTCAAGTGCCATGTTGGGGGTAGAGCTTACATTAAGATATATATATATATAGTAACAAAATTACTAAAATTATTATAGTCAATCCAAAAAAAAAAAGCCTTCCTCAATATTCTTATCCACTGTTATTTCTAACAAAAAATATTCACATAAAGCTCCTAATGATTATTTTCCTAAAACAAAAAATTGAATTGTATCTCTTTTCCTGCTTCAGAAACCTTCAATTATCAGTAGAATAAAATTCAAACTCAGCATGGCCTTTCCCTGCCAGGCTGCGTGGTTACCCGCACAGTATGGCGGACGTGAGGGAGAATGGCCTTTGGAATCAGGATGAAATTTCAGTTTTACCACCCACCGGCCAGGTGCCCGGGACAAAGAGAATGAAAGAGGCCGAGGACCTTTCCAGCTTTTGCAGCTCCCGATTTATTTTCTTACTGAGATATAGTTCACATACTATAAAATTCACTTTTTTTTTTTTTAAGGCTACTTATTTTTATCTTGTGCTGGACACTTTCTGACATTCAGACACATGCCTAGAAGGGCTGAGAGGGTCCGGACAAGCAGGGCACACAAATCTGAATTGACATCAATGCCTTTGTGTCTTTCCCACTGAGGGCTCAGCCAGCATGTTCCTGCACTTCTCGACTGCCCAGGGGTCGGTCCTTTATTACTGAGAATGAAATGAAGACAGGATTGAGGAGAACCAACCGACTGAGGGAAGCCAGAGAAACCCCTGAGAGAGATGGCCCTGTGATTCTGGCAGCTGCAAGCAAGTCCCCCGTGGGTGGCCAGGTGTCCTTGGCAGGGCTGGCTTCCAGACGCACCACCTGGATTCCCAGCCACCCGAGCCATTTTTCAAGAAACCAGTATACCGTGCGACTCCCAATGACCCTGGCATCAAGCTCTCAACCTTGACCCAGCCCAGGACACCTACCCAAACCGTACTTACACTTGATCTTGGCCAAAAGGCCTAGAAATGATAAATCCACCCTAGTATATTCACAGTGTTGTGCAGCCATCCCCTCTATCTGATTCCGGAACTTCTTCATCATCCACCAAAAAGAAACCCTATACCCTTTAGCAGTCCGGTAGAGTTCCTGAAGCCCCTGACAAACACTAATCTACCATCTCTCTTTATGGGCATGATATATTTTTAAAAATGAAGAAATGCGGGGCGCCTGGGTGGCTCAGTCAGTTGGGCGTCCAACCCTTGATTTTGGCTCAGGTCGTGGTCTTGGCATCATAAGATCAAGCCCCACGTCTGGTTTGTTGTGGAGTCTGCTTGGGGTTCTTTCCTTCTCCTTCTGCCCCTCTCCCTGCTCTCTCGTAAATAAATAAATAAAATCTTGAAATTCTTAATACTTTTTTGTTTTTGAAATCTTAATACTTTTGAGAACAGTTTATTGATGTAATTCATATAATAGAAAAGTCACCCATTTAAAGTGTGCGGCCCAGGGGCGTCTGTCTGAATTCATGGCTCGTGGAAACCGTCAGAGATAATAAGTAATTACTGTTGCTTTAAGCCGCTATGTTTTGGGGTAATTTGTTAGGTAGCAATAGATAGGTAAAGCAGGCAGAAAATAGTGGATTCTGGGAAGAGCCTCCAGGTCTGTGGGTTCTCCAAGAGGAAGTTTCCCTTGGCTTCCGATGAGCCTTCTGGGTCTTCTTGGCTTCCCAGAGCTGAAGTTGAATGAGCTAATCACCCGCAAGACGCTTGAGATTGGTACCAATATTTGCTGGCAGTACCACTGCCATTTTCCTCTCTCCGGGAGACCTAGTGGAGAGTCCAAACCCAGTGCGGCTTCAACTAGTGGGGTGATGACCTCATACAAACCCAGTGTTTCCATAGGCTTCACTATCTAGGTGTTTCAGTGTAAACAAACTCAATGACATTGGAAAGCGACTTGGTGGTCTGTAAGTTCAAGAAAGCATTATCTCTTTTTTAAGATTTTATTTATGTATTTGACAGAGAGCAGGAGAGAGAGTGAGAGAGAGCACAAGCAGGGGGAGCAGCAGAGGGAGAGGGAGAAGCAGAGTCCCTGCTGAGCAGGGATCCCCATATGGGGCTTGATCCCAGGATCTGGGGATCATGACTTGAGCTGAAGGCAGACACTTAACAGACTGAGCCACCTAGGCGCCACAAGAAATCATTATCTTTAAGGAACAATCTCTCATGAAGCTGCTTGGGTATAATACATGTATTAATATATCTGTATGATACATTATTTTTTGAAAATTCAAATGACGTATTTGGACTACACTCATATGGTTTATGTACTTTAACATCCGTAATCTTACAGATGATTTTTTGTATTAAAAATATAATTTATAGGGGCGCCTGGGTAGCTCAGTCGTTAGGCGTCTGCCTTCGGCTCAGGTCATGATCTCAGGGTCCTGGGATCGAGCCCTGCATCGGGCTCCCTGCTCAGCGGGAAGCCCGCTTCTCCCTCTCCCACTCCCCCTGCTTGTGTTCCCTCTTGCTGTCTCTCTCTCTGTCAAATAAATAAAAATCTTAAAAAAAATATATATATATAATTTATAATCCGATCCCTTTCTTTAAAAAAAGATTTTTTAGGTTTTATTTTTTTAAGATTTATTTGTTTATGGGGCGCCTGGGTGGCTCAGTCATTGGGCGTCTGCCTTCGGCTCAGGTCATGGTCTCCAGGTCCTGGGATCGAGCCCCGCATCGGGCTCCCTGCTCAGCGGGGAGTCTGCTTCTCCCTCTCCCTCCGCCTCTCCCCACTGCTCCTACTCTCTCTCTCTCTGTATCTCTCTGTCTCAAATGAATAAATAAAAAATTCTTTAAAAAAAAAAAAGATTTATTTGTTTATTTGAGAGAGAGCGAGTGGTGAGAGGGGCAGAGGGAGAGGGAGAGAAAATCCCAAACAGACTCCCCGTTGAGCTCAGAGCCCAATGCGGGGCTCAATCCCACAACCCCAAGACCATGACCCAATACCACGACCCGGGTGAAACCAAGAGTCGGATGCTCAACTGACTGAGCCACCCAAGTGCCCCGATTTTTTAAGTAATCTCTATACCCAACGTGGGGCCTGAACCCCAAGATCAAGAGTTGCACCCTCCACCAACTAAGCCAGCAGGTATCCCTATAATCAGATCCCACATCTTTTTATTGGAAACTGACACACAGAGAGGCTTCATCAGGGCCTTCTGACTCTAAATGAGGTTAACATTGACTCTGAGAAATCCAAAAGACCAAGTAGAGAGTCAAGATGGGCTGAGCATTCCCTGGCACTGGGCAGCTCAGGGAGACTGTTCCTGACACACAGCTCCTAAAGCTCTTGTGGTCTCCAGGGATAAGAGCAACTTTTATATGCTAATGAGGTTGACTGGTGGCTGAGGACCCCTCCAGCTCTTTGGGATGGGGAGCTGATTGCCAAAAAGACCAAGACATGATTGGAGGGTTGGAACTTTTAGCTCCCTCCCCCAACATGTCTCCCCCAACTTCTGGGGAGACTGGAGGATAATCACCAATGGCCAATGATGTAGTCAGTCATGTCTCTGTGATGAAATCCCCATAAAAACCCCTAAACAGGGGCACCTGGGTGGCTCAGTAGCTTAAGCGGTTAAGTGCCTGCTGTCAGCTCAGGTCATGATCCCAGAGTCCCAGGATCCAGCCCCGCATCAGGATCCCCTCTCAGCGGGGGTCTGCTTCTCCTTCTGACCCTTCCCCCTTTCATGCTCTCTCTCTCTCTCAAATAAATAAATAAAATCTTAAAAAAAAAAAAAAACCCTAAACAATGAGGTCCAGAGAGCTGGGTCATAAAGCATCCGTATGCTGGGAGACTGGTACACCCCAGCTTCACAGGAATAGAAGCTTCTCTGCTCTAGACCCTTGCAGATTGCCCAACATGAGAAGGGGCCACGGAAGCCACTGATTCAGAGCTGATTGGTCAGAAGTACAGGTTGCAATGTTGGACTTGCAGCTGGTATCCGAACTGTCAGGACAGTCATGTAGGACTGAGCCCTGAACTTGTGGGGTCTGATGCTAACTGCAGGTACTTAGTGTCAGAATGGAGCTGAATTCTAGGACACCCACCCAGAGAGCTGGAGAATCGGTTAGTATGGAGAAAAAAACCCACACATTTGTCAGAAGTGTTGTGAGTAAAAGCAGATCACTCATACAGAGGAACAGAGGCTCTTTGTCAGCTTACACAATGTAGGGAGGCCTCAACGATGAAACCTCAGTCCCAGCGAGCTGACCCTGAGGAATAACAGCCCATTAAAGGGGCCCCAGCACCCAGAGACAGAAGTGGACAGAGATGCTTCTGAATTTAAAACAATTATAAACAAGAGCACTTCAGCAAATCCAAATACAGCACATAATGAAGTTTCCAGAGCTGAAATACATGATTTTCAAGATTAAGAAACTCATGAGTCAAAAGTGAATAGGGACTCGGGCGCCTGGGTGGCTCAGTTGGTTAAACGTCTGCCTTCGGCTCAGGTCATGATCTCAGGGTCCTGGAATCGAATCCCTCATTGGGCTCCCTGCTCAGCAGGGAGTCTGCTTCTCCTTCTCCCTCTGCCTGCCACTCCCCCTGCTTGTGCTTTCTCTCTCTCTCTGTCAAATAAATAAATAAAATCTTTTTAAAAATGTACACATGTGACATTTTTTTTAAAGATTTTATTTATTTGACAGAGAGAGCGAGAGAGCCCAGGCAGGGGAGCAGCAGAGGGAGAGAGAGGAGCAGGCCCCCCACTGAGCAGGGAGCCTGATGCGGGGCTCGATCCCAGGACCCTGAGATCATGACCTGCCAAAGGCAGACGCTTAACCGACTGAGCCACCCAGGTGCCCCCACATGTGACATTTTAAATCTAAATGGAGCAGAATACACTAGGATTTGTGGAACAGGGAAGGACTCTTAAAACCAAGCAAAGATCCTCCAAGGGAATTCTTACAAATACTAGATTATCTCAGCCAAAACTGAGAGAGCAAGGTGGAGCATAAAGAGTGTCATGAGTCTCAGTAGGAAACACACATGGGAAAGGAAAGATGAGGAAGTGAAACTGTTCTAAAGGTCTCATCCTACTGGGTGAGGGAGAAGAGGAGGAAATAAATCAAGGAAATGGTTAGTTAAGTGCCTCTGATTATGGGAGCAGGGAAGTTCATCACGGAAGAGATACGGGGATCTTAACCAAGCCAGGGAACTCAGAAGCCAGGAAAGAAAAAATGGATATATTTCACTATGTAAACTTTAAAATGTTTTGTGTGACAAAGGATACCATAAATACGGCAAGTTCAAGTGATGGAGCTGGAAAAATATTTGTAATATAAATAACTGTCAGCTACTGGAATTGGCTTATGATGTGCCCAGCACCATTCCGTTGACTCTACGTGTATTAACAGTTTTGTGTCTACAGCAATGCTATGAAGCAGGAATGGTGAAGACAATGATGATCACTCTTTTTTTTTTCCTTTGGGGAGGGGCAGGGGCAGAGGGAGAGGGAGACAGAGAATCCCAAGCCGAATCCACGCCCAGCACCGAGCCAATGCAGGGCTCGATCTCATGATCCTGAGATCATGACCTGAGCTGAAATCAAGAGTCAGATGCTTAACCGACTGAACCACCCAGACACCCTGATGATCACTACTTTATTGATGAGTAAACTGAGGCCTAACAAGGTTAAACAATTGGCCAAGGTCACATGGCCTGTCGGGGCCTGAGTTCCGATGCGACCCTTGGCAGCCCTATCCAGAAAACAATGGCCAAATGGACGCTATATAAAGAGCTCTACAAATTGACCTGAACAAGACAAACAACCACTACAGAAACAGATTTAGATTATAGATAGACTGTTCATAGAAGAGCAAAATGAAATGGCTAGCAAATGTACAAAAACACCCTCAATTTCAACAGTGGTCAGAAAAATGCAAATTAAAGAAGCAATAAGACATGAGACTGACACAAACGGAGAAGAGAGATCTTGTCAAATGCTGGCAGGAATGTGGAGGAAAGGGCGCTCTCCCGCATGTGGTGCTTACAGCCATTTGGGAAAGCTATCTGGCAACGTCTGTTAAAATTAAAATTAAACATACCCGTTCACCCACTGATCCCACTCCTGGGAATCTGGCCCAAAGAAATAAAAACACTAATACTCAAGGACAAGGATGTTTATTGGAGCATTGTTTTTTCGTGGCAGAAAACCTGTCACAAAGTGAATCCCCATTAAAAGGAAAGGGGATCCATTGCCTGAATTATGTTACATCCATTGTATACACATTTCAATAAAATAAAATCAATCAGGGTCAGCAACATGGCAACGCACTGGCCCAAAGGGCTGGCTAATGTGCTTTTCGTGAGCCAGCAGGGTTTTTATAAATTCCTGCAGGCTTCTGAGTCTGTGACCCCCTGCAAATATTTCCATTAGACACAGAGCCTGCCCTCCATAGGGTCATGGTACATAAACAAATACATGGTGTATGTGTGGTATTAGCATTTCATGGTGGGTGGAGGGGAGGTTGGCAAGCAAGTGGAGGGATCAGAACTCTGCTATGTTGCTGGTGAGATGTACAGCAGTGCAGCCGCTGTGGAAAACAGTTTGGGAATTCCTCAACAGGTGAAACATAGAGGTACCATATGACCCAGCATCGCCACTCCTGCAAACATATCCAAAAGAATTGAAAACGGGTGTTCAAACAAAAACTTGAACACAATATTCACACCAACACTATTCACGACAGCCAAAAGGTGAAAACAACCCAAATGCCCATCAATGATAAATGGATCAACAGATGTGGTCCATCTGTACAACGGAATACAATTCAGCCGTAAAAAGGAGTGAAGCACTGACCATGGCACGATGTGGATGCACCTTGAAGACACGATGCTGAATGAAAAGACGCCAGACACAGAAGGTTCCATATTGTTTGGGTCCATTTATAGGAAATCTCCAGAACAGGTCAATCCATAAAGACAGAAAGCCGATTAGAGGGGGTCGCTAGGGGCCGGGGGTGGGCGCAGGGGGAATGACTTTTCAGTGGGTATGGAGTTTCTGTTGGGGGTGATGAGAACGTCTTGGAACTGGGTAGGGTGAAATGGCTGCACAACATGGTGAATGTACTTAATGCCGCTTTATTTTTTATTTTAAAGATTTTTATTTTTGTTTGACAGAGAGAGAGAGCACAAGCAGGGGTGGCAGCAGGCAGAGGGAGAGGGAGAAGCAGGCTTCCCGCCGAGCAGGGAGCCCGATGCGGGGCTCGATCCCAGGACCCCGGGATCATGTCCTGAGCCGAAGGCAGATGCTTAATGACTGAGCCACCCAGGCGCCCCTAATTTTATTTTCTTTAAGGAAAGGCAGACTAGCACATGCAGCACCTCCTTTGGATGGGTCTGGAGTCTTGGAAGCTTGATTACCATACGCTCTCCTGCAAGTGGACCTTGAGAGCTTGTTTGAAGGCTCTAGCTGGGGATATCATTGGGTATAATAGTCATTATCCAATTGTAGTAGGTTGAATGGTGACCCCGAAAAAGATATGTTCCCCAGCCTAACCCCAGGCACCTTATTTATGAATGTGACCTATTTCGGAAAAAGGTCTTTGCAGATATAATTAAATTTAGGTCAACAACATGAAATCATCCTGGACTACCTGGATGGGTCCCAAATCCAATCACAGTGCCCTTATAGTAGACACACAAAGAGGAGAGACACAGAGGAGAAGGTGACATGAAGACAGAGGCAGAGAGTGGAGTGAGGCAACCACAAGCCAAAGAATGCCTGGAGCCACCGGAAGCTGGAAGAGGCACGGAGGGATTTTTCCTTAGAATCTCTGGAAGGAGTATGACCTGCCAAAACCTCAATTTCAGATTTCTGGCTTCCAAAACTGTGAAAGAATAAATTTCTGTTGTTTTAAGCCACCCAGTGTGTAGTAATTTGTAACAGCAGCCCTAGGAAACAAATATGCCAGAATAGAGTGCCTTTTTAAGCAAAACTTATGTACCAGGCCACCTCAGGGGCTGCCGGTCAGCCAATGGATGATCCCCGGGCATGCGTACCAATAGCTGTTCTAATCAGCTGTAGCCAGAATGGGGACAAGACATGGTATTTGGGCCACAGACTTCTCTTCCAGCATAACACAGAGAAGAGTGACACGAGGGATTCCAATTCAGTTTTTAAAACTTCCCTGCTCTGGGATTTATGGGTATAAAACAATCATTCGTCTTCAAACTTAGTTTGACTTTTCTCATGAACATTAAGCTGAAAATAAATAGATGCCCATTGTGCTCTAAACAGTATCCCTGGAGTCTGCCCTTGGCTTTGCTGGCCTATTAAGGGACTTCCTTGACATCTTGCTGTAACCGCTTTCCCCAAGCCACCACATTAGGGGAGAACTTGCAGCCTGTCTGACAGGTCTATTGTCAGGGAGGGTCTGATCAGAATCCTTCCTCTCTTCTGTACTTTCATAGGACCCGGGGGTTTTTCTTCTTCGTAGCATTTATCATAACGTGAATTAAGTAATTATCTGCACAATTACTTGTTTAGCTTCAGTCTCGTCCACCACACTGGAAGCCCCGTGAGGGCCGGAGCTGTGTGTCTCTGGCTTGCTATCATTTCCACAGCGTCTTGCATACTGCCTGACACATAGTAGGTACACAACACACATTTGTGGAATAGAGGAATAAAAGACTTCCATATCACAGTGGTGGAGGCAAAGGCAAATTTGGGTACACAAACCAAAATCTAGAAGACAATTAAATCGATGAAACACATTCTCCTTTGAAGCACACCCCCAGGGTCTCTACAAGGGTACCACAGGCAAGGCACACTCTGGATCCACCAGGGTCCTTCCTCTAGTATTTTTAAGGTCTTCTACTTCACATGCCCTTGATCCTCTGGCTGTTTGTTATGACTCTAGTTCCCACACTTCTTCATTAAGACAACTGTTTATAGAACAGACAATCCCTGAAGGAAAGGTTGTTTGGCAGCTAGAACAGAGAAGTTCACACCCTTGAACGGGATATAGATTTGCTCTAATATTATTGAGAGGAGTGGTTGGCAGAGAACTTGCTACCTGCGTCACGGTGTCCGTGCTCACAGTCACCACCTTCTGCAAATGGCCTTCCTCCCAGTGTCCGTGTCCTTCAGAGGTCACTGGGTTGAAAGCTAGCTCCAGGGTGTGAATCTTGTGAGATTAAGCCAATCATGGTGGTCTTATTCTCCTTGCCAAGACATTGCCGTAGGTACGGAGCAGTGACACAGTTCTGACCAGTACGATGTGAGGGGGAACCTTCGAGGGACACTTCTCTGAAAATTTCCCAGCAATGCCATTGCTGGGTATATGCCCCCCCAAAATTGAAAATCAGTTACTCAAACAAATACATGTCTAAGCACGTTCATGGCAACGTTATTCACAATAGCCAAAAGGTGGAAATAACCCAAATGTCCATCAACAGTTTGATGGATAAACAAAGGGTGATGGATCCATACAATAGAATATCATAAAAAGGAATGACATGCTGTTACAAGCCACGTTGTGGATGAACCACGGAAACATTAGACCAAGTGAAGAAAGCCACAGAGAGGGCCTCATATTGTATGATTCCAATTTTATGAAATATCTAGAATACGCACATCCTTAGAGACAGAAGGTAGATCCCTGGTTGCCCAGGGATCAGAGAGGGAGGAATGGGGAGTGACTCTTTAGTGGGAATGGAGGTCTCCTTTGGGGGAGATGAGCATATTTTGGGACTAGAGAGAGGTGGTGGTTGCACAACATTGTGAATATACCAAATGCCACCTTTAAAGAAGGTTAATTTTATGTTGTGTGAATTTCACCTCAATTAAAAAAAAGGATTTTTTCGGGGCACCTGGGTGGCTCAGTTGGTTGGGCGACTGCCTTCGGCTCAGGTCATGGTCCTGGAGTCCCGGGATCGAGTCCCGCATCGGGGGGGTCCCTGCTCAGCGGGGAGTCTGCTTCTCCCTCTGGCCCTCCCCCCTCTCATGTGCTCTCTCACTCTCTCTCATTCTCTCTCTCAAATAAATAAATAAAATCTTAAAAAAAAAAAAAAAAAAAAAGGATTTTTGGGGAAAAAAAGACTTTTGAAAATTCTTGCCTAGGGATGTAATGCTTGGAGCAGCTGAGCCCTTTTGCATTGTGAAGAGACAAACTAAGGACAAGCCAGCACAGTAGAGGATGGCCAAGTGGAAAAATGGAAAGAATCTGAGCCCTTGATTACATCATTGGCAAGTTGGGGGAACTTGGTCTCTATCTAGACTTCTGATTATGCAAGATATAAATGCCCTCTTTGCTTCCAGCCACATCTAGTTGGGTTTTCTATGACTTGTAGCCAAAGTCAGTATAGACTTCAAGGTTCTGAAAAAGCAAGGCAAAGACATTAATTTTATCCAGATGGGAGCAAGAATCACAAGACTAATAGTGGCCACCTTCACACACTTTATGGGTGCTCTCATGGGAGAGAAAAGATGACATCACACATTCCTACGGCCAACGTGAAAGAAACACACCTTGTAGGTAAATAGCAAATGATGACAAATTCTTGAGAGCAGTTAATCCTCAGGGTTAGACAGAGAGAGAGTGTGTATGTGTGTTCCTCAAGATGAACCCCAATCTCATCCTCCCTGTTGTCTCTAGCCAATTTTAGTATTTCAAGAATAGGATGGACTAGATTTAGGTGCAATCTTGAAATAATTACAGTTGTCAGCTCTGAGCACAACAGGCAAGATGGAACCACTGGCCACGCTGTGGTGTTTGTGTGGCTTCTCTTGGGATTTGAGAGCTTAGCATCTAACACTGACACGTGACCAAGCCTCATCAAAAACTCAGGCTTTCTCTTTCCAATCTATGTGGTGAAGGTGAACACTTCCCTTTTGAAAAACAGGTTGACTTTTCTGCATCACTAGGTTGTGACCTGGGGAAAGCAGTGAGAGATAAGTAGTCCTGTCTCCACCGTCTTTCCTTCACTTTCCCATGGTTCTAGAAAGTCCTGGCATCGCCACCTTAGAAGGTTCCTGCTGGACTCCACACATAGAAAGCTTTCAGGAAAAGGATAATGCAGCTGGGTAGGCTTTTATAAGGGCATTTAAGGGCCAATATTAGGGATTAGTACTTGAAGGGTTGTTGGATTTGATCTGGCTCTTCCATAGTTCTTGGCACCTAGTCCTAAGTCATTGTGTAATGTGTAAACTATGAAAATAAATGACTTAAGTTGCCTACCATAAAAACCTGTTTCACAGCTGATGGATTAAAGGAAATAGGTCCTTTGCCATGCTGATTGAGAGGCTACATTTGTCTATAAGGATTGCAGGGAAATAGCCATGATGAAAAATGAATTAAGTTTTATCCCTCCGAGAATATCTGATAGGGATGTGGCATTACACTTCTCCCTGTTTTCACACCGCGATTTTTTTTTTTTAATTCAGCTAGGAATTCAGATGGTCAATGGGTCTTGTCTATAAAGAGGTTGAGTTGTTGATTCAAGAAGTCTTCAATCGCCTGGAATGTGAAGTATTTACAAAACAATGGGTAAGTGTGCTAAAATAAAAGGAAACAAAACACAAAATCTTGCTGACCTTCAGAGGACTGCCTGCAGGAGGTCACTGAGTTCTTGGAGTTAAATCTAGACCATTGGCGACGTCCTGGGGGGTTTGCCTGGGAGCTAGCTTCAAAGAAAGGAAGGGGATAGAGAAATAAAAAAGATTATTCTTTGAGAATTGTCCTTCTGGTTACTCTTACCCACTTTTGAAATCTGTTGATTCCTTAGCTTTCCTATAGATTCGGTAGTGGGGTAATTAAAATGCACATGACATTGGTTCACAGGGCAAAAATGACAGGACCCAGAGCAGAGGGCTAGGTTCTGTTTTAAAAACCTGAAACACTGAAATCTGTAATCATCAAGGAGGAAACATGCATGGTTTATTAATTAGAATCAGGGATGAAAATAAGTAAAGATATAGTCATAAAAATCCAAAGAAAGGAGGTTATGATCACCTTTCAAAAGAATATGGTTCCTGGGGTGTCCAGGTGGCTCAGTGGATTAAGCGTCTGCCTTCAGGTCAGGTCATGATCCCAGGAGTCCAGTGTCGGTCTCCCTGCTCTGCAGTGAGTCTGCTTCTCTTCCTCTCCCTCTGCTTCCCACCACCTCGTGTGTGTGTGTGTGCGCGCGCACGCGCGCGCGCATGTGTGTACTCATACTGTCTCAAATAAATAAATAAATCTTTAAAAAAAAGAATATGGTTCCTGATGTGAGGAACAAAGGAAAAAAACCTGCAGCCCACTGACAAATACTTGAGGCACGCAGAGTAGGACTTACTCCAGGAATTCCCAACTGTCTTAATGTTAATGCCTTGCTAGAAGGAAAAGGACCTTAGCTTAACAATAACTAGGCCTCCGGAATCCTGTGAGTCTTCTTTAACATATGAGAGTCCTTTTGGAAACTTCCCTTTGTCTTCACCTCCCCCAACTCCAAAGTATATAATCAGTTGCTCCTTACAAGCCCACAGGTCCTGTCCCCATGCTTTAATAAAAACGCCTTTTTGATGGGCGCCTGGGTGGCTCAGTTGGTTAAGCGACTGCCTTCGGCTCAGGTCATGATCCTGGAGTCCCTGGATCGAGTCCCTGGATCGAGTCCCTGGATCGAGTCCCGCATTGGGCTTCCTGCTCGGCAGGGAGTCTGCTTCGTCCTCTGACTCTATCCCCTCTCAGGTGTTCTCTCTCTCTCAAATAAATAAATAAAATCTTTAAAAAAAAACAACAACACCTTTTTGCACTGAAAACAGCTCAAGAATTCTTTCTTGGCCGTCGGCTCTGAACCCCAACATTTCCCATCAGTTCCTATATTGTTCAGCCCTAAAAAGGAAGGAGACACCTGTTACAACATGGATGAACCTGGAGTACGTTGTGCTGAGGGAAATAAGCCAGTCACAAAAGGACATGTACTGCATGATTTCACACATGAGAAGTCTGTTGTGTAGTCAAATTCACTGAGACAGAAAGCAGAATGATGATTCCTAATGTGAAATGTTGAGGTTCGAGAGTGAATGGTCGAGAAAGAATTCCTGAGATGTCTTCGGTGCAAAAAAGCAGCACGGGGACAGGATCCGTGGGCAGAAGAGCTGCCCTGGGGTTGGGAGGGGTGACTGATTATATACTTTTTTAATTAGTGGGGCTTAGGGAGAGCCCAAGTCTCTAAGGAATTTGGAAGCAAGGTTTCCAGGACCTTTAGGAGTCATTTACTACTGTCTATTAAAACCTTAGTCAGGAGACCCTTCAGATATATATCGGTGGCCATATGCTTGGGGGATGATTGTCAACGTATATCTTGGGGATCAGGACAAAGGGAGTTTCCGAAGGGATTTTTATATGTTAAAGAAGACTTGCAGGATCCTGGAGGTCTGGCTAATGCCATACATCCTTTTTGCGCTTAGCAAAGTATTAACATCGAGGCAGTTGAATTCCTGGAGGATGGTCACTCTGCCTGTCCCAAGTATCTGTCAATGGGCCGCAAGTTATAAGTGATGTGGTTTTGGAATCTAGGCGAGGTGTGGTGGGGTGGGGTCTGGAGCCGATGGCCAAGAAAGAATTCTTGAGACGTCTTTGGTGCAAAATGGTGGTTTTATTAAAGCCGGGGGACAGAACCCCTGGGCAGAAAGAGCTGCTGCCCTGGGATTGTGAAGGGTGACTGATCATATACTTGGGAGTTGGGGGAGGTAAGGAAAAGGGAGGTTTTCAAAAGAACTTTCATATGTTAAAGACTCACAGGATACTGGAGGCCTTGCCATTGTCAAGTTAAGGTTGGTTTTCCCTCCAGCAAGACATTAAGATAGCTGGGAGTTTCCTGGAAGAATATCACACATGTCCTACCTGGGATTGTGGGGATGGGGTTGCAGGGTGTCAGCTTGTGCTTTGTCCTCAGCTAATCTTCTACTCCCTCATCACAAAGACAGAAGTAGACTTTGAGGAGCTTGTAGTGGGTTGAACAATGTCCACTCCAAGATTCATGACCATGTGGAATGTGACCCTATTTGGAAATTGGGTAAAGATTGAGATCCGATGACAAGTGTCCTTATAAGAGACAGAAAAGGACATTCAGAGACACACAAAGAAAGCCATGTGATGACGGAGGCAGAGACTGGAATAAAGAGGACACAAGCCAAGGACACCTGGAGCCACCGGAGGCCGGATTTTCCCTTAGAGCCTTTGGAGGGATCATGGCCCTGCCAACGCCTTGATTTTGGACTTCTGGCCCCCAGAACTGTGAGAGAATAAATTCCTGTTTTGTTTGTTTGTTTAAGTAGGCTCAATGCCCAACGTGGAGCTTGAACTCACAACCCCCGAGATCAAGAGTTGCACCCTCTATGGACTGAGCCAGCAGGGCACCCCAAATTCCCGCTGCTTTAAGGCTCTCGATTCATGGTAATTTTTTTTCTTTTTTAAGATTTTATTTATTTATTTGACAGAGACACAGCGAGAGAGGGAACACAAGCAGGGGGAGTGGGAGAGGGAGAAGCAGGCTTTCCGCGGAGCAGAGAGCCCGATGCGGGGTTCGATCCCAGGACCCTGGGATCATGACCTGAGCCGAAGGCAGACGCTTAACGACTGAGCCACCCAGGCGCCCCTCATGGTAATTTGTTATGGTAGCCCTGGAAAGTAAGAGACATTCAGGGCAAACGGGAGAAACTGAATTTTCGACAACTGCCTTTCAAGAGACCTAACATAGGAGGCCAACAGAAAACGCGGCTAAGAGTATGGCTTGGTTTCTGACTCTCATCCTTCTGAGCCTTTCTTCCTTCACATTGAAGATCTCTTCATCTACCTGATGACCCTCACCACTTACCTCTTCTTTCCATCCTCACTGTCAGTGTCTCTTTTCCACCTCTAAGCCCAGAAGTAAAAATGAAAATCTAGAAAAGTCCCACCGGCAATCCAGATGAACCCAAAAGCATGTAACTTCCTTAGAAAAGGTGACCCGTTAATCCATGACTATGCAGAATTCTTACTTCCACGTGGCAAACTTATAAATTTTTTATTTTTAAAAAGATTTACTTATTTATTTGAGAGCCAGAGCCCGTGAGCAAGGGGAGGAGCAGAGGGGGAAAGAATCTCAAGCAGACTCCCCGCTGAGCAAGGAGCCAGATGCCGGGCTCCATCTCACAACCTCAAGATCACGACCTGAGCCAAAATCAGGAGCCGGATGCTTAACTAATTGAGCAACCCAGGCACCCCTTGATTTTTTTTTTTTTAATATTTTTAATTTCAGTAACCTCTATACCCAGTGTGGGGCTGGAACTCATGACCCTGAGCTCAACAGTTGCTTGACCTTCTGACTGAGCCAGCCAGGTGCCCCAAGAGTCTTTTTAAAAAAGAGGGTGAGAGGGATGCCTGGGTGGCTCAGTTGATTAAGCATCCAACTCTTGGTTTTGGCTCAGGTGGTGAGATCAAGCCCTGTGCTAGGCTCTGCGCTCAGCATGAAGTCTGCTTGTCTGCTCCCACCCCTCTTTTATTAATCAATCAATCAATCAATCAAATCTTTTTAAAAAATTAAAAGAGAGCAAGAGAAGCACGAGCAAATGCATTCATATCATTTGATGACAAAAGTTTTCCTACACATTCTTACACATTTGGCTTCTATGACCAAAAACAGCAACTACAGGACATGTGACATTATGGAGTGGGAAAGAGGAGAGGAAATTTTGTAAATTACTACTTCTTCTTTTTGATAACATAACAAAAAAGGCAAGCTGAGAGCAAAAGGTGACCTGACACTCTGTATACTCCCCCACCCCAAGGTGGAAGTGGGATATATGTGGCATTTCTCAGGTACTCACGACTGCCCAAGAACTAAGGAAGGAAAAAGCAAATGGTCAACTGATATAGATCACAGTCACGAAGGATATAAGACTCCATCAGTTTGCAACTGTCTTAATGATTTACAAGAAAAGCACAATCTTGAGAATAGTCAGATCTCCAGCAACCTATAGATTCAATTTCCTGGAGCCCTAATGTCACCTTCCTCCTCCATAGGATAAAAAAACCTATATAATCAGTCACTCTATACTTATAATGCAGCTTTTTCTGCCCACAGGTCCTGTCCCTGTGCTTTAATAAATTCACCTATTTGGCACGGAAAATGTCTCAAGAATTCTTTTTTGGCCATCTGCTTTGAGACCCAAACTCCAAATTACATTTTGAGGTATGAAATATAGTATGGATTATGAATAATATATCTTCCTAAGACTTAAAAAAATCAAGTCTATAAAAAGAACATTAGAAAAAGATGAGTTGGTAATAATCTTGGTTTTGAGGGGTGCCAGGGTGGCTCAGTTGGTTAAGCATCCAACTCTTAATTTCAGCTCAGATCATGATCTCAGGGTCAATGAGATGGAGCCCTGTGTCTGGCTCCAAGCTGAGCTTGAGTCTGCTTGAAATTCTCTGTCCCTCTCGTCCTCTGCTCCTTCCCCTGCTCATGCTCTCTTTTTCTCTCTAAAAATAAATAAAATCTTTAAAAAAAAAAAAATCTTGGGGGGCGCCTAGGTGGCTCGGTCGGTTGGGTGTCCAACTCTTGATTTCGGCTCAGATCATGATCTCAGGGTCATAAGATCGAGCTCCACACTGGGTCTGTGCTGGGCATGGAGTCTGCTTAAGATACTCTCTCTCTAAAATAAATATTATTTTTTTAAAGATTTTATTTATTTGACAGAGAGAGAGAGAGAGAGAAAGCACAAGCAGGGGGAGTGGGAGAGGGAGAAGCAGGCTCCCCACTGAGCAGGGAGCCTGACATGGGGCTCGATCCCAGGACCCCGGGATCATGACCCGAGCCGAAGGCAGACGCTTAACCGACTGAGCCACCCAGATGCCTCATGATCATCGAGTCTTATCTGGTATCTTGGATAAGTCTGGGTATACATATTGGGAAAAAAGTTGAAAAAATCTAAAAGTACCAAGATGTTTCAAAAGCTATTGGATATAGTGATTTTTTTCATAATAGAAACAACCCAGATGTCCCTCAATGGACAAAATATGGTCCGTCCATAATAGAGAACGTTATTCTACCATAAAAAGGAATGAAACTGTGACACATACTCCATGATGAACTTTGGAAGCAGCATGTGAAGTGAAAGAAGCCAGGCACAAAAAGACACATACTGTAGGACCCTATTTATAGGAAATGTCCAGAATAGGTAAATCCATAGAGATGATGGTTGCTTTGGAGAAGGCTAGGGTTGGTAGGGGGAAGTACAGGGCTAGCAGCTAAAGGATATAGAGTTTCTTTTAGAGGTGATGTAAATATTCTAAGATTGACTGTGATGATGGCTACATCCGTGAAACACCGAGTTGTACACTTTAAATGGGTGAGTTGTACGGTACCTGAACTAGATCTCAATAAAGCTTTTTTTAAAAAAAACAGTAAGAGTAGTTATCCAGGGAAAGTCAGTTTCAAGGTCACATTCTTGAGTCCTACGAACATTGGAAGGAGAGGATTGCTCTAGAAATTTCTGTTTTCCCTTTAGAAAATATTCAGCTTTTGTTGGGTCTAGAAGCACATGCTCTTGTTTTCTGGGTGTTTTCAAACATGTAAAGAACGCCAGACAACACCACCACCACCACCACTTTGTCTTTCTCTAATGTTTTGTAGAGTGTCTGGTAAGACTTAGCTGTTTTGAGTTAACATTTAGACTCATTTCGAGGGATCCAATGTGTTAACATAAAAACTGCAAACAGGTTCCAAATCTCTGGGCCCCAGAAGACACATTAGAAAGAAGACTGATTGGGCGCCTGGGTGGCTCAGTTGGTTGGGCGACTGCCTTCGGCTCAGGTCATGATCCTGGAGTCCCAGGATCGAGTCCCGCATCGGGCTCCCTGCTCGGCGGGGAGTCTGCTTCTCCCTCTGACCCTCCCCACCTCATGCTTTCTCTCTCTCTCAAATAAATAAATAAAATCTTTAAAAAAAAAAAAA